>NC_064418.1:40190000-40507500 GCF_023375975.1 Astyanax mexicanus | reverse complement strand
TTTGATGGCTTGTGATCATCCTCTTGATTGTACTCCAGGTGTTTTCAATTTGGTAAAATCAAGGAAAAAAAATCCTCATTTAATGGTCTTTTAATTTTCCCAGAGTTTTGTGTGTCCAGGGGGATCATGACTGTTAATTCAATTCAGTTAAACTGAATTGTCGTTGTACTGATACATAATTCCGCAATACAGATGCGGTAATAGATATGGGGCATGGGACATTAGCAACAACAATGTTGCACAGACAGTAATTACAATAAATATATGATGTTTACAAATGTATGTACATGTGTAACGGTTCCTGGTATGGTAATCACCCATGTACATACTTGTATTTGTCTACATAATTATTAACGCCTCTTTATCAGGCTTCAGCACATTGCAGTACTGTGTTTTGTTGCTCTTAGAGATGCAGAGAACTTACCAGCTTCCTTCATGTTGTTTAGCACGAGTGCTAAAGAGTGCTTCATACAGAAAATCAACAGAAAATCAGTGTAAACATGACAAACGAGACCTGGGATTTCACAGGTTCCCAAGGCATGTTCTGGAGCCACTGCTAAAATAGTAATAAATTCATTTCTTCGTGTTCTTCATATTACTCAGTTTTAAATATGTAAGAAAATTGAGAGAAACTGACTGATTCACATTCACCTAAAGAAAGGAAGAAGGAGAAAACTTGCTCCAGGGTAAATTTTTTTTTTTCTCAAAAACTCTTTAATGCTCTGAGTAAATCTGGAAGCTGTGCACCAGTGCAGACTGAGTGTAAGCAGACTTAAGAGTGTAAAACTCCCTCCCTCACTTCCTGCACCCACGGCTTGTCAAATTTATAAAACCCCATAAAATCCAGTCACACTACACTAAACACTGAAGCAAATGAAATTTGTAATAATGCCTTTGTTTTAGTTTTTTTTTTCATTTGAGGACTTGTCGCGCTCCCACACTGTTATCACAGGGTCTGGGGAGTGTGAGCGGAGGCTGCGACCTTTTTGGAAGCTGTCAGGCAGAGCAAACATGGTTTCTTCAGAATCGCTGAGGCTCACAGTGACTCAGAGCTTCCAGAAGAGAACAATACATGCCTAAGCCTCTACTCTACTCTAACTGAATGATGACGAGTACTTCTGTTTCACTTTCAGCAGCAGATCTGGCTTTCTGGCTGCTATTTCACTTAGTGATGTAATGGTTGCTTACCTTCTCCACAGGCGATACGAGAACCAGCATCAGGTTTGATGAGGTGAGGTGATGATCATCCAGTATCATTAAGTTGCACTTGCTGCTAATACATAGGTGCAAATGCAATAGAATAGGACTCTCTAGAGCAGACAAACCTGAACCTATTGACATTATGTTTAATGCCAGGCATGAGGGAGAGAAGTATAAAACCCTTCAGCACTGAGCTGTGGAGCAGTGGAACTGTGTTCTCTGGAATGATGGTTCTCCATCCAGTACTTTTGCGATAAGTTGAGAGTTTGGTATGAGGTGGGGTTGTGATCATCCAATATCCCGACCCCACTAATGCGCTGAACATTGCTAAACGCAATCAAATCCTCACATCAATGTACAGCAAATATTGGGTCAACTATGTACATATCAACATATCACACCTACAGGAGCTTTTCAAATATCCCATTCTTATCCCATAAGAATTAGTCTGGATTCATATACACTTTCACTTCAGCAGTACCATTCACAGCCTGGGAACATAAAGGAAAATTCTGAAACCAGGCTTTCTTCTTCAAACTAGCTGAAGATCTCTAATACTTTCTGTTTTAGATTTGAATAATGTGCTACGGTAACTACAGTAGCTATATTAAGGGTACATTAATTAACAGTACTTACAACAGAATGTCTCAATTAATTAACTGAAACTATTCAATTCATTATTGATCTTTTTTTTTTTTTTTTTTTTTACTGTCTCAATTGATTTTTAACACTTTTAAACCCTGCGTCCATTACAAAGGACATCACTATTTCCTTTTTTTTATATTATTAAAAAAGTTTACACAAATAAGAGCTAATTTTTTAAATATTATGTGATTTAGACACTTTAATCATGTTTATTTTACTGTTTCGGAATGGTTTGTGACATAAAATGGTCAATATTAAAAATAAAATGAAAATCTAAAACACAGGTGTCCAATACAATGGACAGTGAAAAAAGAAAAATATATATATATATTTTAGTTCATTGAATTTAACTGGATTTTATGGTATAGTATTAGTTAAAACAGCATTTTAAATCACTGGAATGGGTTAAATAATTTTTTAAAGGATTTAAATGTATTAATGTTTAATAATGGGTTGACTAGTGTTAACTAATAATTAGTAGAGATATTGCTTTAATCATTTAACAGTTACCTATATTAAGATATTAATTTATGAATTGCTATTAAATGTGATTTAATTCCTAAAAGAAGAAATATTGGTCATTGGTGTATAAATGTTTTGATCTCTGTAGGGATGTAGGGGTAGTCTGCATTTAAACTAACTTTAAAATAATACTGTGTTGACACAGACTTGCAGAACATAATATGCTCATTTATTAAATTTAGAAATATTTTCTTACACCCCTGTTAGTTCCCCATTTTTGGATCAGTGCATTGATAGTTGTGCAACAATATCAACAATATACAACAAGGAAAAACTTTTTTTATAGTATTGAATCTGCAGTTGTCTGATCTGTCTGTGCATTACCTGCCACTGACTGCTTACAGCACAGAGCTCCTGCTGGTCAGAGCAGCCTCAGCGGGATGATTTGTGTTCGTTTGCAGCGCGGCCATCCTCCTCTTAGAGCGGATTAGGGATTTTTATGCAATCTGTACTCTGCAGGGAGATTGGTAGACAGCTGGTTGCAGATTTCATCTGTCCATCTCATTCTACCACTCTCTCTGATTTCCCCTTTCTCTCTCTCTCTCACACACACACACACAAACATACAAACACACACAGATCTATCTCACTCACTTCTCTCATTTTCCCTTCTTACTTTCACATGCACACATCGCACAAATACTCCCTTATCTACTGCATGCGTCTCAGTTCTCAGAAAAAAAAAACCCATACACACTATTTTCTCCTGTTGTGCCTTCATCATCTTCCATCTGCAGGCTCCATCACTCACACCATCCATTTTCCCCTTCTCCTGCCCCCTCCCGCTCCCTTTCTGGACGTTCCACTGGAAGAGCTTAATGTTTCAATCTCTCAGTCTCTGTTGGGTGACTGCTGATCCGCAGCTTGCACGAGAGCGCTGGGTAAAGAGGGGAGGGGGGTGTTGGACCTGTATCAGCAGCGAGGGAGAACTAATGCTGGCAGGTCTGACTCTGAATCTTCAGGTTTGTTATGTAGTACAGCATTCAGTCAGTCTAACTTCTAACTACTCCTACTACTGCTAATATAATATGGAAAATAAGGGGGAGGCAATCAGTTTCTTTATTTTTTTCATTTAGAAAGTGCACCTTTGAGCTGTTTTCACATTGAACGCGGAACATTAAAGCTGTGCTTTAAAAACATTTTTTTTAACGGGCTTGCAGTCAGCAGATTGTTGCTTGGTGCATATACTACACTCAGTGTGAAAGTGTTTTTTTCCCCATTTGTATGTAATGTGTTATTCATTCAAAACAATCTGTCTCTATGCATTTTCTAGTGGTGTAACAGGCTGTAGTTGCTCTGTCATACATATAGAGTCACTGCTATGGTTTTTGCCTGGATGTAAAGGCCATTTCACACAGAGTAAAATTTTTTAGATAGAAAAACAGAACTTCACACCCATTTTAATGCATTCTTTGCTCTACAAATGAGACTCCAGATCTCATACATTTCTACTCTTTATGTTTTCTGCTCCCTGTCCGTCTTCTGCTCACTTAATTAATACAATTAAACATATTAAACAAATTAAAATACTCTGTAAAGCATTTAGGTGGCTTTTATCTGGGGTGCTGTTTACTCTTGTTCTTCCTTTCCTGGGGTGGTCCTGATGAGAGCCAGTTTCATCATAACTCTTTTGATGGTCTGTGCAACTGGAGGATACTCAGCAGTTTGCTGCACATACTACATTCATGTTTCGTTCTAAATGTTTTTATTTCCCATTTGTAAGTAATGTGCTATTCATGCAAAACAATCTGTCTCTATGTGTTTTCTAGTTTTCTAGTGGAGTAACAGGCTGTAGTTGCTCTGTCATACATATAGAATCGCCGCTATGGTTTTTGCATGGATTTAAAAGCCATTTCACACAGAATGCTGTATTTTCGGATGGAAAAACAGGACTTCACATACATTTTAATGCATTCTGTGCTCTACGAATGGGACTCCAGATCTCATACTTTTCTACTCTTTATGTTTTCTGCTCCCTGTCCATCTTCTGCTCACTTAATTAATACAATTAAACAAATGAAACAACTCAAATTATTTTGTGAAGCATTTAGGTGGCTCTCATCTGGGTTGCTGTTAACTTATGGTTTTTGAGGCTGGTGACTCTGATAAACTTATCCTGTGCAACAGAGGGAACTCTTGTTCTTCCTTTCTTGATGTGGTCCTAATGAGAGCCAGTTTCATCATAACAATTTTGATGGTCTTTGTAACTGCAGGACACTCAATAGCTTGCTGCTTGCAGCACATACTACACTCAGTGTGGAAAAGAAGAAGTTTAGGTCTAAGTGTTTTTATTTTCCATTTGTAAGTAATGTGTTATTCATTCAAAACAATCTGTCTGTTTTCTAGTTTTCTAGTGGTGTAACAGACTGTAGTTGCTCTGTCATACATATAGAATCGCCGCTATGGTTTTTGCATGGATTTAAAGGCCATTTCACACAGAGTATAATATTTTCGGATGGAAAAACAGAACTACACATACATTTTAATGCATTCTGTGCTCTACAAATGGGACTCCAGATCTCATACTTTTCTACTATTTTTGTTTTATGCTCCCTAATTATCTTCTCACTTTAAAAGACCTCATCCACACAAGTGATCAGTGCTGAGGGACGCTTTCGTTCAAACTTCTCTGTGGAACATGAACAGACAAGTATTTATTTAGACAAATTTCCAATAACACCCAAATAAAAAAATGTCTGCAGCTTTGCATTCCATTAGTCGACATTGTTAGTCAAACAATTAAGCCCTGAAGTTTAACCGTAACAGTTTGTCCAGAGCAGGGTTCTTGCACTATTTTAAAAGTCAAATGTAATGCTTTTTAAGACCTTTTTTAGACCACAATTAATATAACTTAAGACCCAAAAGTGTAGTTATATTTTCTTTATTAGAAAATAATTAGTTGTATTGGAAATCAAAACTTAACCTAGTTAACTCGCCGGCAACGTTACTATGTTATTTAGCTTAGCCGCTAAAGTTAGCTAGCTTGCCACTAACCTTAGTTCTCTCCTCGGTAACGTAGCTAACTCACCGCTAGCGTTACTATGTTAGCATGTTAGCTAGCTCTCCACTAACCTTAGTTCTCTCCCCAGTAATGTAGCTAGATACTTCGCTGCTAACCTTAGTACTCTTTCTAGTAACATTAGCTTACTCACCACTAAGGTTAGCATGTGCTTATCCACTGGCATTAAATGCACAGTTTAAAAATGTAATACCTACAGCAAATTTATAGTGAATTTAAGACAATTTAAAACCTTAATTACCCGGGTTTTAATGTAAGGCTTTTTAAGACTTTTAAAGGACCAGTGGGAAACCTGCAGAGCTGACCGAATATCGTGATCCGTATTCTGTGAGTTGGTGAATTCTGCAGCATTGTGCAAGCCCTGCCACAGCAGCTCCTTGTACTGATGCTAGTTGAAATACATACCTCACACCTGTCTGTGGAAACCCATGTTTGAATTCGCTGCACACTCCAATATGACGAAAACATTGCATATGTGCATTATTGAATACTGCTTCAAGAGGAAATGACCACTCTGCTATTCCAGGCAGACACTGTGGGTGTTCTGAGTCTCAGAATCATATTTAAGTGTAATGGCTTTTTCCTGTCACAGTGCTGCTTTGGCATTGGGCAGTGATGTGGGAAATATTTATGGGATATTAGATATATAGAGTGTATTGTTATTTTATATACATATACAGTACCAGACTAAAGTTTGGACAAACTTTTACATTCAATGTTTTTTACCTACATTGGAAATTAATACAATTACACAAATGAAACAAACCAAAAAAATCTGTGAAGCATTTAGGTGTGGTTTCTGAGGCTGGGTAACTCTGATGAACTTATCCTGTGCAAAAAAAATAACTCTTTTTTCTGGGGTGGTCCTGATGAGAGCCAGTTTCATCATAAGGTTTTTGATGATCTTTGCAACAGCAGGATACTTTTAATATCTTGGAGTTTATAATTTTCTTATGCTTTCAATTTCTTCAAAGTTTGAATGACTAGTATTAATCTGCAAAGCAGAAAATTATTAAACAATGAAAAAAAAAAAACACTGAATTCATGAAGTGTCTAAACTTTTGACTGGCACTGTATATATAATATATATATATATATATATATATATATATATATATATATATATATATATATATATATATATATATATATATATTTTTTTTTTTTTTTTTTTTTTCTTGAGTTTCTGTTTGAAAGCTGTAGACTGATTGTAACTGGTGTACAGTATGACTGTACGGTTGTGACTTGAATTTATGAGAAGTGCTCCCTCTTGTGTTCGAGGTTTGCATGTATAATATAAGCAGTGATGTCACATCATGCAAGCCTGTACTCCTTTAAATGCATGTAATTACAAAGAGAATGCATTAAACAGCCTTCTGCTTTCTATCACATCACTTATCGTGTGTGTGTATGTGTGTGTATGTGTGTGTGTGTGTGTGTGTGTGTGTGTGTGTGTGCATGTGTATGTGTGTGTGTGTGTGTGCGCTCTCTCTAGGTGACTGGTTGGCTGCCATACCATCTCTCTCTTCCTGCTCCTGGGGATTTGCTGTCACGTGATCACACTCCTGCTTCTCCTCCAATCCCAGAATGGAACCCGGCAAAGTGCAGTCAGAGGGCGGGCTGAATGTCACCCTCACCATCCGCCTCCTCATGCACGGAAAGGTAAGAAATGAGAAGATGTGAGAAAATATTATAGAAAAGAAGTGATGATCCTCAGTGTGCACATATTCATAAAGATTTAGAAGTTTAAAATGCTTCTGAAAAATATATTTTAGAGTTCTTTATAATAAAAAAATTAAATAAAATGTATACACCAACATGCCAAAAGTCATGAAATAGCAGTATGTAAATTGATCATGAAGTGCCTTAAGGAAATAGATTACAGACTTTTGGTTATCTTGTAAGCAAGGCTGTACATTGGCCAGTGTACTCATGGTAAGATCCTGTAAATTGTGTGGCCATTTTACATTCCTCGATCCGCAGTGTTGTGTGTACCAGTGTTTCACCATCCAATCAGTTTAGTTCAGCTTTCATATGACATGATAAAAAAGTCATAGGACAGTGCTAGTAGACAATATATAAAACAAGCAGTGATCTATAAATAAAAAGCCATAATTCTTAATAATCTTTTAATAACTAATGTGGTAGTTGTTAATCGATAATGATAATCAAAAGGTAAAATAATGTTAATTGTATTTATACAAATAATTAATATTAATTATCTATCTGTAGTGAAGAATTACAATAGTAATAATTGGGGTTACAATTTGTAGCTGCATTAGAATATTGTCACTTAGATTTATTGTAATTGTAGCCTCTGCTGCTGTGTTTGTATACTGTATTTGTATGACAATTTAGCAGCATGAAACAAAATTATATAAATGAATATTTTACAGATCTAATTTGAGCAGGAATACATGAGTTTTTAATGTTATTAAAACGTAGACATTAAGTAACTGGGTCTGCTGACTCCAAATGCTGATTAAAAAAACTAGTAAAACTAAACATCTTG
This sequence comes from Astyanax mexicanus, assembly GCF_023375975.1. Lineage (NCBI taxonomy): Eukaryota > Metazoa > Chordata > Actinopteri > Characiformes > Acestrorhamphidae > Astyanax > Astyanax mexicanus. The sequence continues at coordinate 40,499,602 of NC_064418.1, read as the reverse complement.
TTGACTAAGTAATTATTATTTATTAGTTATTGTTGACATATATTATTTCTATAAAAATATAATATGAAAATCTAGAAGAATTACTAAATTATTACCACTGCTTTAATTCTTTATTTATAAGTGATTTCACTAAATTCATTAATATGAACAAAAAGTGTAATATAATATCGTTATCTATTTATTACTCAGTTGTTAGGGCTTTTATTTTGGTGAGGCTGTTACAGATGTTTTACATAGGCCCATTTGACATGTTTCTTTTTGTGTATCTCTGCAGGAAGTTGGAAGCATCATTGGAAAGGTATGTTAAGTGAACACACTTTGCTATATTATAATCTCATGTTTCCAAACTGTGTTCTTGTATTCTGTAACATGTACAGAAAACAAAAAATATATATAATAGAATAAAAGAATAAATAGTATAGTGTAATAGTATAAAAGAATAACATTCTCAAACTTTGCCTTTCACTAATTGCCTGTTGTTATCTGTTCCTCAGAAAGGGGAAACTGTGAAGAAGATGCGTGAGGAAGTGAGTAAACTCTCTTTACCCTTCAGAAGTGGCTGAGTTTGGATTGCAGGATTAGAACTACAGTCAGGGGCTTTAGAGCAATATAGTGACACTTCCTCACAGGGGATTGTATGGAGGAAGGGAAGAGGGAATGTTGCCTTCTTATGAGCCATGATAATTTGTAGAAAATCTGCAATACATTAATAGAATCATTCATAGAGGCTTTATTATGTGTAATGGTTATTAGATAGATAGATAGATACTTTATTGATCCCCGAGGGGAAATTCTTGACATCCAGCAGCAGGTGTGTATAGTACACAAAGTTACAAAAAGATAAAAAAAATATAAATGATACATATAAATACAACAAAATAAAAAATAAAATGAAATTATAAAAGTACAGTCTTTAGTGTGTGTGTGTGATGTAAAATGGAGGTAGTGCAGTTGAACACAATAGACAGCGAACACCAGTTGATGTGCATAAAGTAAGTATAAAATCCAATCAGGAAAAAATCCAATAATGGTTATTATTACTGCCAATGCGATAAAAAAATATATATTTTGTTATTGCTATATTAAAAAAAAATGATTTTTTTTTTAGTAATTACGTAACACAGTATAGATCTTTTAATTAATCTAAAACATGCAGAAATGGGATAGACGGGTATGAAGCCTCCTTGACATTGAGCGGGAATGATTGTGCTCCATCCAGTACTGTTGGGATGAGACGGGGAGTATCAGATGAGGTAGGGTTGTGATAATTAAAATCCAGGCTTCACGAATGCTCCACTGTCACTGAATGCAATCAAATCCACACAGTAGTGCTCCAATGCAATGCAATGTAGTAGAAAGCCTTCCCTGGACCGAAGAGACAGTTACTCCAACAAAAGCAGAATAAACTCAGTTTTGTAATGCCCTTGATTTAAGAAGAAACAATGAATGAGCAGATGTCCCAATACTTTTGTCCATATAGTGTATAAGGAACTAGCAGCTGATTTGAGGTTTGTGTTTTACGGAGCGCTTCTCACATTAACATGATTTAGCCAAGATGGCTTGTATTAGCCGCGGTGTATGGCTACTACAATTTTCTACATTCTGTTACTGTTTATAGTTTTCCACTGGGAAGCCAAAATGCAGCCAGACATACAACTTAAAAGTAGCGGGAGCATCTTCTATGTGAAATCCCGATTTTTCCTCTTCTGCTGAGAGCTGCTGTGACTGCTCAGTCACCACACTTGCTGCCATTGATACTGTGTTGCCAGATCCCTCCTAGTCCATACTAAACTGTTTTTTTTTTTTTTTGCTTCTCCCGAGACATGTTCAAGCTTGACGAGAAATAAAGTAACATTTTAATTTCGGGAGATGGGTTTTTAATTTTTTTTAATATTGCAACACTGTACAAAAAAGTAAACCTACCACCTTGCTTACAGTACCATAATATATATAGTAATATACTGAATCATAACCCCTGTATTACTAGCAGCTGATATGAGGTTTGTGTTTTTTACAGAGCGCTGCTCGCATTAACATTTCGGAGGGGAACTGTCCAGAGAGAATCGTCACCATCACAGGACCCACAGATGCCATTTTTAAGGCTTTCGCCATGATTGCCTACAAGTTTGAAGAGGTATATTTTTCTTCTCTCTCTCGCTCTGTCAGTCAGTAATGCTGGAAAAGCTGAGAAAAGGCAAGGCGCCGCAAAATATTTAGCCAACCAAAGCCTGTCTATCCTTTCCAGTCTGTTTTGTAGCAGGGCATGAATGTGCTGAGAGCCTGGATTTCCCTGAACTGACAGTCAGAGTGAAATGAAATGCCATGCAACAGTTAAGAGCTCAAATCAACAGTAACAGCCAGTTCTAGGCCTGTAACAGCTTACCACCTCAGAATGAAAAGTAGCTCAAGTCTGCAGGAGCTTGTATAGAGAGACAGTGCAGTTCTGAGCTTTAACACTCACAGATTTTCTGTTTTTGCTGTAATGCGTCTGCAGGATATAATCAACTCCATGAGCAACAGCCCGGCCACCAGCAAGCCTCCCGTTACCCTCCGGCTGGTGGTCCCAGCCAGCCAGTGTGGCTCTCTCATCGGGAAGGGAGGCTCCAAGATCAAAGAGATGAGAGAGGTACAGTTCCTGCTTCTCAACATATTGATCGTATATATATTAAAAACTAAGGCTACAACCACAATAATATGTTTTAATCTTAAAACAATCTTCATCTAGACAAGCTCCATATTAGAACTAATCCTTATCTTTATTATTATGGGTGAAAACGCACATTACATGAGCTTTCGTGGGTACTGTGCATGCATGTGCCGGTTCCAAACACAAACTGGGTGCATCACAATTGAGTTCCAATTATTAATACTTAATAGTTTTTGAATTTTAAGTATGTAGTAGGGTGTAAGGACAGTATTGATATTAGAGGTGTGCACTCATTCACTTTACCAGCCTATACGGGTTCTGTTTATACTTGTACTGTCATTCTATCTTAATCACCTCCCCCATCACTATTGCACTTTTGTCTCCTGTCTCACGTATGTCTACTGTGTCCTTGTTATATTGTACACATAGTGTCTCCCATTCTTTTATATTATATATCTATTTTCTGTACTTGCTGTAATTTTTGGGAAGGAGAGTAACGTAATTTCAATTCTCTGTATGTCCTGTACATATGCAGTATTGACAATAAAACTACTTGATTTGACTTGACCTGCAAGACACTCGAGAACGAGACAAGATGAGATTTGAAAATATTTTAAAGAAAACTTGAAAAAATTACTTGAAAAATAGAGTTTTATTTGACTAAATCATGTAACGCCAACTCAACAGACTGGTTTTCTCACCAAGTTGAGTCTATAAAAACATAAACAATATAAAAAAAAATAAAATAAAACTTTTCTAGGTCCTATATAGTCATATTAAGCCAATGGTTTCATTTTTATTCTCTCCTGAGTCGCTTGTAACTTAACTATCTATAACTATAACCAGTCATATTAAGACTATGCAGTGCAAACAGAGACAGAACATTTTTCAAAATATAGTACAGAGATAAGGGATTATTACTGCCTATGATATAGTCATGTTCTTTTTCAAGAATATCAGCATTTTTACATTTTCTGGAAGCAGTTGAGACCATTGGGCACTAACGATCTCTCCTGCTGTTTATATTAAATTTTTGTTCACAGTTGTTGGTTGTTTTGTTAGGAGATTGTTTAAATGGATGGAGCTTAGTTTTTAGCTGCTGTCTTTAACATGGCAACACCAGAAGTCCCCTCAGTAGCATTGTGTTTTTGTGTGTTGTTTGTAGCAATCTGTCTTCACTGTCCATTTGTCTTTCTAATGCAGAAAACTCATAATATTGTAGCACATTTTCCAAAACAAATGGAGAATATATAAAAAACAAAGTTTTTCTACATTGTCGGTCAAGTGTTTCAGGCAACACTCGTCTCAGGGTAGCTAGAAGCCAATGGTCTCTTCGGTGGTCACATGACCAATTCAGATATATTTTATTTTATAGATTTAAATTTAACTAGCACATCTGAACAGACTCTGTGTAAAGAGATGTTTAACAGCTCAATTAACGTAATTAACTTAAATAATCGCTTTTTTATTTGGCTCACTGACAGCTTCAAGCCAGGAGGGCTAAACAATCCAGAATCTCATTACTGATCCCTCATTAGTAACCAGCTGAGTGCTGGATCACTGGTGGATGTATCTTGGTTGTTTGACGTGTTTATTGACTGTGTGCGGATGGCTTTTTGAGAGTGTGCTTGATGAGTCTATAATAGCTGTGTGCCATTATGCCTGTTTAACCTTTAGAGGCTCAGAATGGTATGTTCAATATATGTTACATCATTTATATGCAAATACATAATTAGTTGAGCCATTCTATACAATTTTTCAGTTTACATATTGCCATAAATATTTTCCACCTCAAAAAAATCCTTAACAATATTATCATTTTCATTCAGACATTCAGAGTCATACTGTATTTACAAGAAAACATGAATGGGTGGTATGTGATGGGGTGGTAAATTACATCCCAAAATAGCTGCTGATTCATACTTAGCATGTTAATCAATCTGAATATAATTTTCTTTGCATTATAAGTGTAGCAATTTCAATTCAATTTCTATTTTGCGGGAAGGATGATTGGATTGAGCTGGATGATAGCCCTGTCATCAACATATAAGACTTGTATACACCCCTAAAAAATAATAAAATGAAAAATTGTACAAAACAGGTGTTGCGTGCTGACAAGATGCATCAAGTACAAAAATGTGCCAACGTATCTCCAAACCCTAATTTTTTTTTAGCAACATTTTTATTTAAAATGTCACCAAATTTCTCTTCCCCCCCCCCCCTCTCTCTCTCTCTCTATAAAAGAGAAAAATATAAATATAATATAAATATAAAAATAAATAAATATATATATATATATATTTTTTGTTGTTGTTTTTTAATCAAACCTTTATTATTTTTAGGGGTGTATACAAGTCTTTATATATATATATATATATATATATATATATATATATATATATATATAGAGAGAGAGAGAGAGAGAGAGAGAGAGAGAGAGAGAGATGGGGGAAGAGAAATTTGGTGACATTTTAAATAAAAATGTTGCTAAAAAAAAAATAGGGTTTTGAGATACGTTGGCACATTTTTGTACTTGATGCATCTTGTCAGCACGCAACACCTGTTTTGTACAATTTTTCAGCATAATTGAGTATATTTCTTTGAATATACATAGTGCATAACAATATTCAATTCTATTTTTTTCCATTTGGCTTTAGTGGAATTAATTACAAAGCATAGCAAAAAGCATAAAGAAAGTTTCTTTACACAAAATAAGAAATTATTAACATTCTGATCAACATAGAATGTGATATAAACTGAAATAGAATATAAACTTTAATATATATATATATATATATATATATATATTATTAACAGTCATTTATAATTTGATACTATTATGTAAGTATTTCAAGGCATATACATCATAGGAAATGTCATTATCAAAGGTTTTAAGTATTACGTTTTTTTGTTCTATGTGTGTTAGGCATGTTGTACACACCTGTAATGTTCTGATTTCTCTTCAGTCCACAGGAGCTCAGGTGCAGGTTGCTGGAGACATGCTGCCCAACTCCACAGAGCGCGCCGTGACAATCTCGGGCACCCCTGAAGCCATCATCCAATGTGTCAAACAGATATGTGTGGTCATGCTGGAGGTACAGTGAGGTGGCCAGTGTGGTCAGACAAAGCCTTTTAGACAGCTAATCACAACCACATACACTCTGCACCACATACCACTGACACATACACCTTAATGAAGATATAGTGCTGTAGAGACCACACAGACACACACACACATACACACACACGGCTTTGGATTTAGTACTTCAGTGAACATATTTGCTGTGAACCATGGCTGTCATTGTCAATTTGACCTCACATCTCCAAAATATGAACTTTCCAAGAGAAGGAAAAAAACTTCATTCAAAGCAAGTCAATGTAAAAATATTTTATTAAAAATAACTTAGGAGAATTCCTATTGGTCCATTCATTATAAAATTGACACAACGTAAAGTATAACTGACAGATTCACATTATGTCAAAACATATGCATTAACAAGGTTTTTGCATGAGTGTTAATTAAGTAATAATACACTTAAGATTGGTGCTATGTGTAATGTGTAATATTGGCACTGCCATAGATCAGCTCAGCAGTGCCAATATACAAGTTATAGCACAAACCTTGAGTGAATTATTATTGCGATTATACCACAGTTCCATTATTGCTGTTTATTGAAAGTTTATTGAAAGGACGAGAAAATACAATCTCTGCGAGTTCAAATAGTTCCTCTGCTGCTCTGTTTGTAGCTGCTCTGTTTGGCTTGTAAGCGCTGCATTGTTGCTAGATTAGCTGTATTAGTCAGAGTAATACATGGAGAGCTTCAGTTACAGTGCATTACGGGCTGATAGCGGCACTCATAGAGCGTCTCTCAGCCAATCACATTGCAGGATCGGAACTAACTGTGGTATAATGTACAATATATGTGCAAATATATGTGGACACACCTATCAAAGAATGCATTCAGATACTTTAATTATGTGGGACCCATTGCTGACACAGACGTGCAAATGCGCACACACACACAGCTTGTCTAGTCCCTGTAGAGAAGTATTGCCAATAGAATAGGATTATATGGAGCTGATGAGTGTAAACATACTGGCACCTACCTGCACTAATGCCAGGTGTGGGCTAGATGGATATGAACACCCCCCAGCATTGAGATATAGAACAGTGGTGATTATCACAGTTCCACTGACAGTTCTACTGACCTCACTAGCACTGCTGTTATAACTAAATGCAATCAAATCCTCACAGCAGTGCTCCAAAATCTAGTAGAAAGCCATCCCAGGTCAGCAGAGACAGTTACTCCAACAAAAGCAGGATAAACAATTAACACCCTTGATACAGCAAGAAACAATTAATGAACAGGTGTCCCAATATATTTGTATACATAGTGTATTATTTTGATTAATCAAAGCTTATTAAAATGCTAAAATCAAAATTAGTTTCCAAGATGCCAGCTGGCAGTTAATCCATGACAGCTCATCAAAAATAAAGCTCTGGAAAGAAATAAGAGACCACTTAAAAATGATGAGTTTCTTTTATTTTACCAGATTAAAAACCTCTGGAATATAATCAAGAGGAAGGTGGATGATCACAAGCCATTTGCACCAGAAGTGGCATAAAGTTGTCCAAAAGCAGTGTGTAAGACTGGTGGAGGAGAGCATGCCAAGATGCATGAAAATTGTGATTAAAAACCAGGGATTTTCCACCAAATATTGATTTCTGAACTTTATGAATTTAATTTTTTTTTTTATTATTTGAGATCTGAAAGCTCTGCATCGTTTTTGTTATTTCAGCCATTACTTATTTTCTACAGATAAACGCTCTTAATGACAATATTTTTATTTTTTGGGAGAATTTGTGAGAAATGTTGTCTGTAGTTTTATAGAATAAAACAACAATGTACGTTTTTCTCAAAAATATACCTATAAATAGCAAAACTGATTCAGAAACTGAAGTGGTCCCTTTTTTTTCCAGAGCTGTACATATAATTTGTTATCTTTTAAAATCAAGTTATCGACTGTATTGGAGTAATCATAACAGGCTTATCTAACACACTCCCCTCTGACCCCTCCGGAGAGGCTGTGTGTTGTTTACAGATGCTGTGATGAGACACATATGGCCCATGTGTTGGTTCTTTCTCTCCACTTATCGATTGCAGTGTTATTCTGGTCCAGCAGTGGCATGCGGGGCCACAGGAGTGCCGGGGGGAACAGGGGGCTCTGACGGGGACAGTATTGAATGCCTCTCATTCTCCGCTCTTGTTCCAACTCAGACCTGATGCTGCCACCTCAATCAATGCGCCGGCTGAGGCAGAGTCACTTCCTTTATGTAGACGGGCTTTAGATCTCTCTGCGTCTGGGGATGTCTTTTATTGCGCATCTCCGTTCCTCCCTGATTCCTCATTGATGTTTTTTGGTGTTTGCTAAGACGAAACAAAGGGAAAAGGAGCAGGAGAGATGGGCTGAGGTCTATATGGTTAGGGCCTAGTTCCACAGGATTGTATGCACTGTAAGCCCGGATAAGTTTGCCTTAAAAATGATAAGTAATGGGTAATGAAAACTTAAGTTGGCATAACTTAGAGCATCAAATTATTACAACTAAAGGGGAAGTTGAATTTATTTATTTATTTTTTTTTGTTATACTTTTTTGTTATGTAAGTCCAGATAAGTTTACTTAAAAAAAATTGAGGAAAACGGTTGCCTTAAAAAAGTTAAGTAATGGGGAATGAAAACTTAAGCTAGCATAAATTAAAACATCAAGTTATTACAACTAAAGAGGAAGTTGATTTATTTCTAAGGTAGCCCAGGGGGAATCACTACACACTGATGGTGAGTGTACACACCCAGTATGCAAATAGATTGTGACAGAAGAGCCAATGGAAAAGAAGCTGTTAATGGCAACAGACTAAACTCAGTTTAGTTGATTCCACTCAAAGATCTCAGTTTGAATGTATCTGTGCCCACAAATGTTCAACTAACTCAAAATAGTTGAGTATTGTTTAGGAATATCCAATTTGATCTAAAACAGACTTAAATCATTTGAGTTCAAACAACTTCTGGGTTTACAGTGTAGTCATATAACTGAAATACAGCAGTTGATCAGTAATAGAAACTACCTGGAAAGATTGTATTAGAACCTGGTAGGGTTAAAAGGTTCTAGCTTCCACATCAAAAATGTGGCCCGCTCTCCTCAGCTGCCTGTAGAATCTGGCTAGCTTCACCTTGTGCAAGCTGTAGTGCTTTATCTGGTCAGCTAGCATTAGCACCTAGCTTTTTTTTTAGACTTATTTCCATATTTTTCCAAAGTAGCATTGACACAGGCTCCGAGTGGTCCAGTGGGATAAGCACTGCCACTATGATCAGGAGATAGCTGGTTCGAATCCTGTTCATGTAGCTTGCCATCAGCTACCGGAGCCCTGAGAGTGCACAATTGGCCTTGCTCTTTCTGGGTAGGCAGATGGCGCTCTCTCCCCACATCACTCCAAAGGATAATGTCGATAAGCACAAGGGGTCTGTGAGCATCTGTAAGAACCAAATCGCTGCACTTTAATTCGAGTGCGCTGTGATGCTACTTAGTAAGGCTGCATCAGCAGTAGTTTAAAAAAAGTGGTGGCTGACTTCACATGTGTCTGAGAAGGCATGTGGTTGCCTTCACACTCCTGGTGTGTTGGGGCATCACTAGTGATAAGTAAGTCCTAATGAGTGGTAATAGGCCGTGTAAATTAGGAGAAAATTGGGAAAAACTAAAAAAAATAAAACTATGTAAAAAAAAAAAAAGTAGCATTTCACAACTACACAAAACACATTTACAATCAATCACTTCCATGCACCAAACTCTTGTTTTTTACCATTCCAGGGTAAAGTTTAACAATCTAGGTCAAATCATAATGAACATATTTAAGTTAAAATATAATAAAACACACACACAACTGTCTACTGTATGGTTCTCTTTCTGGGTCTAACCTTGTGTTCGCCTCTTCCCTCTTCCCCTCTGCTAGTCCCCACCGAAAGGTGCCACCATCCCTTACCGCCCAAAGCCCGCCTCCACCCCCGTCATTTTTTCAGGTGGCCAGGTAAGAGCCGACCCGCTGGCGGCGTCCGCAGCCAATCTCAGCCTTTTACTGCAGCACCAGCCACTGCCTGTTAGTGCATTCAGGTTTCTCACCTTTTCACATGCATGCTACCGTGCCACCACGGCCAGGGGACTGCTTGGCTCAGGGATAGAGAGGGGGAGACGGAGAACATTATGGAGCTTGCTGTTAGACCAGTGCTGAGGAGAGAAGTTCTTTGTGTTTAGAATGTTCTAGTAGTATTGAAAAGTGTGCTGAAATTTACTGCTGCTATTGTAATTGAGGACAGTCCTCATTTCAAATTACTGGTTGGGTGGTATAATAGTAATACTTGGCAAAACAAGCAAACCTGGTAAATGTGCCTAAAAACAGTAGGAACAATAGATAGACCAGGCCAACATGTACTTCTAGCTAAAAATGATGAACAACTTTTGCTGTATGGTTCACATTATGCTGCTTAAACTAATGCTAGCTTAGTTATTTCACACTTCACAACTCATTGATGTCTGACATGCAAGCTCTTGTTATGCCGTCCTCTTCTCCCCTTCAAAATAGATATCATATCCTTTTAATATGCCTACAATGGATGCGTACAGAAAATAAAGTTATGATAAATATGAAAAACAGGTTTTTAATGAGGGGGAAATGAATTTAAAATTAAAATTTTAATTGGACAAATACAATAGGCAGCAATATTAAAGGGATATTGTATCTGACAAATCTGTCAGGCAAGTCATTCCAGCTCATTCATTAACAAACATGACTCTACAGTTTGTGCGTCTTACAATTTTCCTCAATATTCTAACAGCTAGATGAATAATTAAGCCGTTTTTCCACTCGTATTCCACTTACTCAACCTTAGCCACTTTCCCACACTCCATTTCAAACAGCCATTAATTACAGGTGGCCTCTTGAATGGAGTCTGGCAGTTCAGAGTCCATAAAATAATCATTAGTGTCACATTCCTCTAAGGCAGGTTACAGAGCGGCACAGCGTAAACTCGATTGTCACTTATATATATATATAAATAAACGTAGATGTCATATGAGACCTCTTAATGAAGAATGTCTAATTTGATGTTTTGCCTTTGAATTATTCATATTTAACAATGTTTGAAGTGCTGAGATGCAGTATGAAATATTAAAAAGGCCTCTAGCGGCTCTGAATCAGGTGACTGTTTAATAGCCTGCTGGTAAAAAGGTGTTAATTTGATTTTTCTCTGTTTCTCTCGCTCACAGGCTTACACAATTCAGGGACAATATGCCATTCCACATCCAGATGTGAGTTCCCAGCCCCCTCCATAAACCCCCCTCCCTCCCCCAGCACCGTCAGCCGTCTGCATGGTTCTGTAGTTTTTCAGCTTGGACCTCTATTAATATTAACCAATAATATTAATATGACATTTCTGATGTGTAATTTTTGTCGCATTACAATCTGAAATTGTTCTCGACCTGAGCCCGACCTCAGTTGTGGACCAGACTTCTTAGGACTTGGCCTACAGAGTTGGAAAATGACATCACTGCAGTAGTTGTCATTTTCTAAGGGAGGGGTTTTGCTTTATTGGTTCTTAAAAAAAATGTTCATTAAATTTCCACATATTGACAACAATGTGGTTTAGCTTTAAACAAAGTAATTCAGAGTGTTTTAATAAGGTTTTAAATGCACTGTAAATAAGGTTAAAGTTTAGGCTAACGTAAGTGAGTATAGAGTATTTTTTAAGTAAATAGTGAAGCTGTTATTATTATTTAATAACTATATTTTTTATATTTCAGTTATTTCAGCTTCAGCTCATTCACTAATGTTTTTGAGGCTCAGGTTAACATTTATTTTTGACCAAACTAACATGCAGTACTAAAATAATTAGCATTAACTAAAAAAAAAATGTTATGTAATAAGATACTACAATTTTAGTTTGACCTGACTTCAACAATAAGCAGATAACTATTTACAGCAATGATAATGACGAGTTTCACAAATTTTTGATGTCACAAAATTAAAAGCCTCTGGAATATAATCAAGTGGAAGATGAATGATCACAAGCCATCAAACCAAACTGAACTGCTTGAATTTTTGCACCAGGAGTAAAGGCGTAAAGTTATCCAAAAGCAGTGTGTAAGACTGGTGGAGGAGAACCAAACTAACATGCAGAACTAAAATAACTTGCATTAACTAAAAAAAATGCTGTGTAATAAGATACTTTAATTTTAGTTTGACTTGACTTTAACATTGAACAGTTAACTATTTTACAGCAATGATAATGAAAGGATTTTTTGCGTATTTTACTATTTTATTATATGTTCAAAGAGTTTCAAGTGTAATGCTAATAATAGTACAATAGGAATACATGAAAATATTTACATTCTACTAAATTACATATACAAATACGTATATACGTATAGCCAGTACAAATTGACTTAACTTAATTGACTTAATTGGTTTTTGAAAAGCAAATTATATTAAACATTGCACTTCTCCACATTAAAATCAATCTGAATTACTTTCTCCTTTAAAATATGCAGAAAATTGGTGAACCCCATTAATCATTATATTATCAGTATACTTACAAATGCAATGCCATTCAAATGACAGAGCGTAGATAAGCTTTCTATATCCTAATATCCATCTTTGTGAACTGTCTGGCCAAACTATCACTTTAACCTTCTGCTCTATATTTAGCAGTGAACAGTCAGTAATGGTCATGAGTAAACACTGTAATAATTCTGATGGAACAGATTGGGTTACATAAGTAAATGGCAGACGCCTCCTAGGTCAGCGAGAGCGCCATCGTCTCCATTAATAATCAGAATGAATCAGTCTCAATCATAAGAGCATGTGGTGACATAGTGCGTGTCAGTCCGTCTCGCTCAGGATAGGCAGTGATTGATGCTGAGGGAGGCATTGGGTGACGTTACAATCACTCAAATGGAGCTCGGGCATCCTCTTCACCCCCACTTAAACTCAGCTCTAGAGGACAAACGCAGCTCTCTGCATCCGTCTCTCCTCCAGCTCGAGCTGATGTCCGTGAGGGATGATGGGGGACTAATCGCAACCTCCCGTTTTATAAGAATCAGTAAAGTGATGGTTGGAGAGAGTGGAGAAAGGCTGCAACTTCCCTTCTTCAATCATCTACTTATGGTTCTAATGGAAAACGATTCATGAGGGGTTCAAGTACATGTCTTAAAGGCCCATTGTGAGTACAACCTTCAGGTTCAGAGACTTTAGAGAGTCTGTGGTGTAGAGGTTACATAAACACTTACTAGACTCACTTTATCATCTGTTAGGGCTGTGAATTAGGAAGTAGCTGGTGATACGGTATGTATCATGATACAGTGGTTAAAATTCAGTATTACAATCTTACAGTTCAGTGTATCGAAATTCTGTTAACAAGACAAATACACAAATACAGCTCTGGAAAAAACTAAGAGACAATTTAAAAATGATTAGTTTTTTTTTATTTTACCAAATCGAAAACCTCTGGAATAATATAATCAAGAGGATGATGGATGATCACAAGTTATCAAACCAGGCTGAACTGATTTTTTTTTAATAATCATTGCACCAGGAGTGGCATAAAGTTATTCAAAAGCAGTGTGTAAGACTGGTGGAGGAGAAAATGCTAAGATGCATGAAACTGTGATTAAAAACCAGGGTTATTCCACCAAACATTGAATTTTCAACTCTTAAACTTTATGAATATGAACTTGTTTTCTCTGCATTATTTGAGGTCTGAAAGCCCTGCATCTTTTTTGTTATTTTAGCCATTTCTCATTTTTTGCAAATAAATGCTAAATATTTTTATTTGAAATTTGGGAGACATGTTGTCTGTAGTTTATACAATAAAACAGCATTATTCATTTTACTCAAACATAAACCTATAAATAATGAAGACAGAGAAATTGATTTAGAAACTTAAGTGGTCTCTTAATTTTTTTCCAGAGCTGTATATTGTTTTTTTATGTGATTATACCAGTGAGATTTATTGACAGAGTACAATGCTGCCATCTAGTGGTTGAGGTTTAAACACAGCGTAAAATGAACCCCTGTCCAACACCAAAGTTTACATGTAAATAAATAACTAAAAAAAATCTATTCTGTGTTTTGGAACTATTGCAAAACTAAATACATTGATACTTCTACAATATACAGAGTGACCCAGCTGATTTATTATGCATGCATTTTTTTCACTCACCAAGTCAGGCCAAGTCCTACTCAAGTTTATCTTTTGGCTCTTTTTCTTCTTCTCTCTACTGCTCTTCTTTCACCACTGTGTGCCATGGCTTCTTCTCCTCGTCTTCTCTTTATTCTAGTTTTAGTTTCTTGATTTCTCGGTGTGACCTGTGTGTTTATAACAATAACCTCTTAGTTCTACTGTCCCTCCTACCCCCTCAGCAGTTGACCAAGCTCCACCAGTTGGCTATGCAGCAAACCCCCTTTACCCCCCTTGGACAGACCACCCCTGCTTTCCCCGGTACGTACCCATGAGCCCTTTCAAAGTGTCCTTCTCTTTGTACCTGTAGAAACACTCTTTTTGTCTTTCTCTCTCTTTATTCTCTCTTTTCCTTTTCTCTCTGTGTCACGCTTCATGACATGCCCCTGGTGGTTGCTGTTCACTTTACTTTAACCTTTTTGTTTTTAATTGCTTTTTTTTAAAATATATTATTTATTTGTTTGGGTTTTTTGTATTTTTATAGTTTTACAGAACATGAAGAACAGGAGATCTGCATTTAGTCACTGAATATACTCTCCTATCTGGAGTAACTTATTTAAAAAAACTTTTAAACAGTGAAAGCTAAAGTGATACAAAGTACCTGGAGATACTACATGAATTCATAGCTTGATTTGACAGCATATCTTTAATAACTTATGCAAAAAATGCAGTGTTAAAGGGTAATTACATTGATTTTTCAACATTTCTGTAAAATTCAGTCACTTACACAGCTTTTGCTGCAGGTGCTGGACATCAGTTTGACAGGGGGAGTCAGATTAATGTCAAAACTCAACGTTATACAGACAGCTCTGACCAATAAGTGGAGAAAATTTGCTCATATGTCTTGTTTTGTTGTGCATTTTAATGCACTTGTGTTTTTCCTTCTGTGAAACCAAACCAAAGCAACAGAACAAAATGCTCCAAATTTACAGAACTCTTTAAATGAGAGAATATCACCCTTAGACTCAGCCACTAGACTCAGTGTGTCTTGCTCAAGTGCACCATAGATGTGAAAGTTAAGGAAGTACAAAGTGCTGTACTTTTACTTCCTCTGTACTTTACTCCTCACTTCCTGTCAGCCCAGCGGATTAAACCAGTGGACTTCCAGTCTCTAGCTCACTTCCCTTAAGTACAGAGCATTTAATAAGTGACCATCCAGTCCCTAGCCAACTTCCTGCTGGTTCAGGGGATTGAACCAGAACAGGGCTGCTCCATAAATGCTAGGGCTGCCCCCATAGTGCCCTCTAAAATGGTCTTGCGAGGAACTTGTATTTACCAACAACAGCCATTACCTGCAATCCAAATCACTGGTAAACCTACAAACACACACTGAATTTTATATGTACACAATGGCTCCTAGAATATAGTATTTTCCTAGTAGCTTTTCCTAGAATATAGTATTTTACTTTTTATTATTATTATTATTATTATTATTATTATTATTATTATTATTATTATTTAAATGTTCATGTTAATACAAAGAAACCACAATAGAAGACATTATTTACAATAATGAGAAAAAGAAAGAAAGAAAAAAAGGTATGTATTAACAAGAGGCCAGTGAGAGCTAATCACAGATACTTACAGTTTTTTCCATTTCTTATTCTTAGCAATTCTGAATGATTTCAAAAGTGAGGCAAAGTCCAGTAAAAACATATCTAATTTTGGTAATGAGGGCAAACATTCACATTGATGAATGTATTATTTACTTAATATAATAAAAATATTTTAATATACTCCATATCTAGGTCAATGTGTGAAAAAAATGTAAAAAATGACAAAAGGAGCATTCAACATCTATATTTTTTAATTTTGCAATTCTCTCATTCGTAGGATATATGTTGTAAAGTATTTTCAAATGCACTTCCCTGGCTTTATTAGGGAGACAAAAAATTCACATAAAATCACCCTGAATGCTGAATGACTGTTTACATCGATACCCTTATAATAAGACTACGGTATTCTTTTTGAAAAATCAGTGGAATTACCCTTTTCCATTTAAATGCCTGATGAAACACAGAGGGTAAGGGTAAAATGATAATGATTCTAAAAAAACGTGCAAATGAATGCACTCTAATAGAAAAACAAAAGTGTGTTTGTCGTGTTTTTTAGAACAGACAGGGGCATAAAGTACTGAAAATCCAATCTCTTGTAAAACTTTATTTAAACTGTTGTTGCACATTTATTAGACTCATATATCAGCATCCTGTAAAAGGCAGCCAAGGTGTCTTTAAACAAAGATAGCACTAGCCGGTTCCTCCCTTTCCTACATGGGTACTGAAGGCTCACTCTTTTATATGACATGATTGAATGAGTCCTCCAGCGGTCGTCTCAGGAGACCGACACGTTAGCATGCTGATTTTGGGAAGCCTTTTCATCCAGTCTTAGAGAAACCATACAAAAATAAACATCAATTATTTATTATGCATCCTTTTATAATTATGCTCTGCAGGCATGCTTAATTCTGTTTGTGGTGAGTTTGATATGCTCAGTTTAAACTGGTGAATGTGAATGAAGTGGTTCTGCATGCACGGCCATGCTCAGCGCATTGCTTTAGCATGTCAGAGATGATGACCCACCAGGTCAGCCGTTCCACGTAGGAAAAAGAACACGTTCATAATTATTAAATATATAAATAAATTAATACATAAAAAAATTATTAACACCTTGAGAGAGGATTTATTACTTGTTGGGTCCTGTTATATGCCTGTTCTGTGCAGGCCGGAATAGTTCGTAATGCTGTTGGTTAAGTGTGAGTAAGTGGGTGTGTGAGTGAGTGAGTGAGTGGGTGGATGAGTGGTTAAGTGATTGAGCAAGTTAGCAGGTGAGAGAATAGGTGGTTGAATGAGTGAGTGTGTTGGTTGAGTTTGGTTGAGTGAATGGGTGAGCGAGTACGCGAGTTAGTGAGCGAGCGAGCAAATAGGTGGTTGAATGAGTGAGTGAGTAAGTGGATGGTGAGTGATTGAGTAAGTGGGTTGGTGAGTGAGTAAGTTAGTGAATGGGTGGGTGAGCGAGTGGGTGAGTAAATAACTGAGTGGGTGGGTGAGTGAGTAGGTATGTAAGTGGGTGAGTGGATGGGTGAGTGGGTGGATGGGTGAGTGGGTGAGTGAGTAAGTGGTTAAGTGAGTGGGTGAGTGAGTGAGTCAGTGAGTGAGTGGGTAAGTTAGTGGTTGAGTGAGTGGGTCAGTGAGTCAGTGAGTGAGTGAGTGAGTGAGTGGGTAGGTGGGTTGGTGTTTGAGTTTGGTTGAGTGGATGGGTGAGTGGGTGAGTGAGTGATTGAGTCAGTGAGTGAGTGAGTGAGTGAGTGGGTGGGTGAGTGTTTGAGTTTGGTTGAGTGTGTGTGTGTGTGTGTGTGTGTGTTATGTACTGTTTATCATGGTCTCTCCCTCCACCCTCGTCTGCTCTCTGCCTCAGGTCTGGATGCCAGTCCCCCGGCCAGTACTCATGAACTCACCATTCCCAATGATGTGAGTACAGGCTAATGCACTATATTTACAGTCCTGTAGAGTCTCAGCACTGCTCAGTGTAGTATTTACACTGCTCTGATACCTCACACTAGAGCTGGGCTGCATGAAATGGGCTTTATCCCTCTGCTTCATACTCTTTGTGGGGTTGAAAATAGACAAATTAGTTATTTTAGAGTCTTTAACCACTAGTGAGCATACATATGCTTTGAGGTAATGTTTAAAGAACTGTCAGTTATTGTTCTCATGTTAATCTAGTCGGTAATTCTATTCATTAGTGACCAAGTTGCCAGTACTTAGCATATATGCAAATATGTTTGGCTGGTTTTGCCCACTGAGCCTGGTAGCATCAGAGACCTATTTATTTAACTAATTTAGTTATTATGCAATTACAGAATCTAAAATACAGTCCTCTCTAAAAGTATTAGAATATTGGGGCTAATATTTTATTTCTGCTGTAAACAGAAAATATTTTTGTTTGAAATTAAAAAAGAAATATTACAAAAAGATTAACATTTCGGCTTTTATTTGCAGATAATTACATTTGGTTCGATTCACTGTTAAGAAAACAGCACCTTTTTGTGAGCAAAAGTATTTAAACAGATAAACTTTAAGTAAATACTTTAAATAGCTGCTATGGCAAAGGGTATCAATCTTACCCATACAGGGCTGGTTTGGCTGCAAGCTTGTATTCCTAACAACCAGCAGCACACCTGCTTTCCCATTTTTAAGCAGTTGTAGCCACACCGAGCCTTTGCTGGTGATTGGGCACCCCTGGTTTGGGGTATGTGGCTAAGTGCTAAGCGTGGGCTATGCCAAATTGGCCTTTAGTCTTACAGAAAAGTGGAAAACTGCTTCATTTCTTCTGGCAGAAAGCTGTCCATCTCTTCTGTTCCCGGAGCAAGATTTAGCTTTTTAAGAGCCTCTGCAATTTCTTCCCAGCTAATAGGCTGCATAATCGGGCGCCAGGGAACCAAAATCAACGAGATCCGTCAGATGTCTGGAGCGCAGATCAAAATCGCTAACGCCATGGAAGGGTCATCGGAGCGCCAGATTACCATCACAGGAACCCCCGCCAACATCAGCCTCGCGCAGTACCTCATCAACGCAAGGTAAGACACACGATTCCATTCCTGCTTACAGACAGCACTAGGAGAACACCAGCACTCAGATTAAACATCTGCCATTGCTTTAGTGTTGGGTAACGAGCAGCTGGTCTTGCTGCAGGGCTTTTTTAAAAGCTATTTAAAAACACTTGCTAACCTACAGAGGACTTGACATGGCCAGCTCTCTGGTGTGTGTTGTATGTTTCTGTTTTCTAAGGAGCATAAGAACATTCAGCCCTGTGACTGAGATAAAAGCAACACATATATATATATATATCTCATACATCTCATGAAATATCTCATGCGAGGATGTGACACATGCTGCCATTGACATGTTTCAATAATAATGTTTGCAGAGTGCTGAATGGAAATGGAGCTAGCAGATCTAGAGCCGTAGCCTACGTGTGCCTGTGATGTGTGAATGTACATGTGAATGTGTGACAGTGGGGGCTTGCAAAGCAGCAGCGGGGGACGTACTAATGGATATTGCTTTCCCACAATTCCGCTGGCAGGTTCAGAGACGTGGCAGCCATGTGGAATGACCCCTCGTCAATGACTACATCCTGAAGCCCCCAAACTGCTCTCATTATCTGAAGCTAACAGCAGCTGTTTCCCTATTAACCTTATGTACCAGACTCCCTTAAAACTCCCCACCTCCCCTGGGCCTACTGTCCTTTATTGTGAACCACGAACCTCCAACAGTAGCTAAAGAGTGTATAGGCAGGCTACTGTAAAAAATGGAAAAAAAAAGAAAAACTAAAAAAAAAAGTATGAAATTTGAGGCAATACTGTGGTTTGATTTACTTCATGTTATTTAGTGTTTAATTGCAGTGTTTCAGCATGCTGAATGATTAAGAATCTGCTGTGTTCATTATAGTTCATTATTTTTAAAACTGTTTATATAGTTTATGATTTGTTTGTTAGATTAGAACATGATTCCTGATTCAGATTCAGTTTGTGTGATTTAAAAAACAGGAGTCCAATCCCGGACTAGATGATCAAGTGATGATCCACCCCAGAATGTCGTTCCAACAGCCTGGAACCCTCAGACAAAAACTTTAAATTTCTTGATTGTTTTTTGCACATAAAATAGGAGTAAAATTGAAAATGGGTTTTACCTGTCATCTGGGGGAGGAGCAATACTTTCAAAAACCTTAGGATGGGAGGGATCACAAATTCTGTGATTGATCTATCAAGATTGATCTGTGTCAGAGAGGGTTAAGAAAAAAATAAAGCTAAAAAATGTATTAAAAAATGTAAAATAGAAAAATATAAACAAACACACAATTAATGTTTTTGGTCAGGGAGGAGGAGTGATGTGAGAACATTCATGTGAGCATGTTATAAGAAGTGGTGGGAGGAGGGGGAGGCTAGACTTGGAGGATTTATTCCAATCAGAGCCTGATTAAACCCGACAAACTTCTTGAATGATTATTTTTGGATTACATGTGAATTGAAATGACTGCAGCAACATTGTGTTAATTAATAACTTCATTTGATTTAAAGTTTTTTTATTCTTATTCTTATTATTTTTGTCTTTTATTCCCTTTTATTCCTTTTGTGTGTAAAGGATTTAATTTAATTTTACGTACTTTCTCCAGGTGCTTGTCTGTTCTGTTCTCGATTGCGTCAGTCAATACAAATGCATGTGGGAGAGAAAAAAAAAAGGCGCTTACTCTCGAGGTGGATAGAGCTGTCGATTTTCTACAAACGTGTCAGAAATGCCTGCAGAATTATTTTATTTTCTCTATTTTTTTCTATCTCTCCCCACCCCGACCCACCTTCCCCGCCCTGTTTCCCTCCCCCTCCTCTCCTTTTCCCCCCTGACTGTTCTAGGCTGACGTCTGAAGTCACTGGAATGGGCACTCTCTAATTTCTACCTATCATCCTTCACTGCATCACATGACCCCTGAGCCAATGGCATTGCACCCAGTTTGTTTTTTCTCTTTCTCTGTACTCGATTCTCCTGTATTTTAAGTGATTATTGCTCATTTCTATTCTATGATCTCTGCATATTTAAAAAAAAAAAGGAAATAATAATAATTCTCCGGTTCAATGTCGTTCCTGCTGGTTCCCACGTTGTTATCTTGATGCTCCCTGGTTTCTCCTGACCTCTTGATTTCCAAGGACACTTTACTTTTTTTGACACTCTAGTACCTTTCATGTCACTCACTGGTGCTCGTTCTTCTTTGCCATAGATTTTCACTGTGAATTCACATCGTTCATGGTATTTGTTGGTTGTGTTGTAACTGTTGTTTTTTTATTTTCCTTTTCAATCTATATTCTCCTGTGAGATCTGCTCATTACTGCTGCTGCTGAGTTCCTCGCAAAATTAAATCTCGATTATTGGGGGTGTAATGGTTCATTAAACTCACAGGTCAGTACACACATACACGAAAAGCCACAGTAGAGGAAAATGCAACAAAATCCAAAATGCGTCAAAACTGTCATCTAGGTTTCTTTCTACTGATTTAACTTGGCCACTAACAATTCGTTCCACCTAGTATCAGATAACGGCCTCTTAAGGTAGTTGATACAGCCTGCAGAGCATAAATGTTTGCAACCTACTGTCAAACACAGATCCACCATAATTTAATGAATTGAAATATGATTAAAAAAGGTCAGAACCGTCAACTCAGTATTAGTTGTTTCACCTCAAATAGAACAATAAGTGATAAAAAATAATTTAAAAAAACTGAAAGGATGTGAGTCATTTTCTCTATGAGAGAAAGCATGAAGAAAGTTGGACCAACCCAAAAAGCCCTTTTAACAAGTTCAGAAGCTCGCATACTTTCTGCAGTTCATTTTGTCTTTTGAAAACACTCCACAACTGCAGGTGGTGCTGTGACATTTTACAATGTTAAGTTCCATGACATATGTGTCACAATAACTCCCCTCAACATGCTATTTGCAATCATTAAGTCCCCTGGGAGCAATGCTAAAATCACTATTACAAACTGTACAACAGGCAAGACTTTTATTTATTTTTTATTTTTTTTTAACAGACATGGATATACTTTAGAGTAGTCAGAGGTGAAATGAGTTTTGATGGGAGCCATGATGCTCTTACTTTTCTTACTCACTAAACACATCCTGCCCGCCCACACTAAAAACTGACTGGCTGACTCATGGACTCTTTGCAGAGAACAGGCCAATCAGAACCCTCTCTGTTTTGCATGAGCTTCATGAATATGCATAAGAGGGGAGCACCTGTCTCTCCCTCTCCCTCTCTTTCACACACGCGATTGGGGAAAAAGGTCTATGTTGCCTACATGCGCATTTGTGTTCACTCTTGGGCCACTCGTTCTAGATTCTGCGAAGTTTTATCTGATTTTTGGGCATCAGGAAAGTCGTTATTAATATGGGGTAGACTCCCGCAACTTCCGGGAGACATGGGAAATCTGCATTGTTGGTCCAAAGCCAGGCAAATGCTGTCTCCACTAGAAGTATGCTGAAGCCATATGGGATAGACGACACCCATTCAGATGACTGTTAACTCAGAAATCCACACGCCTATCCCACAATCCAAACTTCAAGCGGTTTACTGTTTAAGGTTTCTGGGTGGAACTCATTCAACGTTCACATTACACTCATCAATCTCAATCCACCTCGTGGACGCTTTTGTTAATAGCTCTGTACAACTGCGCGCACAAACACACGTACCATTACACCCCTAATGATTAGTAAAGCAAACAGGCCTGCGGTTTGTCTTAGTGGAACCAAAGGCTTTCAGCTTATACAGCAGGTAGCAGTGACAGCAGTGCCCCTCACACCTGAATTGCCTAGAGACTGCTGCTGCACTCCTGCTGCATTTTTACACGGCTGTCCCAGCACTTTGCAGCACGACACAACACACACACACACACACACAGACTGTTCTTTATCAGCCCGAGTCCTGCGTTCACTTTCAGAGCTGCTGACAACAACAAAAAGCATACACAAAATAAATACCTACATAAAGAGCCTGCGTTAAAAACGATACGATACAAGCTGTACTGCTGAACAGTGTTTACTGTGTTATTTAAAGCACGGTCAGAGGTCTGTTTCAGCCATCACTAGAAATGTAACTTGAATAGAGAACTCCTTCATAGTCTATTTTCATACACAGTATCTTTGTAAAAGCTGGTCTTCGATATCTTACAAAGTGAAAATGCTAAAAAAAAGAGAAAAATGAATGGTTGCTGGTAGCTTTTAAAGTGAACAGAGATTTGCTGATAATGAAAACTATTCTATTTCCCCTATTTCCCCATTCCCCCTACTGAGACTCCCTATACTCTTGGAAGCAAAAGAAGGTGCTTCAGATGGTTCTTGGAGGGAAGGAAGGGTTGCCACAGAAAGAAAAAAAATCACTTTTGGTCTAGTCTTAAGATTGAATAACTTTTCTTATAATGTTTCTATAGGTATGTTCATACTATTTGCAACTTTGTTTTTGATTAAAATGAACTCAAGTGAGATTGCTCTGTTGGTGCGGATCATCTGTGCCAGTGTAAACTCAACCTTTTAAACTCTTTTAAACTGCACCAAATGTGCGGACCACGGCTGATAGACCATTTCTAAACTAACTCTGGTGTGGTTTGTACCAAGTCTAAACACAATATCAACCAAAAGCATCTAAACAAACCAAATGAAAGTCGTGAGGTCACATGATAGGTGTGTTATAGACAATCTTGCGTCTAGAACCCCTGTGCAGATTGTCACAATGTTCTATGATATAACGTCTTCTGTCTGATGCTTTTTTTCAGCAGGGCTGCGTCCCAAACCACATGAAAACACTACACAGTGTTTCAAAACACCACTAGAATTACTTCATTAGTGTATTTGCCTCAGTAAAGAAAAAACATGTTGGCAAGTTGGGATACAGCCCTGCTGTTTAGGTTTGATTTCATTGTTTTTCTCTGCTAGACTTTTTGTGTGTATCACGCAAAGTCCTGCAGACACAACTATTTTGAAAATCAAAAAAGTGCACCACATCTCACCTTTTTCCTCCTAATTTTGGTCTAATTGTAAATATGTCAGTGTGAACACAAACCAACCCAGAGCTGTGTAAAGACTGAAGAACATACTAAAGGTCTAAAATCTTCTATTTTTTCCTAATTTGTTATTTCCAGTATGGTTCTCTATGCAAACAAAAGTGGTTCTTCTATGGCATCACACAAAGAACAATTTAAAGCACCTACTTCACATACCAGAGTATGTGTGGAAGTCTGTCATACCTTCTACCTTCTAACAGTACATGCATCACCCTTGTTTGTTTGTTTGTTTCACATGTTGTTCTCCAGTCGTTCCACCAAAACCCAGTCAGTTATCCAATCAGTCATGTCTCGCATGTTCCTGCATACCTGACATGCAGGCGAAAGGCTGTTCTCTGTTCTCCTGACAGCTGTTTGAACATGCGAGCCAGCGTGCAACACGTGCGACTGCCAGCGATAACATCGCTTCAGCACGGCAGTACGTTTCTCCATACGGCACCACATCCATCAGTGTAGGATCAGCCTGCTTTAGCACTGCTGCTGCTGCTGCTGCTGCTTTTAGAGTCAGGGTTCAAATAGAACTTGATGGTTTCACCTTCCTGGGTGAGCTTTTTCCAAAACATCACAGCACAGCAATCCTCAGAAGATGGCGAGGAGAGTGTTGCTTTTATCTCTCTCTCTGATACAGAAGCGTCTCTGAGCTGAATCCTGCAGGGCTTCTGGGTAACCGGGCCTTAGTCTGCCTCCCTGCTTGTCAGTTTTTCTTTCGTTTACCTTTCTTTTTCCTTTTTTTTTTTTTTTTTTTTTAAAATCCAGACCACTGTGGATCGCTTGTTTTCGTTTACCAAAGGTGGCTGGGCTGCTGGCTTTCCTTTTGTCTCCTTTTTTTGGCTTCACTGTAGCTGTACTTCAATGTAGCTGAACATCATGTGTATCAAAAAGCACATCTTTATTAATAGATTGAAATACTAGATTATCTTAAAGGACACAATCATGTCAGTATTAGGACCATAGACTGTATATAATAGTGAACTGGATGATCAGGGTTTATAAGTGGCTGCAGTACGAATTTAACCCTATTTTCAATCCCACGTAAGTAAATAGAGCAGAAAAATTTTAACATTTAATTGAAAAAGGGGTAAAATTAAACATTTTGCCAGTTGTGTTCAAATTTAGCAAGCTCCCAGTTATGCCCCCTATGTTCATCGTCAGAATGACCATGTTTTCTAGGAGATATTTGGTGGTCAAGCAATAAAGTAATCGCCAGCTCTGGCCAAGTTGATGGACAGATAATATTGACTGTCTGATATAGTAAAGATGCAGGTATTTTAAAACAATAAATGGCAAGATATAGTAAGATCAAGGTATATCAACGCATAGTGGGCTTGCCACCTAAAATATTTGGATGACAAGCTGGTATTTTGGCCAGCTTTTGTTTCTAAACCTTCGCAATGGGTCTGACCAGGACATACTGTCCACTCTTAGGCTCGATCCACATGAATCCGGATATTTTGAAAAACTCCATTCACACGAAAACGCCTTTCCACTAAAAAACGCTGAAATTAACATTTTAATGCAAGGTCCAAGCATTTCACTCAATGACACAAGGAATTCTCTAAACATTCAGAGGTTTTCTCAACACTCCTCATCAACAACTACTTCATTTTCACTACAATTGTCCCACTAGGTGCTTGTTCTTCCAGGTCTGGTCCAGAATCTCTGTTCATGATAAGGTAAGGTTTGTACCTCTGAACTGGAGAATCGGAAAAAACTGCACACAGCTCGTGTTGGTGCCTCCGCTGTGTTAGGTAATGTGAGAGTAACATTAAATTAAGCTGTGAACATGTTATTAATCTGCAAGAGAGAACAGAGAAAATAGAATCAATCCAGGTGCTTTCCTTGTTTTTATGCGACGTCACCTTTTTCAAAAAGCTTCGTTTTCCTCCCGTCCACACAGCTCTGCTGGTAGCTTAATTTTCATGTGGACGGTAGGTCAAAACGGAGACAAAAACCTATGTTTTTTTTTTTTAATATCCAGATTCATGTGGACGGGGCTTTATATACAGTCTATGATTATGACTCAAACAGTACAATCCTAGAAGATCCCAGTACCTTAACTGTTTTTAATCTCTTGTATTTCTCGTTGATGTTGAGACCCTTTCAGAGCCACATGTAGCATTTTCTCAATGGTTTGAACTGGCTGGCCACCTCATCCTCCAACCACTGGTCTTCGCTTCCCCCATCCAAAAAAAACTAAAATGGACCTAAACTAACTGTTTTATCCTCTACACTGATCTGCTGATCCTGAGAGATTTGATTCTGAGAGTTGAATGTAATTTATAAATCTTAATTTCCCGAAGCACTGACCATTCACCACTCTTTAAACTGGTTTCCACAGAGTTCCTGTTTCTCTCTATGTAATCACACTGCTCCGAAATTTGCTGCAAAATGTGTACTCAATGCTCCGAAGATGGATCCCTTTCTGGCCTGGTTTTCTAGACTCAGATTTCCTCTATTTTTTTTAGGCTAGTCTGAATTAGATTAGATTACTGCACTGTCAGTACTAATGTGCTATTAAAAAACAAAACAAAAAAAAAAACACTTAGGCTTGATCTAAGTCTGGAAAACTCGCAGATGTATGATAATTCTTAGAAAACCAGATATAAGATAAGCTAGTCAATAAGCTACGAAGCTAATAAGATACCGTGTTGAGGGCCTGACACTAGACACTGGAGCCGCCCTACCACCACACTGTGGAACAGCATGATTTAATGATGAAGATATGCAACTGAATGTTAATCCACCACACGACACCTTTTTCCGAGGTGATTAGGTTCGAGTCTAAAGTTTTTATAGTTTATTCATGAGTTGTACATGAGTTGTTTTGAGCTGAGAGCTTGTAAACTATTGTCATTTTTAAGGAGGGGATAAAAGGTATGCACACAATCATCTTAGGACAGTGGTGCACACGGCCGAGATGATAACACTGTCGCTTTAAAACGGCTACGTTAACTGAGATTACGTTCTAGTTTTTGTCTGTGTTATAGCTTTATTTCATTTGTCTCAGTTTCGTTATGTTTTGCACTTGAGTTGAGTTGAGCTGTAGGACTTTGTGTCAGTGTCTTAGGCTGTTTTAAATCATTACATTACGTTAGATTGTATGTTTTTAACAAGACTGTGTCTTGTACTCTTTGTATGGAATGTTCTATTTGTTCTATTATTATGTTTTGGTCTATAACGTGCAGTACTGTAGCTCATTGTACAGAAGCATAATACTCTCACAGCATGCTTCAGAACTGTGACTCTTCCAAAAAAAAAAGCTTCACGCTTTGCCAAGGGAGGAAGTATACCACCTTTTTTTGTTCATTATTATTATGAATATTATTATTATTACAAATGCAATAAAGTAATCGAGTTAGGAATACTGCAATGATGCAATGAACTTTTAAATGCAAACATGTTCAAAGTTGCTTTTCTCTTTAAACTTCTCTCTAAGCTTTTGTGCTTTCATTCATCATCTCTGTCCATCATTACATCGCTCTGCATTTTCTTGTCTTCATTAGTCACACACTGTATTTGCACATGTATTTGCAACTTCAGTAACACGTATTAACTCATTGCAGACGTTTACATTCGCAGACGTCTGATTCATATAAATCCATATAATTTATATTCTTTGTTCATATAGTTTGATTTTTTTTCATTGTACTAGAGCAGCAAAAAAAAAACAAGGGCCCTTTCCTGTTTGTGCTTCTGTAAATTATGCTGTTTGGAAATGTAATAAAGTAATTATTTAACATTGGATAATTCGCTGCTTGCAGGTCTGTATTAGTTTTAAATTACTGAGGTTAGGTTACCTTTGAAATGTTTTGTAAAAGGAGAAAAATAAAGATTCTTTTTCCCTTGATATCAGTGTTGTGGTGGTTTGTCTTTATTTTACTACTAATCATCTTCATATTGCAGTGGTAAAAATACATATCTTAATAAAAGTATATTTTATTAATAAAATGTATTTTTGGTATAATTTTGGTCCTCATGTCCAGTAAAGACAGTAATACTACAGCTCAGCTTCTCTCTCCGACCACTAGAGGGCTCTGAACGGTGCTGTAAAGTGTATGTAAATGTTCTATTGCACTGTAATCATGTTGCAGTAATTGCTTCATAATATGAACTGATTGGCTGCATCTCCTTGAAAAGCGTTATCAGAGTGCTAAACTCCGGGGCAGATGGGTAGTTAATTGTCAGGTTGAGGGCATTGGCTTTTTGGGCCGGCCGTCTAAATGTGAGTAAATAGCTGCTGCTGTCTGCAGGTCACCATGACCTAGCGCTGTTTACCCAGATACAGCCAGAGCCAAGCTTACACCTCAATACTCAACATACAGAACACAGTGACTCCTAAACACAAAGATAACATCACTAGGTGTGATATCAATTCATATTAATATCAGTAACTGTTAATGATGTGATTTTAAGATTTAAATTTAGATTTTTTTTAATTATATTATTAAGCTTACTCATTTTTCTGCTTGCAACATGTCAACTTCAAGAACTGACTGTTCAGTTGCTGCCTAATATGACCTTGATGGGTGACACCATAGTCCAGTAATCAAATGTTAATGACTGGTTATTAGCACTGACTCTGCTAGACACCGTTAAAACACCTTTACAACATAATATATTAATATTTACACATCTTTCCATCTTCTGCCATGATAAATTATAATTCAGCAGCATTAAAATTATTTATAAATAAATGTTGATTGAACAACTAAATCTGGAGAGAGTAGTATAGAACTACAGGGCACATTTTTATTCATATTAAATTAATTGTAGTTTAGTAATAGCACTAAACATTAGGCCTGGTCAATGAATAAAAAAAATAGAATATGTAACTAATATAATCTTGCCTTATAAAAATAATCAGCTGCCTTCACTGTATCAGATATCAATTAAAATCATACACAGTAATATCGCCAACATTTTTGAATATCATGAATTATATTATACCCTGAAATAATTTTTTTACTGTTTTTAGCAAAAGAAAAATTCACACTGTTTTCATTTCTCATTATATATCTACTAGAGACAGATTATATCTGTCCAGTATCGTTTATTTTACTTTAATCCTGGATATATGGAGATATATGCATTATTAGCATTATTAGTATCATGACATTCCGGATCATTGATTTCTGTTACAAATCTGAAAAAAAAAAAATCTTATACTTTTTAATATCTCATTTAGAGTTGTGCCATATCATATTGTATGCAATAATAGAATTTAATTTTAATTTTGTTGCAGTAGTGTATTCTTGAAATATTTCAGTTTTTTAATTAAGTGTTTTTTTCATATCGCCAAGAGTATCATTATCACAAAAATACTATGAAATATCGTGATATTATTTTAGGGCCATATTGCCCACCTATAATTAAAGTACAGTAAATACAGTAAATGTGACATCACTTTGTCTGTCAATGTTAATAATAATGTTAATACTGTATTTTAAGCTAAGAATTCTCACAGACTGCTGTTTTTTCTAAATGTAGAAGGGCGTGTGGTTTAATTGAGTTGGGTTGAGGTTTCCTGACTCCGGCCCAGACTCCAAGCACCAGGGAAAAGCACAGTGTCAGAGCGTCAGTCCCTGTCCACCACCGCGCTTCCAAATTAGCACCATCACTCCAGGGAGATGCGAGGTCACCTCTAGCCTGCCACTGTCACTGCTCCCAAAGAGTTTACTTTTGGCTGGAAATAAGATCAAATTAATGCGCCCCCTGATTGCTCTCCCTAAGTCCCTGAGTACATTTGGCTCTCTAAATGTCTTCAGCCAGAAAAAAAACATTAATTCATTAATTAAAAAAAGCAAGCTGGAGCATAAACATGCCAATGCGCTGGAGTTCAGTGCGTTATCTAGTGCTGGCAGTGGGCTTGGGCATTAATCTCACATACAGTATAACTTTCTATTTATTGTATGGACCTGGCAGTCAAGGACAGCGTAAATATAAACACACACACACACACACAGGATTAGGTAATTCCTCAGAAAACTGGCCTGTGTGCCAAGAAACTGGAAATATTAAAGCTTGATATACAATACATGTTTAAGAATAAAGGTTAATCATTAAAACAGCTCTCAGTGCTTCTTAGATAGATTTTGCCCACCTAAAAATGATGAGCTTCTTTTATTTTACCAAATTGAAAACCTCTGGAATATAATTACGAGGAAGATGGATGATAATAAGCCATCAAACTAAGCTGAACTGCTTGAATTTTTGCACCAGGAGTGAGTGGCATAAAGTTATCCAAAAGCAGTGTGTAAGACTGGTGGAGAAGAACATGCCAAAATGCATGATTAAAAATTGTGATTAAAAACTGAGGGCTATTCCACTAAATATTGATTTCTGAACTCTTAAAACTGTATGAATATGAAAACTTGTTTTCTTTGCATTATTTGAGGTCTGAAAGCTCTGCATCTTTTTTGTTATTTCATTTTCTGCAAATATATGTTCTAATTGACAATATTTTTATTTGGAATTTGGGAGAAATGTTGTCTGTAGTTTAGAGAATAAAACAACAATGTTCATTTCACTCAAACATAAACCTATAAATAGCAAAATCAGAAAAACTGATTCAGAAACTGAAGTGGTCTTTTATTTTTTTCCAGAGCTGTATATCAGTGATGAGAACATCTGGGTTGTACACTCCACGAGGGTCTAGATAGGAGCCATGTGAGAGTAACATGGGCTGTAATTTGGAAAGACCAACTGGGTCCCAGTAACAACACAACCCCACTCACAGCTTATTCCCACCTGAAACCCATCTAGCCCATGATTTCCTCTACAGTATGTAGGCCCATATCAGCTTGTTGGCTGGGTAGTTGAAGAGGATACCTTTCTGCCCAGATAATATTCACCTGTGTGGGGCCTGTATGGGTTGCCCAACTGGAAACAATAGATTTTTGACCATGTATATCAGTGATGGGCCCAATCAGGGGCAGTAATGAGATCAGGTAAGGGTTAGACCTTGACCCATCTGGGTTGTACACAGCACATGAAGCCTTACTGGGGTTCACATGAGATTAGAGATTAGGACGGGCTGTAACTAATGGGGCCCATTGGGGAAGCCCAACTGCTTCTCAGTATCAGCAAAGCACAAACCCACTCAGATCCTTTGTCTACGAGAAACCCACCAAGCCCCACACAAGGGTCTTAAGGTGCTCTGTGGTAGAGGTCTGCACTCCCGCGGGATCCGTCAGAATATCGTATGGGACAGGACAGAATTTAATTGTTTTTGGCGGGAGTGGGATTTTAATCAATCCAAGCAATGCAGGACCAAATATACATGTAGAAAAATCCTGCAAATTAATAATTAATCTAGAAAATTATAATAATCCTGCAAATATTTCAATGCAAAACAAACAGAAGGAAAATAAATAAACAATCAGTAAGATCAATGCATTTAGTGCTGTGAACAACTCAAAGAAATGTTATTTTAAAAATGAACTTCATAAGTATAACAGACAGCAGTTTTAAGTTAATAGCCAATGCAAGCTACAAAAAGCCCTCAAAATATTACTGATAAAAACAGAGGATGGACCAATGGACACACACACACTGAAGGGGACAATTCCAGCATCTCCAGTTCACCTGACTGCATGTGTTTGGACTGTGGTAAGAAATGGGACATCACTATCCAGCACTATATTGCTGTTTTAATAAATACATAAATACATTCTAAGCACTTGATTTAATTAATTCAAATTATATTAGGACTGCAGGTGGAAGCAGTAACAGGAATAAAGCAAGCAATTTTGGAGGGAGCGGGCAGTAACAGGTCTAAAAAAAAAAAAAGCATTTTTTTGGTGGGAGCAGGCAGTAACAGGACTAAAACAAGCGATTTCTGGCAGGACAAGGCAGTAACAAGTCTAAAACAAGTGATTTTTGGCTGGAGAAGGAGGTAACAGGGCTAAAACAAGCGATTTTTGGCTGGAGAGGGAGGTAATGGGACTAAAACAAGCGTTTTTTGGCTGGAGAGGGAGGTAACAGGACTAAAACAAGCGTTTTTTTGGCTGGAGAGGGTGATAACAGGACTAAAACAAGCATTTTTTTGTTGACCGAGCAGTAATGGAACTAAAACAGCGATTTTTGGCAGGAGTAGGTGATAACGGGCCTAAAACAAACATTTTTTTTTTGCTGGAGAGAGAATGAACAGGACAAAAACAAGCTATTTTTGGCTGGATCGGGTGGTAATGGGACTAAAAAAAGCTATTTTTAGCAGGAGCGGGCGGTAATAAGACTAAAACAAGTGATTTTTGGCAAAAATGGGAGGTAACAGGACTAAAACAAGCCTTTTTTGGAAGGAGCAGGCAATAACAGGACTAAAACAAGTGATTTGTGGCTGATAAGGGAGGTTGCAGGACTAAAACAAACCATTTTTGGCAGGAGCGGGTGGTAACAGGACTAAAACAAGCGGAAACAGGCAGGAGAAGGTTTAAAGAAGCAATTCCGCACAGACCTCTACTCTGTAGCATCTGGCATTGAGACATTAGCAGCAGGAGCTTCAGGTTCTAAGAAACTCTGTGTGTTGGGAAATCCATAGATCAAATTAATGAGTTTACACCTGATGTTGTTTTTGTAGGTACTGACCACTGCATACCAAGAACACTTTACTCAACCTATTCATCATCCAACAAACTGAATAAAGTCCTACTGGAACACTGCAGAGTCAGAGGCAGGTTTACTAAATGACCTTAAGATGGGACTGAAAACGTGGTTCTGAAAGAAATCACAGAATCCAGCTAAAGATAAAGCTCAGAATTCTGCAGACAAAGCTAATGATAAGTCTTCAGACTGACTGTCGTTCCATAGTAATTACCATGATTGGAAAGAACTGTGTTCAACAAGGGGACTTTTATGTAGTGTGGAGTGGTGTAAAAGTACACACTTTTGTATGCAGAACACATACAGTAAAAACAGAACAGAATCTAATCTTTATGGATACAACTGAAGCAATAGTTTACTATATTTTTATTCAGAAACAAACAACACACACAAAATCTAATTCCCTGATTCGTTTCACAGTTCATACAAACAGCATGTATGCGTAACTTGAGTTCCTTGTTAGTAGGCCCATCCTGTAGCTGATTAGAAGAATGCTAAGACCCTTAGAGGAGTCCCAGAGGGCTACTACACTCCACAATTGATTAGTTCACAAGCTCCATCACACCTAGTTCAATTTGGTGATTAACTGATGAGTTGAGTCAAGTGTGATTGGACCAGGAAAGGGGTAGCGCTGCAGTTCTCCTGTAATGGAGATGGAGAATCGTTTTAAAAACTAAACTTTCAGTCTTAAAGTAGCTTAACTATAAAGCATTACCACAAATTCACTACTGCTTCTCCACTACAAACACAAGACAGGGAGTTCACAAAAAGCAGCAACATACTATAAATGTGTACAAAAACTAAAGCCAAGTGTATCTTAACTGGGAATTTCCCATACTTGAAAAATGCAAAAATGGAAAAAGATTCAGGCTCTTCAGGCTATTTTACAAATCCCATTAACGTAGTTTGCAATTAGCTGCCAGAGCCATGAGAGAGCATAATTGGCATTGCTCTCTCTGGGTGGGTAGATGACGTTCTTTCCCAACATTACTCCAAAGGGTGATGTTGATCAGCACATGGCATCTGTGAGCTGATGTAACTGAACCGGGTCACTGCGCTTTCCTCGAAATGCACTGTTAATATAAAACAAATATATAAAAAAAAAAACTGTCATACTGTCATGCCCCAGTTGGATTTAATATTTTTCTACCATTGTACATACAGTAATTTGCGCATTATATATATATATATATATATATATATATATATATATATATATATATATATATATATATATATATATATATAGAGAGAGAGAGAGAGAGAGAGAGAGAAAGAGCCCCATGCTGACAGATTATTTATGCAATTTGTTTTTGAACCATCAGTGCTACATGCTTAAAGCTATCTTACATCAGTCATGTTTTAATTCAGGATTTTGTTCAACATTTTGCTCCTAAATTGGACTTTATGAGGCTTATACAGCTTTGGTCCAGGTTGTTACTTGGGCTTACAGTCCTGTTTATTAGG
Organism: Astyanax mexicanus; assembly: GCF_023375975.1. Classification (NCBI taxonomy): domain Eukaryota; kingdom Metazoa; phylum Chordata; class Actinopteri; order Characiformes; family Acestrorhamphidae; genus Astyanax; species Astyanax mexicanus. Next base: position 40,466,007 of record NC_064418.1, on the reverse strand, counting down.
GAAGCTCAGATTCTGCACTGGGCCTACTGCGGGCCTGTTTTTCCGCTCGCTGTTTGGGGTTGTTAAAAAAATTCCAGTTAATTTGATGTCTTCCAGTTTCCTTTTGACACTTTTGACAAAAAAGTAGACAATTAAATTAAAACTGGCCCGCTGAGATCTGACTCCCACAAAGTTATAATTACACTCAACGCGCCTGAATTCCCACCTACGCTGCCAAGCCGGCATGTAGCAATTCGCTCTTCATCACAGAAAAAGGTCTCTCTGGAAGGCGGACCGACGCGAGGAAAGTGCTCTCTGTGAACACGGAGACACGTGAGATGCCTGTATCTGTCGAGGAATTATTATACCTACATGCCCTTCGAGATGCGTCGGTGGAGGCCACAGCTTGACAGACTGCCACTGTAAAGGTGGATTTTATTATAGGTAACTGCTACAGCAGATATATATATATTTATTTATATTTGTGCTGCCTGCAGAATGCGGTGAGGCACTGGTAAATAAAAAGCTGTATAATTACCGGTGGCTATAAACACACGTACAGTGTTTAGATAGGGTCGTGCTGGGCTGCCACTCTTGCACTCTTGCCATATGATGCAGCTGCTGCTGCTGCTGATGATGATGTTGCTACAACCTCGACTGAAAGCAGAGCAACATAAACACTGAAGCACCGAGGAGAATTCCCTCAGGTGGCGGCTGGCGTTTAAGGACCGGTTCATTATGGGAATGGTTGTTGTTTTTTTTATGTTTGGTGTATAGTGCATGGAAACTAATTAAGCATTATTCCTCATGTTTTATTCATAGATACATGGTCTAAGCAGGCCCAGAAGCTTTCCATGTGCATTTACAAGATAAGGCTCAGGTTTGCTTATGGCTGCTGTTTCAAGGCGCCAAGGCACGGCCAGGAAGTTTCATTCTCACTCTGACATACAACTTGGATAATGCGCAACATAAAATTACATATACTTAAGCCTTAAACCTTACCGTTGGCTTGGGATTACTTTCTTACCGCATCCCGCGCCACTTTAGAAGTGGCCTACTTAGTATGCTACATCCGCTCCTGATAGATTAATTTGGTGGCCCAACGAATCATAATTTAATTTTCTAATGACTTGGCAGAAATGTCTGGGCACCTTGCCACTATCAGCTCTTTGCTTGGCTGATCCCTGCCTGCTTACAAAAACCTCTCGTCTTATGCTTCACTGCGTTTTTGTTCTCGTCACAGAACAGGTGCGCTCTATTCTTGTATAATGAACATTTGTCTCGAATTGGATTCTGCCGTTCATTGATTTAGCGGCATTTAAAACCCTCCCTCACTTACGCACCTGCTTACACTTCCTCCTCTAACCCTCTGAAGTTCAAAAGAGTTTGGACTTGCTCAGCAGATTTGGTGACAGTGGCCTGTTTGGCCTGCTTAGCCCCTTTTGTACAGCAGTGCCAGTAATTGTGATGAATCTGCTGGGACTAAAGGTGTTTCTGATCAGGATCCAACCCATCAGAGGAGATGGATTTGCTTTGTCATAGCGGCGCTACGCTCGACTTGGTGAAATGGTGAAATGGTTACAGAAGCAGAATTCACTCCTGGCACTTGACACATGTAATTTGTCTATTAAAGACACTGGAGCATGGGGGGATTCATTAAGGTCTAGGTGTACAGAGAGAGAAAACCAGCAACCTTGATACACAATTAGACACAGTTTGCCCACAGTGACCGTCCCGCACGGCGCGGGCCCGGCACCTCCCCGCAGCCCGCGGACAGCTGTCTATGGGCATGTCGCACGGTCACACTCTGCTATAGTGCATTATTTTTGTGCTGCACACAGAGGGTCACTTTGGCCGGCGATGGAGTCACACACCACTTGAGCTACGAGTGAGACAAATAAACAGGCATGGTGACAGATGAGCGTGCCTTCAGAAAACTGAAAGCGATATCGCGGGTGAAAGAAAAGACTGACACGGGTCACGAGGAGCTGTGAGAGAAAAAAGAGGTCAACAATTATTTTGAAGAAGATACACTCTACACTGGAGTGAAGTGGCCTTTATTCCACAGCAGGGTGAATGGTTCTGAGCTCAGAAGGAAAGGTACACCCACTGTGGTGGCTGTTCAACAAGAATACAGTTCAGCCCAGAACTTTTTGAAATATGTCTGACCCTGTTTTTTCTCAGCATGACCAGATAAACATACTATAAATTCTTATAAGTGTTCCGTTTGAGGCAGTAATTATGTAGGAATCAGCTGATTGGCTCCATATTTGCATCACCTTTGTGCTGGAAAGTCCAGAAGGCATATCTTGGTCTGTGGAGGACACACTAGATCTCGTAGAGTATAATCTGTGCTGCTTTGCACAAAAAACAATCCAATTCAATTCAATCAAACTTTTAGTTAGGAACTATGCCTCATATCAAAAGTTAGCATGCTAAGTTGCTAACTCTGTGAAATCAGGACACGAGAGTAAGACTGCACGCATTCTATGACAGAAACTGTTGCATAATTATAACAAGATGCTGTGCACCCCTGTGCATGATTTGGCAACACATCAAATATAATCAGAAACTGAAACCAAAAGAATGGGTCTGACTCTGCACAGAACATTACAGCACTGCCTTTATAACCATTTGCCCCTGCAATAGAAAAAAGCCATAGATATACACTCATTTAAAAATTGATTGCAATGATTGCAATGCTATTCAGGAGGATAAAGGGGACCGGAAACAACAAATGATTAAAAAAAAGACATGCAGTCAGTCTGAAGTGACCAATAACCAATAATTTACCACTAACACCCAACTGAAATGGATCCTTACAGTAAGATTATTTATAATAATATTAATACTAATCTTGATTATCTTAAATGAGAGCAACCAAACAACAATAAACAATCTTAGCTTGTACTGCTGACCCCTCTTGAACTCTTCCAACTGCCTAAACTGCTTTCAAACTCTTCTTCATTGTCAGTAAAGTACAGAATTAAAACATTTTCTTGTTATGTCTTCTGCATGCTATTTTGAACTATTTTGATTTTGTAGGAGTACAATAAAGGCTCTGAAAAATTGGTCTGTACATGAGAGTGGATAAAAATAAGCCATTATTGAAGAACCATTAAAATATGACTGCAGCTTGTCAAAAAGTTTTGTTTTCAGGTCAGACAAAAGTGAAGCTCTCTGGCCATAACCCAAAAAGCTAGAAGTGGCACAAACCTAACACGTCCCAGCTGTGAAGCATGGGGGTGCTAGAGTCATGTTGTGAGGATATTTTCACCAAGGACGAATGAATGGAGAAACATTGGTGAGATGCTGAAGACAACCTGCCTCAGTCTGCTAAAAAACGTAAAAAGCTTATTAGGAACTTCACCTTTCAGACCAAACAACATAGGAGTGGTTGAACACTAAAACGTGATGTTCTCTAATGCCCACGTCAATGTTCAGATCTTAATCCAATCGAAAATCACTTTTTGAAAATTGTGGTCCTCGAGCAGCATCCAGTCAACCTCAATAACTTGAAGCAATTCTGTCAGGAATGTGTGATAACCCAAAAGAGAGTGAAACGCTGCTAGAAACTTAAAGAGGTGTGATTGCAGTGAAGTGTAGTCCTACCAAAGACAAGGGGTTGAACACTTATATAAGCAGCTTTTTTAGCTTTTAATGTTTCTGCTACAAAAAAGGGGAAAAGGCACTTCAAACATTGCTGCTGGATGGAAAAACATTCAATTATCCATCCACCTTCTTATGCACTTCTTCCTGATCAGAAATTATTGGGTGCAAAAAAGGCAGAATAGATTAATCTTTTGAAAGCCAGGATGCCAGTCCATCACAAGGTACCACAAATACATTTACAAACATATTTGCACCTCCATGTGTTTATGCACACCCTATTACCTGTGTAATTTGCTGGTTAAAATAAAAATATGAGTTGCATCTGATTAAGGGTCAGTCAGCTTGTTGGTTCTGCTGTGAGTGAAGGAGGATCAATGTGCCATTGGGAAAGAATTCTATTGATGTTGAGAACTGCACAGGATTAATGGCCAAAACAAGCCATTAATTCACATTTTTTCGTGCATTATTGAGCCAAATGCTTTGATGAAGGGATCACTGGTTTGAGCCAAGTTCATGCAGCTTGCCATCAGCTGCCTGAGCTCTGAGAGAGCACAATTGGCTTTGCTCTCTCTGGGTGGGTACTGTAGATGGCGCTCTTTCCCCTCATTACTCCAAAGAGTGATGTAACTCAGCACAAGGCTTCTGTGAGCTGATGTATTCGAACCAAGTTGCTGCGTTTTCCTCCGAGTGCGCTGTGTTGCTATTTAGTAATGCTGCCAATCAGCAGCAGTTCAAAAAGAGGCAGGGGCTGAATTCACATGTATCAGAGGAGGCATGTGTTAGTCTTCACCCTCCTGGTGTGTTGGGGCATCACTAGTGATAGGGGGAGTCGGGTCATGAGTGGGTTGGGTAATTAGCCATGTAAATTGGGAAGAAAATTATTTAAAAAAATGTTTTTAAAACAGAAATCTGACCTTCAGTTTTGAATATTTTGGTCTCTGCCCATTCATGACTAATTACATTTGGTTACATTTTGTCACATTTATAAGTTACATCTGGCCCTTTGAGGGCAGCCATTATGCCGATGTGGCCCTCAGTGAAAATGAGTTTGACACCCCTGGTATAGACAACTCTCTAAGTTCTTTCCTTCTCAGAAGAACGATTTCTGAAACCTAAACTGTGAGTTTTGTGTGCTCTACTGGAAAACATATCAGAGCAGTTTCACAGTGCAAGCCCTCGCGGCGCTCCAGTCTGGATATATTATGGCCCTGCTGGCCTCGCTTCTCTCATAACTGGATGTCTGCAGTCGATTGTCCTCTATCTTTTCATAACTGGCTTCTTGGCCTGGGTTGGACCATTAATAATGTATAACACAAACTACAGAGCCAAGCCGAAAGGTCAGGAAGACCTTTTTAAATGTATTCCCCATTCTCTCGCTCGCTACACACACATACACACACACCTCACTGTATTCACCTTTAGTTAAAATGCTTTAGCAGACTGTTGACCTGATGTCCGGTTCCTATATAATAAATCCCATTTCGTTGCATTACTGAACTTTGTAACAACAGCTGAAAAAAAAAACTTCTTTTATTCTGTATATTGAGTTTTTTATGTACTTTTGGTTGATGGCATAGGTGGGTAGTAACTAGAGTGGGCACGCCTCTTTTTTACTGAATGGTATACTGTTACTAATAGTGTTCTAATCATTAATTACTTATTTAATATGATTATTTATTATTGTCATTTTATGCCATTGCTATAGGATTCAGATGTTATAATAGCAACATAATGCAGTTACATCCATTTGAAGACCAAAGAAATTTTCATAATCAAAACTTTGACATGGGAATTGGAATTATATTTAAATATTGTAAAAAAAAATATATATATATACTCACTCACATAATAAAATCACTGTTTTTAACCAGCATCATCTTTTCCCCAAAAATGGCTAAAATACATTTGTCCTAAATCCTTTTTGTTGAACCTTTAACAGAAGTTTTAAGTCATTTTTCTTTGCCCTTGTGTAAGTGATATATTCATGGATTTAGAAAGGAATACAGTGTGTTGGCGATAGAAAGAGAACCAGGCGTGGGGTATGAATGTGTCGAGAGGTATAATTCTAAAAGATAAAAATATTTTAATAGGTCAAATTATTTTTAGATATTTTTAAATAGAGTCCTGTTTTATACTGGAATTATGTGGCCTGAGGCGTCCTGCTGGTGTAATTAACAGACTAATCAGAGCACCTCTAATCACAGGGTGGGTTACAGCACTTCTATTTCATGGCTTAAATCAAATAATGTTTCAATCAGTGCTTCTCTCACAATTCTCACTATAGAGCTATCCATGTTACTAGTGCTGAAAACACACAGAGATCCATTTCTTAGTGTATTGTAATACTTTATTTTATTGTAAAATGTTTCTATATGTGCTCTGATTGGTGCTAGAGGGGGCTAGTAACTAGTTCCATCAATTTAGTTTCGTATACTCAAGTACAATTTTGATCGATTTGCACTTTTTTTTACTTTACTTTTTAATACCGTATTTTTTTGCACTATAAGGTGCACTTAAAATACTTTAATTTTCCCAAAAATCCTCAGTGCACCTTTTAATTCAGTGTGCCTTTTATATGAATTTAACCAGTCAATTTGTAAGGAGCAGTAAAGCCATTCCACTGAAGTGCAGCTTTATACAAGAGTTTCAGTTTAGTTCTATACAGCACTGGGTCTGGAGTAGCATTAGCATTAGCTGCTAATCACTATTTCCCTGTTCAGAGGTGAGTATTACCAGCCTGTAGGCTGCTGCTGACCCTGACTAGCACTGCTGGAGCAGCATTAGCATTATCTGCTAACGCGCTAGCTCTTTTGCCGTTGAGATGAGTATATTGGACTGTAGGCTGCTCATTTACCATGTTAAAACAAGCTACATGGGACATACTGCTAGCTAATATCACCCAGGCTTACTGGAACACTCAGGGTTCCTCAGTGTAGCGCTGTCTGTTGCTAGCAGTTAGCCGCTAATGCTAATGCTCCAGCCTTAGTGCTGGAGAAATTCGGGAATCTAAGCTTACTGTAAATAAACAAAAGCGCTTTACTCACCCAAATAAATGGTTTTAAGGAGAGAAATCTGTGTAGATTAACATCTAGTGCTCGTTTGACTTTAAAAGAAAGCCTTTTTTATTACAGTTTTGTTTACTTAGCCTAGCTTTACTTAACTAAGTTAGCTAGTTGTCTGTCTCTAGCGGTTAGCCGCTAATGCTAATGCTCCAGCCGTGGTGCCGGAGAGATTTAGAATTCTAAGCTTATTGTAAATAAACGGAAGCGCTTTACTCACCCAAATAAGTTTTTTTTATTACAGTTTTGTTTGTTGTTACTTAGCTTAGCTTTACTTAACTTAGTTAGCTACCCCCTCCCTGCCCCAAATAAGTGATTTATAGTGTCTCTTAAAATGCGCCTTATAATCCTGTGCATCCTATATATAAAAAATAGACCAGAAAATAGATGTTCATTAATAGTGCACCTTATAATACAGTAAAAATACAGTAACTTGCGTAGCATTAAGAGTTGGATACTATTGCTGGCTTTGCACATGACGGCGCTGCTATATACAGTAGAATGGCAGCAGGTAGAGCAGATGTTCAAGTTAATTTACACACTCCACACTTAAAATGTAATTAAACAAAGCGTTTAATATCACTTTTTATGACTGGTATCGGTTTACTACCTCTTCACAAACTGACTGTTTTCCACCTGAAAGATATGAGCTGTACAGAGCTAGGATAATAATGTTAGCTGAGGTAATTTAGCATTAGCATTTGTTTGATTACCGAAAGACTGCCTGCCTACTGTGGCTTTCTGTGGTCTCCATATGCTTTTAATTCAGTGAAGTACTGTCAAAATTCTGTAGTACTGTCAAGGTGCATTAAACAGTGCTTAAAGTCATGAAGTGCTGGAGCTAGAGAACTGCAACCTTTTGTCAAATTATAAATGTTGAGTCTTTGTTAAATTCTTTAATCGCTGTAAACTGATTATTTTCATGGTCTGTACCCCATACATCTAACAAAAAGCCCACAGGCTACATCAGACCCATTGCCCAATCAAATCCGACCTGTGAAATTATTTAGATTTCTATTAATAGTATCCCGTTTCACGATCCGCTGCATCACAATCCCCAGCCTGCACTGTAAAGTAATGTGCGCTCTGACCTCCATCCTCCCCAACAACAACAACCTATGGGACCACAATGCTGCAGGCATGTTAAAGCACTGAGAATTGATCACATTATGCTCACTGTAACAAAAACAATTAAACACATCAGAGCCAAGGGTTTAAATCACTGTCAGTATCAGTCAATTACTGCTGAGGCTGCAGCAGAAACAACACCAGAGCTCCACCCACACAGCACATATATGCTGTCCAGGTCCACAGGCACATACGCACATACCTGTGTGAGCAGCTGTTTTCTGTGACGAAGATAAACAATTCATCTCAAAGGACTCGTCTCACTGACAGACTGCTTCATTCCATCCTGAGGGTTTCAGCAACTTAGAAGTTCATCCCAAGAATTAATGAACCTGCAGCAAAGAAAAGATGTGTCCCAGTCATACAGATAGATACATTTAAAATAACTTATTCCTGAGGACAATTAAATAGGTAAACATTTATGTGTAAAAAAATGAGTAAATATTAAATCAAATTTTATTTGTTTTTATTATTCTGAATATTTCAAATCTGAAAGTAATATTCCAAGGTCTGCTTCAAGTGCCTATATTCTTCTTCTGCAGTGCTGACATTTTAAATAAACAATGGACAGTTCAGGGTAATACACCCTAGGGCACCAGAAACTCAAAACAAAATAAATGCTATGTATTTTTTATACTCAGCCACGCTGCACTTTTCCTGTTCGTGTTTTCAAAATGCTGTTGTGAAGCCCGAAGAAAGCAGCTAATAAAGAGAGACAAGCTTGTTAGAGCATTACAATAATAATAATAATAATAATAAAAAGTTTTTAGCTAGAGTGGCCCCTTATGTCTCACAAAATACCTGGACACTGTCACACTAAAGACTGAACGTTTTTCCCCACCAGCATAATGTGAACATAACAGAATCAGAGAAGGGTTGAGGAAGTAGGGTTGTATATAGCACTAAAAGGGTCTTGCCATCCATATCATCGGTTGATCCTCGAAGAACGTAATATCAGAGCCCGGACAAAACCTGTTCCAATCCTGCCAAACCTGGAAAAACCTGCTCCAACCCTGCCAAACCCAGACAAAACCTGTTCCAACCCTGTCAAACCCCGAACAAAACCTGTTCCAACCCTGTCAACACCGGACAAAACCTGTTCCAACCCTGTCAAACCCCAAACAAAACCTGTTCCAACCCTGTCAACACCGGACAAAACCTGTTCCAACCCTGTCAAACCCCGAACAAAACCTGTTCCAACCCTGTCAACACCGGACAAAACCTGTTCCAACCCTGTCAAACCCCGAACAAAACCTGTTCCAACCCTGTCAACCCGGACAAAACCTGTTCCAACCCTTTCAACCCCGGACAAAACCTGTTCCAACCCTGTCAAACCCGGACAAAACCTGTTCCAATCCTGCCAAACCTGGAAAAACCTGCTCCAACATTGCCAAAACTAGAAAAAAACTGCTCTAAACCTGGAAAAAAACCTGCTCCAACCCTGCCAGCCCGACAAAACCAGTTCCAACCCTGTCAAATCCGGACAAAACCTGTTCCAATCCTTTCAAACCTGGAAAAAACCTGTTCCAACCCTGCCAAACCTGGATGTAACCCACTTCAACCCTGCCAACCGGGACATAACCTATTCAAACCCTGCCAAACATGGAAGTAACCTGTTCCAACCCTGCTAACTCACTAACAGCGCAGCTAACCCTCTTTAGTCCTGCCAAACCTGGCTACTGTGTCTGCTAGCATGGAACTCCAACCCTGCCGAGCCCAGCTATTAGCATCATAGCTAACCTGGCCTAACCATGCTGACTGACAGGGAGCATGTAAATTTATTCTCTGCTCATAACACATTTAATCCACTACATCTTAACACATAAATAATTTTCCATATTAAATTGCTTAAAATATCAAATTGAGCACATTTAACTGCATTGCCCTTGGTGTGTTCAGTGTATACTTTCTGCATTCAATGGAGAAACCAATAGTTAACTGGACCAGCTCTGCAGTCACTCACAGCTTGGGCTTCAGGTCAGATAAACAGGCATGGTGACAGGTGAGCATGCTTTCAGAGAGATGAAAGTGCTATGACAGGTCAGACACTACCACAGGTCAAGAGGACATGTGAGTGAAGACACTGAGAGATCAGCAATTATTTTAAAAGAAGCTACACTGCAGAATTCAGTGGCTGAGACTGCAGTGAAGGTTCACCACCAGCCAACAATCCAACAAGCTCTACAAACAAAAGGACTGTGTGGGAGAGTGGCTGGATATAAAAGCCATTACTGAAGATCCATTAAAGCACAGCTATAGAGTTTGCCAGAGCGCTCTGTGGTCAGATGTGAAAGAATTGAGCTTTCTAGCCAAAATTTAAAATGCCATGAATTTGTGTTTCTGGTTAACTGGTCATTTTCATGGTCCATTTGAAGGGACACTTTGGCCGGCTTTGGAGTCATGCACAGATGGAGCTGTTGGTGAGGTGAACAGGCACAGTGACAGGAAAGCGTTATCACCAGTGCTAAGCTAAGACTGCCACTTGGCCAGTTTATATTGTCCCAACATTTTTTGCCATAAATGCTTTTATTGTCTTCAATTAAAATGAAATAACCTTGAGTTGTATAGCACTTTATATAACTGATATCTAACTAAGCAGCTTGAAAGAATCAATACAATTATAACAGCATAATAATGCAACTACACCCTTTTACAGAAATTGTAATCATTAGGGAAATGTACATTTTTATGATTTTTTACATTTATACATATTTATACGGTCTGTCATAAGTGTTTAAGCTAATGGGTGCTTCACCAGTGGCTGTTTGTGTATGTGTGTGTGGACACTTTATTATTAATGCAGTCATCATTGCACAGCTGAATGGTTAAATACCATTGACATCTAAACAGACAGCAAGGAAACACAATGGGCAATAATGAGGTCAGGAAAAGTTATTGAGGCCATGTCTATATATTCTACAATATATAAGCCAATAACAAAGTTAGAACAATAGGTCTAACTGCAACAGGCATAAAACAACCAATAGTTTCAATGACCAGTATGTTCAAACTGCGAAATCTGCCACTGCGATCTAAGGATTGCCGGTTACAATCCCGGATAATGCTGGTCTCCATCAGCAGCCAGAATCTGAGCGAGCATAACTGGCCATGAACTCTCTTTCTTTGTTATTCCTGTTTTTTTATCCTTGCTTGTCCTTGACTATGATTTTTGCCTTGTGATCTATTTCTGGTTTTGAACTCTGTCTGAATTGTTTTGAATTAATAAAACCTGCCTTCATTTCCATCCAAAACAACCTTGGTCGGTTCTTACAGAATATCTCACCACCCATGAATGCAGTCAGGTCTTTATTAATCCAAAACACAAGGCAAAAACCGTAGTCAAGGACAGGCAAGAATAAAAAAAACAGGAATAACAAACACTGTATAAAAGCGCTCAATAAAGCACTGGTGTGGCAATATCTTGCAACTAAACTAAGCAAGTGTCCCAGTATATATAGTCCATGTAATGAGCTGATGTCTCACAGGTGTGTGGGAGGGGCGGAGTCATCTTATTAGTACTCTGGAGAGGCTGATAATAAAGGTGCAGGTGTGAAACATATATAACATACTGCCATGCTTTCTTGACTGACTGTGATGCTCAGATACTTCTGAGTTCTAATAACTGCAAGCGCATTCTGGTCCCAAAAAAGCGCTTCATAATAAGAGCCCTGGGTCTAAGCCCCTTTTGAGCAAGCCAACGGCAGGAAAAAATAAAAAAACCTTTAGAGGAACAAAGGCTCTCAAGTGAAAGCTATCATGGTTGATATCGAATAGCACAACAATTATTTGTATTTATTAAATTAATTAAAATGTATTTTTCTGTTAATACATGAATTTAGGCATAGTGATGGTATAGCCTACACTGTAAAAAAAAAAAAATGTGTAAAAAAATTGGTAATTTTCCGGCAGCAGGAGGCATCAGAAAATGTCTGTAAAAAAACAGAAAAATACTGTCACATTTAAAACAGATTAAAACTGTAAAAAAACAGTTATTATATGTATTTACTATGATTACAACTATTACTGTCATTTTACATAAACTTGTCCTATAATTACATGAAATCTTTTACTTTTAACATATTTTAATTCTTAAAAAATGCTTCATACACTCCTTATAAAACGGAATAATTATTCATTTTACAAGAAACTGTCCTATAATTACAGGAAATCTTTCACTTTCAACAGATTCTAGTAAAAAAGCATCATACACTTCTTATAAAATTTAATAATTATTTATTTTACAAGAAACTTGTCCTGTAATTCCATGAAATCTTTTACCTTTAACATATTTAAATTCTTTAAAAAAGTGTCATGCACACCGTATAAAATGGAGAAATAAGTAATTTTACAAGAACTTATATATAATTATAATAACTTATATATAACTATAATTACATGAAATCTTTCACTATAGTGAATAAACTCATTATCCCATCATGGGGCAGACTGGGGGGGGGGGGACTCCCTGCCATGCTATCAGTCCTTGGGTAAAGTAGCCCACATTCTCCAGCCTCTGTAAGATGATTAAACAGTAAGTCACTCTGGATAGGAGTGTCTGCCAAAGTCTCTAAGTGTTTCAGGCCTAATCTAGCAGAGTGAATACAGCGGGTCTGTTTCTGCTTGCTGGTCTTCACCCTTGATGAACACAGTGATGATGATTATAGACACAGAGTGCAGTTACCCTTTGCCGGACAGTAAGGTTATCCTGTTTTTAGAGAGCAGCAATACAATGAAACAGGCAGGCATGTGTGAAGCCTGAACTACTGTGATTACCTGAAAGATCAAAAAATCAATCTCTCCCTTCAGATCAGCTTCAGCTGGAAAATGTTTCAGGATTGTTCTTGGGTATCGACGACACTTTTGCTCTTTAGATCCATTTCTTGGGCTTACGCAACTGGCAGACGTGTGGGTTTTCAAAGGAACAGACAGTGTGTGTGTGTGTGTGTGTGTGTGTGTATGTACCAGGTGGTGATGTAGGAAAGAAACTATAGGTCAAAATTCGTGTGAACCATTTTTAAAAGGCCTTATGTTTTTTTATGTCACAACATGATTTTTTATGAATTTTTTGGTTGGATATTTCCCCGTAGAAATGAATGGGGTCACAAAGATACTAAAACACCTATAATACCTCTAAACATCCACATGGGGTAGCACAGCTATTGAGCAAACACCATAGCACCAAGCACTAAGCAACACCATACCAATAACCTTGCAAACATATTTACAGACACTATATTTATTATGTGTAATACAATAGCAATACTATAAAATACTTTATCACCCTTATAGCAAGCACTTAGAAACACCACAACAACCATCAAGCAGCACCATAACAATCACTTTGCAATACTATTGCAAATTCATACACACTGAATAGCCTGCAACAGATGAGAGGAGAACAGTTTTACTGCTGCTGTAGTCTTTTACACCTTGTATTCAGATCATATACTGTACAGACATTTGTAACATATATGCAAGTGAAAGGCAACCAAAAAACATGTTGGGTTGTTAGTGCACAACAAGGGTCATTGGAAGATTCCATGTTTCCATATCTTCATTATATTAGTGACAAAAATGTTGTTTATCACAAACAAAATCCTGTGACAATACCGTTATAATCAGCATGGCAGGACCACCACCATAAAAATATCTAGTTTTACTCAATGAACCATGTAGCTACAGTCTGGAAGTGGAAACCGCTTAAGCTGCACATCTATCACAACCGTTCAGCATTTCCTTCTGGCAATGTACTTTTCTATTTTTAAATCCAGTTCAGTTTTTACTGGAGCTATGTGGCCTGAGGCTTCCTGCTGATGTAATTAATGGAATAATCAGAGCACCTCTAATCACAGGGTGGGTTACAGCATTTCTGTAATATGTCTCAAATCAAATATTCTTTCAATCACTGCATATCTCACAGTCCTCACTGAGGAAAAGATCCGTATGACTATGGCGCTGCAGGCCAAGCACATCCTGCAGTTAATCAGCAGACAGCGCAGGATTTCCGCCCATGGCAAGACAGCCTCCTCATTCACTTTAAAATGCTGGAGTTAGTGTATATTCCATTTAAGCACCGGCCAAGTGCACTGCTTGCATCAGTTCCAGTGTGAAAGCCGGCCATGCTGTCACCCTGCTGTCACTGAGCTTTTATTCAGCCTGCTCACTCTTCACTCTCTTAAAAGTGAGATGCACTGAAGTGCTCATTAATCTAATATTAGGGCTGTTTGACTCAGGGAAGAGTAAGGAAATAAGTGACAGAGTGCCACTGAAATATCTGCGCATTGTCTCAGTGGCTGTAAGTTGTCTGGCTGTCAGTGTCGATGCAGGGATGTGAAAACAGTCAGGGAAATGTCAGTCCTGCCCATTGTGTGTGTGTGTGTGTGTGTGTGTGTGTGAGAGAGAGAGAGAGAGAAAGAGAGAGAGTGAGAGAGAGAGAGTGAGAGAGCTCCCTGTCTGCTGTTCCTCCTTCTTAGCTTTACTCTTAATGATATCAGGCAGGCTGTAATTTCAGAAATGGCTACTTAACTCATCCAGCTACAGCTCCTCACCACCAAATCAATCAGAGCCGCCACCAATCCATCTGTCTGCCTTGTGTTAATGTGTTTTTAATCATTATTCATTAATAAATCAATATTAGTCATTTTCATTGCTGTTTCAAAAAATATACGAAGAGTATCTCTATTTATATATATAATTTCTGCACCAGGTGTGAAATAAAGTTATCAAAAAAGCAGTGTGTAAGACTGGTGGAGGAGAACATGCCCAGATGCATGGAAACTGTGAAAAAAATCAGGGTTATTCCACCAAATATTGATTTCTGAACTCTTCTTTGCATTATTTGAAAATATTTGGAATTTGGGAGAAATGCTGTCCGTAGTTTATAGAATAAAACAACAATGTTTATTTTACTCAAATATATACCTATAAAAATCAAAATCGGAGAAACTGATTCAGAAACTGAAGCGGTCTCTTTTTTTTCCAGAGCTGTATTTTAACTTTCAGATATTAGATGCAGTTTAAACAGAAATAAAAAAAATATTTTTTTAATCATTCAAATACAAAATGAAGTGAACAGCAGGATGCAAGCAAACAAGGTGAACAACCTGTATTACACACTTTAGAAGAGCAGGTTAGCCAGGTTAAAGTCTAATGCTAATGCTAATGTGATATTAATTGTTTTAGTCACTGACAGTTGAGGGCAGGTTGATGGCACTGCACCAGTTAGATAGGGTATGTCTTTCTGTTTATTATGATATGACTGTGCATCTTGTCTGTGGGTTACTCTAAACCTGCCTTATGAAACCTTGAATACCACTATGTAGGCTCTGGTTTCAGTGACTAGACAGGTCCCATGGATTGACCTAATTATCTGCCAAACGATCCAGCTAATCTTTTTAATATCTGTAACAATATCTGGTCCTTATGGATCAGTGCATCCCTATTTACTTTTTCCTGCATATTAATATTAATTAAACAATATTTTCCAAGTATTCAGTTAAGTCATATCTGATCAATGTTAAAAAATTAAGAAAATAGTCATTTGCAATTTTTTGTAAAAGTTTGTACTTCACTCCAGCAGTAAAGTCTCAGAACTTTACTCATTAGGCCTTAATTGACTCATTAGGACCGGTTTCATGGGTTAGGAACTGTCATTAGGAAGGTTCTTCAAACCTTGTGCTGACGCTACACAACCCCAGTCTCTCAGGCACCCCTAAGCAGCTTGCTGAGGACCTAAAAGGAATGTAATTGGTGGCAGAATGGTAGTTAGAGCACTGTAGGAAAGCAAAAGACATACAGGAACGTTTAGCTGACACATTAGGTGATACACTCTTCTGCTGTGCAGCATTGCTTGACCCTACGAATGCTGTAAAAAATCCTGGAAAAAAATAAAAGACCACTTCAGTTTCTGAATAAGTTCCTCTGATTTTGCTATTTATAGGTTTATGTTTGAGTAAAATGAACATTGTTGTTTTATTCTATAAACTACGGACAACATTTATCCTAAATTCCAAATAAAAAATTGTCATTTAGATCATTTATTAGCAGAAAATGAGAAATGGCTGAGATAAAAAAAAAAGATGCAGAGCTTTCAGACCTCAAATAATGCAAAGAAAACAAGTTCATATTCATAAAGTTTTAAGAGTTCAGAAATCAGTATTTGGTGGAATAACCCTGGTTTTTAATCACAGTTTTCATGCATCTTGACATGTTCTCCTCCACCAGTCTTACACACTGCTTTTGGATAACTTTATGCCACTCCTGGTGCAAAATTTCAAGCAGCTCAGCTTGGTTTGATGGCTTGTCCAATATGGCATCCATCTTCCTCTTGATTATATTCCAGAGGTTTTCAATTTGGTAAAATCAAGGAAACTCATCATGTTTAGGTGGTCTCTTATTTTTTTCTAGAGCTGTATATTGGTCTATATAGTTTTATGTAAAAAATGGGATATAATTACTTTGGGATTGTCCTGGCTACTGAACGCTTTTCATTATTAACAGAGCTGTGAATTCTGAACTGGGTCAGGATGTCTGTAAAGTGGAGGAATTTTTTTTGTCCAGTTAATAATGCTTATGTTGCTATAGGTGAATAGTAATTGACCAGCATTATTCATGCAAACTGATGACCACTGGCTTCTATTCACTGTTAGCAAATTTAGCATGTACTATTTATTTACCTGTATTAGAGGCGTGCAGCAAAACAATATCTCTAATCAATCATACAAATCATATATTCATCTGTCTGTCTGGCTCTCAATTAATCTATACCTACTCCTTAATACAAAGAAGTTGTTTTCAAAAGTTCAGTCAGTCCAATTCAGGCTAAATGAATGAAATGAAAATGAATGATAATTTCTTCTCACTTGCAGAGTACTTTCAGTACACATCTTAATCTGGGTTTTAGGCACTAAATTAAAAAATGTCTGACAAGAGGCAAATTAACAGGAAATTTAAAAACGAAATCATCTAATTTCACTGCTTTATCAGATGTCTGGCCTGTACAAATGAACGAACAGTTAGCTCAGTTTTAAACACTATATCAGACTCCACCCAGACCAGAAAATAAATGTGATGAGAGCTGAGACCCAGTACCAATATTACAGAGAACAGCATGTCTCACTTTACAGTGACCTTAGCTGACTGCCTAACAACTAATTAGATCACACAGGCCTTTTAACCCCAATATCAGCCCCAAAAGATTTTGTATAGAGTGTCTGTTAATGCGACCTACAGTGCAATTACCCTTACACCACATGGTCGATAATAGTGTGATTATCTGACAAATCAATCACAACTCAGCTATTCTACATAATTTTTATTATAATATAATTTTACTATATAATTTAAGCCCAGGCTGTCAATCTTTTCTAAGGGTAACTCTTCTTTCTTACAATATACCAGAATAAAACTTTTAGGGCGTTTTCACACCTGTAGTTTGTTTATTTGGTCTGAATCAGTTGATGAGTTTGTTTACTTGGAGCGTTTTCTCCCTCTCTTTGGTTTGGTCTCACACAGAAATAAATGTAAATGCATCAAAATGCACACCAATAAACCATGCGAGCAGGCTGTGTTCTCTGCTTGGTCAGAGCTGTCTGGTGCAGGAGCAAATATACTTATAAATATACATAGTATATCTGTGCTTTAACACTGAATGCTGAAACGCTGCGCTTTCAAACACAGTGTTTGGATTTGCAGCGCAAATGTACACATAGTTAACCGAGTCACGCGGCTGTGAGCAGTGAACACAGCACAGATAGCGCATGCATGAACACAGCGTTTGTTCATAGCTGTGGTAATTAGCGTTATTTAGCTAATAAATCAGTTTAAACTGTGCCTTATCAGCAGTTTAGCTCAAATAAATTATGTAAATAGATTACATTCTCACCAAAACGAACTGCTCCAGAGTTCGTTTGGGACCTCCTCTAGGTGGTCTCGATCCTTTAGATCCGCACCGAGTGGATTTACACCTGCTCAATCGAACCGCACTAAAATTATAAACGGACCAGAGTTTGTTTTAACCGCACCAAACAGTGCAGGTGGGAAAACGCCCTAAAACATTGTGTTTATTGAAACAAATGGAGTTTGGGGATGAGTGCGGCGGAGCTATGCATCATACAGCTACAATCAGACAGAAGAGGTGGTAGACCTGTTGTGGCTTCACTTTTAAAAAGACATTGAGCTTCCCATGCTATTCTACAGTCACTAGACGAAATACACAAAATAAGATTTGGTTTGTTTGTTGCACAAGAATCATATTGTATTTACTAAAATCCCTTCTTTACCCTATCTACTATTGTAATACATGCAGAATCATGCAATAAAAATAGAGTAAATAACAATAAAAGAAGCAGAATATGGCTACAGTGCTGCAGTAATATGCGTAAGCCTGCTTTCTCAACCTCATTACATTGAATTGAATTCGCAGATGTAAAGGATTTTATCGTGATGGAAGTTCACTCATTTCTACACAATGCAAAACCTCTATGCCCCAGAACAGCTTGTTTTTACTGCTTTATTGAGCTTTTAGGTGCTGCCTACTTCAACAAATAAGCTCCATTAGGTTTTATTATGAACTGCTTGCCTGAAGGAAATACAGAGGACATTAGAGCAAGCTACCATCTACTTTAACTAGGCCCGTCTAGCCAAGACTCTTAGTCCATCACGACACACAGCCACTTATCTCAGTAATTATGTGAAGCAAGAGACGCTCCATGAGGTGCAGTAGTAGACTGTTCTCTGAGTGAAGAACACTGAGGTAAGAAAAAAAGGTAGTAAATCAAAAAAACTATTACAACACTGAAGAACTGAGGAACTGAAGAAACTATGAATGTTGGGCATATCTCACGAGAACAGATTCACAGATATCTCCTAAATCAACAGTCAAGTAGAAGTATTGTTGAACTGGTGAATCA
Organism: Astyanax mexicanus; assembly: GCF_023375975.1. Classification (NCBI taxonomy): domain Eukaryota; kingdom Metazoa; phylum Chordata; class Actinopteri; order Characiformes; family Acestrorhamphidae; genus Astyanax; species Astyanax mexicanus. The sequence continues at coordinate 40,447,319 of NC_064418.1, read as the reverse complement.
GTGAATTGAGTAGAGCTGGGCAATATGAAAATTTGGGATGCACCGATGTGGGAATTCTGAGACGATGCCCATATCCGATATTGCACATTTACATATCTGCTGATAGTGACATACACAACTGAGTGGGAGACCAGACACCCTGATATTATTTTAGAAACAAATTTAACATTTATTTGCCTTAAATTTGAGCTTTCATCCCAACTCTATACAAACTATAGTATAAAAGATTTATCCTGAGAAACTTGTTTTCAATTTTTTTTATTCCAGGTTTATTTGGTTAACTCAGGGGTGTCCAAACTTTTTTTGTTGGGGGCCAGAAGGAGAAATATATTTGAAGTCACGGGCCACACTCTGTAATAAAACAAATAATGAAATATACCACTTTAAATAGCAATTTTTTTCTGATTATTTTCAGGGCACCCTCTCCGCTTCTCTTTGGCCTGCTTTTCTGCGCTACAACTGCGCACTCTCTCCGCTTTTAGACTCTTTGGCCCGTTTTCCTGCACTATAACTACGCACTCTCTCCACTTTTAGACTCGTTGGCCCGTTTTTCTGCACTACAACTGCGCACCAGCTCCGCTTTTAGACTCTTTGGCCTGTTTTCTTGCGCTATAACTGCGCACTCTCTCCGCTTTTAGACTCTTTGGCCCGTTTTCCTGCGCTAGAAATGCGCACTCTCTCCGCTTTTAGACTGTTTGGTCCGTTTTTCTGTGCTATAACTGCGCACTCTCTCCGCTTTTAGACTCTTTGGCCCGTTTTCCTGCGCTACAACTGAGCACTCTCTCCGCTTTTAGACTGTTTGGTCCGTTTTTCTGTGCTATAACTGCGCACTCTCTCCGCTTTTAGACTCTTTGGCCCGTTTCTGACACCTAGCGTCCAAACTTTGAATCTCACATTATAAAGACCTGCTTAACAGCGGGCCAACTTTCATTCTATTTCTAAAATACCTCGAGGGCCGCTCCAAAATAGGAAACGGCCCACGGGCCGTAGTTTGGACACCCCTGGGCTAACTGGTCATAAATTTAATTAAATTAACATTTAATTAAAAATAGAGAAACTATTAAAAATAAATAATGAGATCAAATCTTTGTATTTTAAAGTAGCATGGGCAGTGTTGGCCCATTGTATTAGTGCATGTTCCGTCTTCTGTATACGATAAATACATCAGCAAGTATCAGTTTCATCCAATGAGAATATATTTATCAGATCATAATAAATGTTATTTTGATCAATTATACTCATCAAAGTATATTGTGAATGTAATCAGTGCTCATTCCAGAAAGTGTAATTAGTTCTGTTTAATTGGCTTAAAGTCAGCACATTACAACATAACTGTTGTATTTAGTTAGTGTTTCGTTGCATTTTGTCTGCATGTGAAAATATGATGATAAATATTATGTATGGTTGCATTTACAGCCCAGTCTCAAGTATAAATAAATGTAAGTACTGCAAAGCTACTTAACAACAGACTATGTTACAGAACTGACTATATGTTTATTTATTAAAGGTCATTGGTGATGATTACCAATCATCCATCACCTTTCAGCTTGAAAAGCCGATGGCCAATATTGATTGAGGGCGGGATCAGAAGCCCTGTTAACCTTTTCAGACAAACCTGGTAATTTCACCTAATTTTAGCCACCTCTAAACAAACATAGTTAATCTAAGCTAATTGTAAATAAATGGAAGCACTTTACTCATCCAAACTCACCTAAATGGTTATTAAAAGAGATATATGGGTAGATTAATGTCCAAGACTACTTTGACTTTTAAAAACAAGGGGGGATATTAACATCAGCTTATTTTTCTGCTTAAAATAGCCTATATAACTGTAAAAAGGAGGAGTTGTGCTACAATGAGAAATGTTGCTACTTTGTTGTATATTTAAAACACACTCATTATATATATATATATATATATATATATATATATATATATATATATATATATATATATATATATATATATATATATATATATATATATCTGTCACAAAAGCTATTTTGTGTGGACGATGCAGAGTCCCAGAAATAACTGTGATAAACAAAATTATTGTGATTTTAAGAAGATTGTCAAGAGTCACACAATTGGTGCATATCAATATTTGCGGGAATTGACTTAACTTGTACTGTGCCAACTATGAAATAAAATAATAAAAAAACACTTATGTGTGTAATACCATTTAATTTGTACTATTCAATGTTATAAAATATATATATATATATATATATATATATATATATATATATATATATATATATATATATATATATTTCATATATATTTAATAAATATATTTAATATTTATTATCCTCATAAATAAAGGTTAATCTACATTTTTAAATAAAATGGAATGAATGACCGAAGCTGCTTAGCAACACTTGCTATTCTTCAGTGCCTTAGGCCTTCAGTTATTTATCTGCACCCCTGGGTTAGAAGAGGCTTCTTCCCCCAAAGTTCCCTACATTAAAATGAACAGGGGATGAACTGCTACAATATATTCATTTAAATGAGTCGACATTTAAATGAGCAGGAATTAAACAGTCTTTTCATTTCCACCCAGGTCAAACCCCAATTTATCACTTCACACAGGCACATTATTAGATTGTGTCCTTTAATAAAGCTGACAATAATGAGCCCATCCTCACTAACAGTGAAAATCATTAAAGCAGTTTTTGATTTTGACATTTTTCCAAGCTCTGGTCATCACCGTGTTATCTTACTGAACATACCCTCAGCCATATATAACATTAGTATAGACATTAGCTTTGTTTCTTAAAATCTGCTCCCAGATTAGGTTAAAGCTTGGCATAGAAAATGTATGAGCCCATAGAATTTTAATCATTATTCCCTATATAAAAGAAATACAGTGCTGTCTTTACAGCAGGGTGCCCTCATTTATCAGGAAAATGGAACAGAAATGTGTACACTTGTTTGAACAGCCTTGAGACTAAAAGACCATTTCAGGATTCATACAATGTATACTAAATTTACAGTACTTTTACCAAAGTGCACAAGCACAAATTACTGACACAACCCAGACAAGCAAAAAACAAATGGTTTGAATAGAGAATGTTTGGGTGTTTTTACACCAGTACTAATTGGTAAAAACAGTAATTGCACTCGGATGCTGATCAAAACAAACAGGCCGAGATCTGCTGAAGATCTCTGAAACGGTTCACTTGTGGTGAAAACGTGATCTGGTCTCGATCCGACCCAGTTATCACATATACTCCGCTAATAAGGTGCAGTTTAATCTGATATATTAACCAGATGACACTGATTCCAACAACTATTTAATCACTATTTCTTATAATCAAATTAAGATATAAACAATTTATTTTAAGGAATATCACCCAGAGCTTCTTCAACACATTCTTAACCTTCATGAAAGCAGGATAAATGTAGCCGGATAAATCACAACTGACCCCTTTAAATCCTGGAAATTACCTCTTCCAGACTCTCCCCTCTGGTACAAGGCTGCTGACCATCAAAACCAGCACAACTCGACACGCTAACAGCTTCTTCCCCAGAGGTGTAGCACTCCTTAAACAGAGTGGACACCTCTGAACCTCACAACATGTATATAAAGTACAACAGCGCCACCAATAGTCAATAGGGCTTCATTTTAGAATCATACATTATGTGTGACATTTGTTTGTGTCATTGTTACACATTTCTTGTAATACATATTTTTGTCATATATGTATATAAATTTAATGCAGTGACTTATATACAGGACTTACCTAATATTACTGCTGGAATATCACCCAGACATTCTTCAACACAATCTTAACCTTCATGAGAGCAGGATAAATGTAGCTGTACCAACACTGTTACTCAATTGCTCGATTAGTCACTTACTGCCAACCTGCCAATGCTTCAGGAGAGTTACATCAGCAGGGTGAAGAAGCGTGCTGGCAAAATCACAACTGACCCCTCAAATCCTGGACATCACCTCTTCCAGACTCTCCCCTCTGGTAAAAGGCTGTGGACCATCAAAACCTGCACAACACGACATGCTAAGAGCTTCTTCCCCAGAGCTGTAGCACTCCTTAACCACAGTGGACACCTCTGAACCTCTGAACATGTATATAAAATACAACAGCGCCACCAATAGCCCAGGGCTTCATTTCAGAATCATAAATTATGTATGACATTTGTTTGTGTCATTGTTGCACATTTCTTGTAATACATATTTTTGTCATATATGTATATGAATTTAATGCAGTGACATATATACAGGACTTACCAAATATTACTGCTGGAATTTTTGTAAAGGCCCAAACTGAAAACAACTATTCCTTTCTTCTTTATCTGATGGCAGCAATTTCAAGTGATTAATATGCTACTTAATATTGCAGCTGAATGTAGAAAGAAGCAGCTGAATGCAATTCTGATTGCTTAGGGATTATTAATAATTTGTTTTTATCCTTGCTGGAAAAACAAAATGAACAAATAAAAATAAAAGCCCTTGCCTTGTTTGATCATGTCCTTTACATATCTAAACAACTGGAAAGCCAGCCCTGAAAGCATGTTATTAAAGAAGAAAGGAAGATTGAAATGCAGAAATTGCCAGTCTTTCCTCTGCATTAAAGAATCATGAGAGAATGAAAGTGTGTGGCACTTTAGGCTTTCCCTCAGCATGGAGAAACGGTAATGAAAAAAAACAGTGATAAGAGATTTCAGCTGAAGAACTGAAGCCTATGCTGTTTACTAACAAAACACTTTTTTATATGATTCAGAAAAATACCCGGCCAGCCGGTTACAGTCAACTGCATATGCTTTCGGTAATATAAGAAAACATTTAGCTAATTCTGTATTCTGCACATTTCCACCCACATTAAAATAGAATTCATCCATTCTAAGATAAAATAGGGGAATCCTTTTGGTGCTGTATAAATAATTGTATGAATAATTGGCCTAAGTTTAGCCCATGTGTGTCAGCATTGGCTGAGACTCGGAATCAGCCATGCAGATTTGGGCCTAATGTGGTTTATATACTGTGTATATATATATATATATATATATATATATATATATATATATATATATATATATATATATATATATATATATATATATATATATATATACAGACCAATTTTCATTATCGGCTACTCAGCAACCAAGGTGTAGGCACACCCAGCACTTGTCTTGCATATTAAAGGGGCACTAAACTCCCTGATTTTTGTTGACTGGAGTAGTAGTTAGGGAGGGGCACGGGGTGATGTATGGGTTTAGAGGTAGGGCAGGAGGTAGAGCTGATTGACTGAGCTGCAGAAGCAGCGATGTGCCTCTTATAGCAGTGGGACACAGATAGTTGGACGTCAGCAGGGGGGAGGTATTATTGATGTATATATTGTGATGTTGTGTGGATGGTACCAAAGTACACAGACACATCATCCACGCCTATAGCACAGTAGAACCTGTGAGGGTGCTGCAGAGGCGGAAATAATCAAAATAAAATTTTTTAACAGGTTAGGGAATGTTTCTAAAAACACATTTTAGCTATTCATTGAAAAAATATGCTGTTTTAACCAAGCATTTTGGCAAAAATTGGGCCAAGATTTAAACCAGAAATGGCTCAAATTAATTTTGCTCTAGTTTTTTTATAAGAGAGTTTTTCTTGGTGAAAGGTTTTTTATTATTTAAACCATTTAAGGCAACTGTCTATGGTTTCATGCAGAACCTTTGAAGAACCTCTTTTTAAAGAATGTAAGGTCACTAGCACTTTGAGGATAAGACGGGACACTCTTGCACTACATCTTCCACTATCTCACGCATATATTTTATGAATGTTACACTTCCACAATGGTCCATTTGTCTACATTCAGCGAGGAGGATTTTCAGAAACATATACATCATTGGGACCCATCAGATAAAGAGAGGAAAAGAATAGCTTTCAGATTTAAACTAAAGGACATATATATTTTTTCTGTTAGAATATATTAATAGAGTGTATGTACAAGTTTATGTGTGACTGCAGACAACCAAACGCACAAAGATTTCCTGACACTCTCCTGACTAATGAGTACTGATGTGGTTCAGAGAGGTCAGAAAGATTAATAGGTTATAGGTTCAAGGTTTACAGTGGAGAGGTTGACTGGACACATGAAAATACTGTCTATAATAACAACAATAAAAAAGAAAGTCTTTGTAGTTCTTGCTGATTTCATTGATTTTTTTTTCTTTATACATACACAATACACCCTAACCGAACAAAAAATCTATGACAAAATATTGGTAAAATAATATAAATGTTCTATAACTTTATGATTGGCCATGGTCCTTTACTGCAGTAGCTGATCCTTAACATTAAAGGCCATTGCAAACGTTTTACTTTATATGTTGGAACATGGCTTTTATGAACTGATTGGGTGTGGTTGGTGCTCCATTAATCCACAGGGCTTTGGATCCCTCTAGATGACATGTGGTATTGGGTATGGTGACTCTGGAGTGTCACACTCTATTGGCAGTGCTTTATAAGGGAAATTGAAGATACTTTCAATCTTTTCATGATGAACCATGTTTCTAATAGAAATTTATGTTTTTTAATTTTCACTTTTCACTAATTTTCAAAGAGTGAAAAGGTTCTCCACTATCATACATCTCTGCAATACAAACAAAAATGGCTCTTGAATGACATCCCTCAAAGAAACATGGGCAGCATCTTTATTTTTAAGAAGGTATAGCACATCTAAACACCGTACACCTATGTGGAATAAGCATTGTGGGCTATCCTGCATTGAATGTGGATGTGATTTCAGCTTGAATCATGGGTCAAAATCATTACCACCCACTGCACTGTTCTCTGTGAGTGGTAATGCCTTCTATAACATTGCCTGGCCATACCACCTGGCCATAAAAATGTTATAATTAATATCTGGCTGTGTTTATGAATAATTATAGGCTCAATTAAGACACCGAATATGCCATATTAAAACTTAGAATCTCTGCTTTTAATTTATCTAGTAATAATGAATTTAATCCCTTATATAAAAAAAGTTTCCCTTGGTCTACAGCTTACTAACACACATTAGCAGAATCCACAAAGTTTCCCTCCTGGAAACAAAGACACGTCAATCAAATTGGTCAACCAATCAAGTGAAGACAGAGCTTGGGAGGTGGGATGTAATCTGAAACTGCCAGTAAAGGAGAGTCAAAAAAAAAACTTAGCATAATATCTTTCCCTCAGGAGTGGAGAATACATAAACACCTACTTTTCTGCAAAATAAGTTATAAAATTTGTAGTTTTTAAAGACAGGAATATCCCAAGTTCAGATCACTATTATATCTCACCAGTGAAAGGGAGCAGTTTATAATTTTACATGGTGAATGTAAACACCTAATAAAAAATAATATAGCACTGCAAAAACACTTCATCCATATAAATATTTTATTTTATGCATCTGAAAATAAAAATAAAAATAGAACATTCTGAAAACACCTGTATTTTTTTCTTATTTGTACCATATTTTGACTTGTTTACATGTTCAATTGAATAATTTTAAATGTTTTTAATTAATTTTGTAAAAGTTTCTAAGTTATATTAATAAAAAAAAACCTCTGAATTGTTTAATATTAGAGTGAAAAGCCTTAAAATTTGTATATGTAATTTCAGGTGGAATTTATTAAAATTAGGCTTGGAGCTTACATGGACTTTTGTTGTAGTAAACATGATATAAAGTACTTACCTTTGATGAATAGCACACCTCCGTTCTCCCAGAGCATTCCGAGATCCAGAAATGTTAACAAACACCCTTCAGACAGTGGAAAAAGCGATTTATTGGGGCAAATTATGCCCCGTGTCACCCAGTCTAAAGGGTGTTTGGAGAAACTGTTACAATTTCTGGATCACGCAATGCTGTGGAAGAACGGAGGTGTGCTATTCACCTAGGTAAGTACTGTTTATCATGTTTTACTACAACAAAAGTCCATTTGACACCAGAGTTCTCCTTTAAGAGGGTAGCTGAAACAGACTGGATTGTGCCATGTGTAACTTGCTGAGTGAACATAGCCACAGTGTATTTTGGCTTTGCTAATAAAATCAATTTCATTTCTGATACAAAGTCTGCAGCTAAAGAGCAGCCAAGAAGCAGGAAAGAACTACTTGCCAGGAGTGAAGTGGTCTTACTCATGGAAACTGTTCAAAAGTACACCTCATCCTACAGCCTTGCCAAACTTCAATATCGTGTTTATTACTGAATTTAGTGTCAGTGAATAGTGAGCAGCATAATGTTATAAAACACTGCAGACAAACGCAGAAAGAGCGGAAGTGCACGCCTACATACATGAGTGAGTTAGTTCTGTATGAAATCCAGCTCAGTGTGAATGTTGCACAATGCAGAGCCTGTGCTGAACACTGCTCACCGGTCAGCTGTTGCTGACAGACCCCTCACTATGGTGAGTCATTACATAATCTGCCAAAATCTCCTGCAGGAAGCTATTTCAGATTCCTTTTTCTTGGATAAAAACGCATCATTACAGCAATGATGCCACTGACGCAAGGACCTTATTCACTATTCATTATTTATAGCCAATATTGCATAATCATAATTGCTGCTGTTTAATGTTCAGCTGTACTAGTACTGTAGTAAATCACAAAATACATACAGTATCTAGCCTCATTCAGCTGTTAGCTATTATTTTTAAAGCAACTATATTCAGCTTCTCTTGCATAACGCTACTGTCACAGCTTAGCCCATGTCTGTCTTGTGTTTCTCTCTCTTGTGCTCCTCCCCTCTGTTTACCTGTCATGTGTTTTCCAGCCATGTGCTTCTGTTGTGTTTTGGTCCTGTCTCTGCCCTAGCCCCACCCTGTCATCAGTTATTTGTAACCCCGCCCCCTCTTGATTGATCCTCAGGTGTTTCCAGTTTCATGTTCCCTCCTCGTGTATATAAGCCCCTTTGTTTCAAGCCTTCTTTGTCTAGTCTTTTGTTGGTTTGTTTGCTGGCCATGGTCAGGTTTGTTTCATGTCTCATGCTGTTTGTTAGATTCCTGTTTTCAAGTTTAGTCTTCTTTAGTTTTATATTCAGTGTAACTTTGGTTTATTTTGTTTGTTTGTTTGTTAGTTTGTTTTAGTTTGTTTATTTAATCAAATTATTATCCTGCACTGACGTCCATCCCTCTTCACTTGCGTAACAGCTACTCTACATGCTGAAATATATATATATATTTTTTTTTTTACCATCTGACCATGTGATTTTTAGTTTCCAAAAATAGCCTGTTTATTTCTGAAGTGATAAAAGAGAGGTTGGAAAGTCATGTTAAAAAATTAATTATGCTTGTTTTTCATACTAACCCCCACCATCACCATGCAGACAAAGCGACTTCTAATTTCATATTTGCATATTCAGCAGAAATTTCAAGTAATATTCACCCACACTGTCATCTTTAAAAAAACAGCATGAGCAAAAAATGGGACAGTGACCTGAATGAAAAGCAACAGGAACAGTGAGGAGCAGTAAATCACCTAAACATGTCCAACATCATTTTTTTTTTCAGGATACTCGATAAACTCCACCACAGACATGTAGTGGCAAAGCATTCAGCAGGCGCGCGCACACACGCACACAGACACACACGCACACGCACACAGACACACACACCTCATCATCTCCCTCCTCCCTTTCCCATTTTCTCCTCTCTTCTTTTCTCTTTTACCTTCTCTCCCATTATTTCCCCTGTCTTCTCCTCCATCTCTTCTATTTCCTCTCCCCTCTTTTCCCCACCTCTCATCTTTTCTCCTTTATTATTTTCCTCCCTTTTCTCTCCTTATCTAGTCTCCTTTTCTACCCCACTCTCTCCCCCTCTCCTCTTTTTTCTTTTCACCTCTCTGCCTTTTCTCCCATACTCTTTCTTTTCCTCTCCTACTCGTTCCTTTTCTCTCCTTTCCTCTCTTCCTGATTCATTATTTCCCCTCCTTTCTTTTCAGTTTTTTTTGCTCTTCCTTCCACTCCTCTTCTTTCCTCCCTTCTTTTTAATTTTATCCCTCCCCTTCTCTCCATTCATTCTCCTTTCTCCTGCCCTTTTTTACCTTTCCTCCTCTTATCTTCACTACTCCCTCTCTTCTTTTCTAATTTTATTTTCTCCCTCTCTCACTCCTCTTTTCTCTCCTAACAATAAAAATTGAATAAATTAAATTTAAACAAATTGTTGCATTACATTTTCTAAGGTTGATGATGAAAAAATGACTTATTTAACATTGCCTAATAGTCATTGCTTAATGATTAAATTCAAACCTTAATTAATATTCATTATTAAGGTTTTGAATGGTTGGGCTGCACTCATGATGCTGTTAGGTGAAAGGTGCTTCCCACATATAATATTAATATTATATTATTAATTATTAATATTATATATAATGATCACTATCCCTTTTCCCACTGAAAAGTTAAATATATAAAACAGCTTTGAGTCAGTGTTTAATGAATGTTGTTTAAATCATTAGCATTAATGTGGGTCTTCTCTCTTCTTTTTAATTTTCCTTTTCCTTCCTTCCCTCTCTTCTTTCCTCTCCTTTTTTCGCCACCCCCCTTCCTCCCTTTCTCCACCTTTTTCTCCTCCCCTTTCCTCTCCTGTTTATCCTCTTCTCTCCTCTCTCCTCTCTTTCTGATTCTAGAGAAAACTCCCACCTAAACTCCGCCTCCATGCACATTCAGGGCGGGGCCAGGAGAACTCATGGTCCAATCAGAGTGCAGGGCTTGTATTATAGGATGAACCGCCTCTTCTTCATTCATTCGAACGTTCGTACCGCGGCGCGAGCGGAGAATAGAGGAGTAGCTTAGCAACAAGTGCGGAGAACGCGGTCCGGTCCACGCGCGCGCTCTGGACTCACCTACACCTGCAGTAAGAGTAACATCTCTCTCTCTCTCTCTCTCTCGCACTCTTTTTCTCTTTCTCTGTTTAATCTTGTGTTTTGTTTAGTTAATGTTTGTGGATTTCTGTGTGTGTGTGTTTTAATCAGGTAGTTATTGATTAAAATATCCTGTAATTAAAGTTAGACAGCTAATCAGCAGATGGTGATCTGCTCGGCTAGATATATTAAAACACACCTGTATATTCTTAGAGGAATATATAAGAATATATAGAAGAGGTGCTCCAAATATTTGGGTTGTTTGTCCATCCAGATCAGTCCGGCACCTTCTGCTCCTGCTGAGAGTTAAATACTCTTTTATTTTATTCTTTAGTTCCGGTAGTTTATAGTTTTTCCTTTAATAATAATGATAATTTGCACAGTGTTATGCATTATTACTGGTATTATAAGCTGTTTGCAATACGGAGTGCTCACTGTGGAAGGTAGCCTTAGTTACTGTATAACATCTTCTTAGAAGTGGCATCACCTCTCAGTTCTATCAGAGATATGTTCTTGTTCTTTGCTGTTTGCTTTTAAATGCTCTAAATTCACTTTCCAGATTATTCTGGCATGCTTAAATTGAAGTTTGCATCTTTAGAAAGCACTTTGGATTGTGAAATAATAATAAATTTAACAATTAGTAATATATAAATGCCATTTTCTTTTTTTGCAATTTTTCACTTTTTGACTTTTGACAGTTTTTCTTTATATTGTTTCCAAATTGCATGATGAATAGACTAATGGAAATGCTTTAAAATGGCTTGAATTAAAATCTCTTTGTATTTAATTCCATTGCACTTTGTAAGGGTTTTTCATCTGTTGTAAAGCTGGCTTTTTAGATATTGTGATTTCAGTCTTTTTTTTTATAGGGATTATTGTCCTACCCTCAAATAGAGCTTTTACTTTACCATAGACACTGTACACAGAACATGCAAAAATTTTTCATTGTTTTTTTACTTTTTTGTCATTTTTGACACTATGTAAATCTGAAAATCTGACTGTATTTTACGTAATTTTTTTTTTTTTGACAATGAATGGACCAAACATTGTGAAAATTAATATTGTATTGTAAAATAATAATTTAATTATTATTCTGTCTTAGATGTGTTCAGTCATTGTGTTCTGTGGTGCTGTGCTGTGCTGCTGTTTCTGAGGGAAGCTTTAGTGCAGTATAGATATTTAAAGAAGTCTGCAGTGAATTTGAGGCATGTTTAAGTGATGGTGCTGAAACTTTATATATTATATTTCTGTTGAGAGAAATGCAGTCTGAGGCAGAGACAGTGGCTGCTGTATGTGAACTGTGTTCCACATGGGGGAGCTGGGAGCCAATAGGTTAGCCCTGGTGCTCGTCTGCACTGTGTTACCATTAGCTCTGCTTATTATGGAAGGACATCTAAGACAGACATCTAATGCATCTGATGCCAAGGACAAGGATTCTTCTTCCTCTTTAGTCTACTGTATCACAGAAGAGCAGAATTATCATTTATGTCCACAGGATGACAAATGAATATTAATGCTTTTGCAGGTCTCTGGCTATAAGCCATTTTTTATAATTAGATTGAGTGTCATGATCATATGACCTCCTCTAATGCCATCTCCAACTGTGTAATATCATTTTCCTTAAGCCGCTCTGATTGCCGTTGATAACTTGATTAGAGAGGTATAGCCTACACTGGGGGAAAGCAGGAGCTATACACTAAGGGAAAAGACTGTTTATATTCAAGGTCTTTGGGTAGTAGGATTCGCTGAACGAAACAAAACTGCACTGTAAAATCAATATCACTAAATTTCTAAAGCGAAGAAGCACGAGACGTCCTTCCCAGACTGCCTGTTACTTAACACTCACCTGCTGATGTGCAAGAAAGAGAGAGAGTGTGTGTCTGAGTGTCTGGGTATGTGTATGTGTGCGTGCAGATGTGTGTGTGTGTTAAATCAGATTCAGTCACACACACACACAAGGTATTTGGTTCCATATATGCTGCTGGTGTGTCTTTAGTAGTACAGCAATACACAGACAATATATCTATATCATTTACAGACAATGCACAGTACACAGGCAATAGGCAGACTATACATGGGCAATAATATACCGACAATACAGAATATACATGCAATAAGCAGATAGTATAAACAGCATACAAGGCTACACAATGGCAAAAATGTAAAGATAATATACATATACAGTACTAATCAAAAGTTTGGACACATCTTAAACTCAGTTTTTCATTATTTTAGAAATTTCTGCATTGTACATTAACACTAAAATCATCCAAACTATGAATAAAGCATATGGAATTATTTAGTAAATAAAAAGTGTTAAACAAACCAGAATATGTTTTATATTTTATATCCTTCAAGGTAGCATATCTTGCTTAGATAGAGACAGTTGCACATCTTGGCTGGATTTTCTCAGTCAGCTTTATAAGTTAGAGTCACATGGAATTCAGGCTTTCAGTTAACAGCTGTGCTAACCTCGTCAAGAGTTAATTACTTGCCTTTCTTGCCTCTTAACCCTTCCACAACTGATTTATGTTCCAGTGAACGATATATAGGAAATGTTGTTTTCAGTCTGCAGTGCACAAAAAAAAGACTCTAATAGTCTGAAAACAAATTTATTTTATATTGATTGATTTTGTATTGACCTTTTTACTTTAAAAATAATCCATAAACAGTAACATTAACATGATAAAAGTGTTCTAAATCACATAAAACTAGTATCAATTAGCTCTTACTTTGCCTCGTTGGTTCTAGTGCTGCCATGCCCTAATGTCTGAGTAGCTGTTTTTTCTAATGCAGTGGGCGGGGCTAAGCTACTGTCAATTTTTCATTGGTTGGTTAATGTTTTATTCTGATGAATAAGAAGCAAAATATAAAATAAGAAAACACATGTTCCCATTGTAATGGACGCGGGGTCTGAAAGGGTTAATGTGTTCCAGATGTGAAGTTGTAAAGAGGTAGAGTTATTATACAGTAAATAGTTCTATTTAAGTAATGTTCTAACTCTATTATGGCAAGAAAAAAATAGTTTCTGAATCTGAAAAAAAAAAAAATCAAGTTTCAACTTTAAAAGACCATCAAAAACGTTATGATAAAACTGGCTCTCATCAGGAACACTCCAGGAAAGGAAGACCAATAGTTGTCTCTGTTGCACAGGATAAGTTTATCAGAGTTACCAGCCTTAGAAACTGCAAGTTAACAGTTCAGAAGATAAGAGCACCTAAATTATTCATAGAGTATTTTGGTTTGTTTAACACTTTTAAGTTACTACATGATTCCTTATATGTGTTCCTTCATAATCTGGCTTTTCTTTCTTTCCTAAATTCATTCTGAATGAAACAATACAAACAGTATAGTCTGATATGGTCTAGTGATATGATCTATTTCTGGTCAGCAATTAATGATGGGGATGGAATGAGGAAATAAACTGCTCTTGTGTATTACTTATGTATTGCAAAATCAATGCAAGAACACTGTATCAAAATGTAAAACTATCACAGACACGCCCCTTTATCACTGCAGACCTTCTTTTGTGGAAACTACTGTCAACAATCAACATGAAGTATCTGTGGGCAGTGTATCAGAGTGGAGTGGACTGAGGGGTGGGATGCCTTTTCTCTCACACACCCACTCTCAAATGATAAATGGACTTTTATTGAAATCAATTATAAACTCTATGGGTTCTGGTTTTTGAGGTTTATTCTGTAAGAGGGTGGCAAAGCAGACAATCGCAAGTTCTACTGGGGGTTGATTTATTTATCTGAAAATAATTTGTTTCAAAGGATTTGAAGTAATATAGTTGTATATTGACTTCCACTTTTTCCAGTTTATTTCTTTTTTCTGTAGAGCTTAGAGCTTTTTTGGGGGATTATTTTGTTAAAAGGCAGCAAAGCAGACAATAGCAAACTGCAATGGCAATTTTATTTATCTCCATGTAATTTGTAATATACTATTATATTGTCAATGTCATGCAATTGTTTTATTCTTTTGTTACAAAATTTTCATGACGAATAGACCATGCTTCACAAGGAAATGCTTCACAATGCCTTGGAATGAAGTCATTTTACATAGACTTTTAGTGAAAGTTCAGGTTCTGGTGTGATGACAATTACTGTATATTAAAAAATGAACAAAGGTCACATTCAAGTTTTAAATTTACTTCTATTGAATTTTTTTTTCCTTTCTTGTAAAATTGTATATTGTAATATTAAAAAATGTACTGAGACAACATTCTATCATGCTGAATTAAATTGAATTGAATGTGGGCTTGTTTGTGTGTACTTATGTCTGTGTGTCTATGTGTGTACATGCATATCCTTTATGTGTGTGTGATCTGTTTTTCCTTTGTTCTTTTCTCAGTTTCAGAGATGATGCCAGCTCCATTCGCCCCGGCCCCGCCCCTCAGCCGCTCTCAGATTGTACTTAAATCTTGGCTCTCACGCCTTCATCTCTCCAACACTTAACTGCCACACACAGCTCATCGTGCCCTTCTGGATTCCTGCCAGGGCGTAGCGCTGAACTACCAAACGACAGAGCGTGCACATCACCCATCCCCAACTTCACCATGATCGCATTAAACACATGGCAATCCAGCACCGCCTCCCGTGACTGAACTAATGGATTAAAAAAGGGTGGAAGTCTCTGGAGGAATGCTTTCGAGGTCATTTCAATGCTACTCTGGAATCTCATGGATAAATGATGACTGTCCTTGAACTGTAGCATGGTGGAAACCATGACTTTCCCTGGGGCTCTTCGCATGTCCAGGAACCATTTCTTTGCCTCACCGTGTTCCCTTTTGTCGGGATTGCATTTAGCCATGCTGTTTTTCAGCACTGTGACACTGGCGTGTCCCAAGAGCTGCCTGTGCACGGAGAGGAACGGTCTGGTGGTGGTTCAGTGTGCTTCCCGAAACCTGGAGGACATCCCGACTGATCTGCCCCACGACACCGTGTCCTTGCTGCTCTCCTCCAACCACATCACCAAAATCCCCAGCCAGGCTTTTAAAGAACTGCCTCGCCTGCAGGAACTGGACCTGTCGCGGAACGCCATTGAGACATTGGACGCGGGGGCCTTTCAAGGCATTTCGGAGAGTCTCCGCGTCCTTGATCTGTCTCACAACCGCCTCCGTGAGTTGCCCAAGGAAGCCTTCGCCCGGCTCCACGCCAAGATCGGCCTGGCCAACAACCCGTGGCACTGCGAGTGCACGCTGCAGGAGGTTCTCCGGGAGCTCCGGCTCGACCCGGAGACCGTCAACGAGGTCAGCTGCCACACGTCCGTCCAGGAGGAGTACTCGGGAAAGCCTGTCATCCAGGTGCTGGACTCCGGGATCAACTTCTGCAACTTCCACCACAAAACCACCGATGTGGCCATGTTTGTCACCATGTTTGGCTGGTTTACCATGGTTATAGCTTACGTTATCTACTACGTGCGGCACAACCAGGAGGATGCCCGTCGGCATCTGGAGTACCTCAAGTCCCTGCCAAGCAGCTCCCAAATTAGCAAAGACTTTGACACAATCAGCACGGTTCTGTAGCACCTGTAGGACGTAGCCACTGGCCATGAATGTATTTGACTAATGGGGCACATTTATGAAGTTTATGACGGCACAACAGCAAGCCTTAAAGCTCATCACTTGGGGAGGGGGCACTCCTTCCTGAAGAAATACACAATGCTGTATCTTTACTGGTTTTCAGAATGTAGGATGTAGGATTTCCCAATGGGGCAGCAGGCATTTTTGGAGAAAGTATAAGTTTGTGTGCATTTTTAAATAATTTTCATTTATTTCCACTTATACAATTTCTAAACATATTTACCCTCCTCATTTTACATCCAGCAGATGCTGCTGTACCGTAGTGGTTTTATGGCAGCGTTTGCTGCATCTGAGATATTAAAGCTCCACAGAGGTAAATCCATCCTTCTTGTGTTTCCCAGCAGGTGCTTAATTCCCCTCATTTCCTGCATTCATTCGTCTGATTCTGTGCTAATGTAGTGCTGATACAGAGGACGGGAGAGAACTGGGGATTGATAGGCCTGTTTATTTGCCTTGTCTGTAACACAGCGCAGCATAAAAGACTCAGGAGGAGCTACTGTAGCCGTGAGGGGAACCATCACTGCCAAATACTGTTCATTTCTACTCTGCCTTGTTCTTTCATTTTAAGCTGACTTATAATTGCCCAAGTGCCTACATGATGGTACTACGATACCTAAACACTGTGCTTTGGGCTTGGCTCTTCTCAGTCCCTCGCAGTCCCTCTGCCATTGTCAAGAGACCTTTAATACTCAATGTGTACTGTACGTTCTCAGTATGGTGTGTGTGTATGTGGGTGTATGTGTGTCTGTGTGGCTCAACCAGGCATAAAACTCAATCCTTGTCCTTGTGTTTGATTGATCGTGTCACAGTGTTACTGCGTTTGAACGTCCCAACATGACTTGGCTATAGCTCAGCTAGAAAGAACCCTAATGTGTCATTTCACTGTCTGCAAACAAAGCATCTACCATATGTTCTATGACCTTAAAGGGCTCCTCTGGTAATGTGTTTCTTTAGTAAGTGTAGCTTCCTATTTCCCAAGAGCAGCATTTGTTTGCTCTTCACAGCGGCTGGGCGGCCGGGTTGTCTTCTGAATTATGTATATCATATCAGCGTTAGGATATAAAGGTTAGCAAAGGACACGTTGCCTGTTTTTGGACCCATTAGGCCCTTAAGGCTTCCTGACACGCAAACAAACATCACTATGCCAGACAGTGCATGTGTGATTCACCTGCTTTCAGATGTTTTTCTTCCTTTCAGATGGATTTTAGCATTTTAGCATCATGTGTAGAACTGTTCAAAATGTAACATAAAGCAAAAAATAAAATGAAAAAAAGAATGTGCAGAGCAAGCAAAACCAGTACGTGCAAACCAGTACAATGGTTCTTGACTGAATATGCATTTATTTTATTCCAGCCAGTCACACTTAGAAAATGCCACTTTTTAAGGCTTTTTGTTGGATTGAATATGCATTTAAAGCTACTGCATTTCTAAAAAAAGAAAAAAAGAAAAATCATCTTTCTAGTTTCTATTTTTCTCTATTATTCATCTCAGTTTTACATATTTTTGAATGGAGTTTGATACTAATACACTTGTCAATACAAATTCCTGCAATAATAGTTTTCAATATGAAAATGCCCGTCAGATCCATCATAACTTATTTACCATTGGTTTTCTTATTTTCTACAACCCTCCTTGTGCAATGCTCAGAGCTGAACTGATCATCCATCTCTTCTGAGATCAGGTTTTGTAACAGCAGCTGAGGACGTTGGCTCAGCGATAAATAATGGATTTTTAATCTGGGAAGAGTATTGCTGTATACCTTGCAGAAACGTTTTCGCAGTCCTCGCTGGGATTTGTGCAGAGCTTTGTTCCACTGAGAATGTGTCACGATTGCCTTCCTGTCTCTCTGGCTTGTGCTCTGGCCATTTTGGAGCTCTGAGGCTCTGTGCAGCTCTGTGGAGATCGATTGCAGATTCATTACAGCGATAAGTTTCGATTGCTGCTTCAAACTTTCGAGTTCTGTTGTCTTTGCAATGAATGTCCTATTTGATGTCATGGAGCCGTATCGAATCCTGGCGTGTCTGCGGGATGTTTAAGGTTGCTTCGGGTTTTTTTTTATTTTTTGTATAAAAAGCTCTGATCATTTAGTTTAAAGCAGTGGTTCCAACCTTCACCCTGGAGGACCCCTGGTCTGCTTTAGCTCATTATCAAGCTCCTCCTCAGTTGGAGGTATGCTGCCTTTAGGTCAAGCATATCTCAAAGGTTTGTACTTACAACTGTGGTTCTCAAAAGTATGGCGTGATTATCTGAAAAAAAAAAAAAAAAGGTTTTCGTTGGAATCAACACGAATGACCAGGAAAAATGAACAGAGTATGAGGATTAGCCTGCTTTCACACTAGCAGGCGACCAAGTGACAGGTGACCATTCATTTCCTGTGAGAGATGCTACAGTACAGGCCAAAAATTTGGACACACCTTCTCTTTTTTAATGCATTTTTTTTATTTATTTTCATGACTATTTATATTGTAGATTCTCACTGAAGGCATTAAAACTATGAATGAACACATGTGGAGTTTTATGTACCTAACAAAAAAAGTAAAATGTATATTCTAGTTTCTTCAAAATAGCCACCCTTTGCTCTGATTACTGCTTTGCACACTCTTGGCATCATTCTCTCAATGAGCTTCATTAAGAGGTGGTCACCTGAAGTGTTTTTCCAACAGTCTTGAAGTAAGGAGTTCCCAGAGGTGTTTATTAGCACTTGTTGCCCCTTTGCCTTCTCCACTCTGTGGCCCAGCTCACCCCAAACCATCTGGATTGGGTTCAGCTGTAAAAAGTCGTGAAAATAAAGAAAACGTATTGAATGAGAAGGTGTGTCCAAACTTTTGGCCTGTACTGTATGTAAAGACCAATGACAAGTGGCAACCTGAGTTGAGATTACGTAACGTTTTGCGAATTAAAGAATTATAACGCAGTAAAGCAACACTTTAAACAAATTGGACAAACAAATTCTTGGTGGTCTGAGGTCCTGAGGACTCTGCTCTTAAATGTTTTTGTTGTTTCATACATACAGAAGAAACTCAAAACAGCTGTTTCTTCTTTACATGTTCTTTTCACGACAGTGCACATTTGCACAACCCAGCAAACAGAGAAGGTATCTAAATATTTTGCATCATTTTGAAAAGGTTCCAGAATGGTTTGCCAGTAACATTACAGAAATGTTCTAATATCGTTAACTGTAACATTCAGAAAATGTTCTACTAACCCAAAAACACTGGAATACAGTGACAATTTTGAGAAAATTGAAGCCAGTTTTCTAATCATCCATGCTGATCAACGTCCACCACACCCACAAAACAACAAAACTTGGGCAGATGATGTGTGCTTGTTTGGTTACGCTGATATTTCCAACATCACTTGAAAGCAGCAGTAATCTGTTAGGAATCAGAAACCACTAAAATGTGCCAGGCCAAGAGTTCCCCCCGGACCAGGTTTGGAAACCACTGCTCTAAACCATGAATTAAACAACACTAATGTTCATTTTCATTGTTTTCATTGGCCAAGCAGAGTCTTAGAGTCTGAGAGATTTATTTCAGTCATGCATTCTGGGAGAACTGAGCTAATCAATAATTTAGCAGTGATTTACTCTCAATGTAATTAATCATAGCCATTCTGTCTCTTTGTCAGATTTTTTCTACTCTAATATGCTGGGTAGCAACCAAAATTGTACAAATCTGTATAAAATTTTATATGTTTCATTTGTGCTTTGTTGTATGTGCCAGGCCTGTTATGTGCATTACCACTGTGTTTGTTTTGTTGATTATTTTAAATTAAATTAGATCCCCCAAATTTGAAGGCAGGCAACTATAAATAATAAAGTAACTGATTATGTAGTGTTTTCTTTTTTTAGTTTTGTCAAAAGGTCTCCTAACTTAATCTCAGTTTGGTCAACAATACAGCTGCACCTGAAACAATAGCTTAAATATTGCCTAAAGATGTTAAGTCTGTCTGTAAGATTTATTCCCATCTGCAGGAGAGAACATTAATCACACCCTGATTGGGAAATCGCTGGTTCGAATCCCAGTCATGCAGCTTGCCATCAGCTGCCTGAGCCCTGAGAAAGCACAATTGGCCTTGCTTTCTCTGGGTGGGTAGATGGCACTCTTTCCCCTCATCACGCCTAGGGTGATGTTGGTCAGCACATGGCCTCTGTGAGCTGATGTATCCGAACCGAGTCGCTGCTACTCGGTAATGCTGCATCGGCAGCAGTTCGAAAAGAGGTGGTGATTGGTTCACATGTGTTGGAGGAGGTGTGTGCTAGTCTTCACTGAGTAGCAGCTTAGTTTTGAGCAGCAGTTAGACTGTAGGGCCACTATAGAGAGAATTACAGTACTTTTCTAATTTACACAGACTGGGACACAGACTGAAAATCACACAAAAAAAATAATTTAATCACTTTCAACTGCGGCTAACTGAGGCTTAACTAATTTACTGTTGACCAGACTGAAATCCAGTACTTACAAAATGTGATTTTGACTTAACTAAGTTCATACGAGTTACTTTATTATTTTAAGTTGCCCTGACTTAACTTGTTTTTTTACATGTGCTGTATGTTTGTTTGTTTTTTCAGTTTTTGTCAATCGTTTTCTATTACAGTTTGCTGTTTCTGTAAAAAAAAAAAACAATCTCAATAAACTCAGTATTTTGAAAAAAAAAGTGAGACTATTCAGTGTTGTGTTTGAAAGTGATCTTTAAAGATAGAGGTTCTAACTCTTTCTAGAAACAGCAATGGATTAGCATGCCTGGCAGGCATCTGCGTCTCAGCAGCACTGTCGAGCAGGGGAAAGGCCTGATGGAAACTGACAGCCTGGCATAGGGGGCAATGCTATTTTCACAGGATATAATTGGAGCCAATGGTCTGAGCCGGAAGTTCCATAGGACCAAGTGCAATAAAAAATTCAGATTGATGATGTGCATCACAGCCCTTATAGAACCTTATAGAAATTGCTCTGTACTGCAATGCTCTGAAAAATACAAATCAATAAACTAACAGCTGCTATGATATACAGACAAGTATGCCTTGTATAAATCTATCAATCAATCGTTTAAATCGGGGCAAAAATGCAAAGAAGTAGCTGCATCACTTTCTTAAACGCTGCCTTTCTCCTTTGATTGGGTTATATATTTTTAATTTTGTTTCTATTTTTTTGTCCCATTTTCTTCCCAATTTACACGGCCAATTACCCAACCCACTCATTAGGAATCCCCCTATCACTAGTGATGCCCCAACACACCAGGAGGGTGAAGACTAGCACATGCCTCCTCAGATACATGTGAGGTCACAAGCCACCGCTTTTCAAACTGCAGCTGATGCAGCATTGCCGAGTAGCATCACAGCGCACTCGGAGGAAAGCGAAGCGACTCGGTTCTGATACATCAGCTCACAGACGCAGCCTGACTCAACATCACCCTAGGAGTGATGAGGGAAAAGAGCGCCATCTACCCACCCAGAAAGAGAGCAAGGCTAATTGTGCTCTCTCAGGGTTCTGGCAGCTGATGGCAAACTACATAAATAGGATTCAAACCAGTGATCTTCTGATCATAGTGGCAGCGCTTAGCTTAGCTGGACCGCTCGGAGCCCTTGATGGGGTTAATTTTTGAGGCTTTATGTTTGAACGAGGGAGGGTTATGGGTGTGTCTGTTTATTTAGATAAAAGGGATTTTAGTTGAGGTGGTTCCACTGGAGGCCTCTTATTCACCCTCTTGATGTTGGGTTGGAGGATGAAAAATGGTCTCCACTAGAGAGTTGCCACTTCATCAGAGAATCACGGCTCGTTTGGCAGTGTTTCCCATTTGTTTTTGTTGAATAAAGTTTGCTTAATGGGACTATGGCCTAGTTTTTTTTTTTACTTCACCACCAGTGAAGTTCCAATATTTTGTATAGCTCTAAGGTTAGGCTTAGTGGATGTATGATACTAAAAACTGTATATTTTCATTGTATAAACACTGGTGGTGTTAAATTGCTGGTTTGACCTGAAACGACTCTAGAATTGCCACTAAACAGAATCAACATATTGACCTGATGACTGGAGCTGAATAACAGCTGAATAAAAGCTGAATGTGTTTGACAATTGTTCTAGCTAAAATTGTGAGAAAATGGGAAAAATCACACTACCTCCCTAGCCTAAAAGGGCGCTGATCTCTTTGAGCTCTGTGATATGAATTTATTGCATCCTCTTTTTTTGATGAACAGCAGTTAGACTGTAGGGCCACCCTACTGCTGTGAATTACAGTACATAAAAACTGTTCTGAGAAAATGAACCATTCTTGATGTTGGGTTGGAGGGTGAAAAAGGGTCTCTACTAGTGAGTTGCCACTTCATCAGACAACCACGGCTTGTTTGGCAGTGTTTCCCATTTGTTTGTGTTAAATAAAGTTTGATTAATGGGACTATGGCCTAGCTTTTTTACTTCACCACCATTGAAGTTACAATATTTTGTATATCTCGAAGGATAGACTAAGTGGATGTATGATCCTAAAAACTGTATATTTTCATTGTATAAATACTGGCGGTTTGATGATTGGAGTGCCATTCTGTAGTCAGCATTGTGCGGTTATGCCCATATTTGGAACTCAAATATATTGGATGACATTCTTACAAAATAAATAGAGTTTTGGAAAATTGGTTCTGTTGCATCCTGGGGTAATAAAAATGCTTAAAAGCTAATACATGTTGCCCTTTATACATATATCTGTCAATGTTCACTAGATATATGCTTTGGAAAATACACTTTGACATTCTTGGACCCCTCTTAAACAAGGGAACACTGGAGGGAGCTGTGCTTTTGCCACATTTTCCTTCTATGCCCCTAACATAGTTTAACAAGATTCAATGCTGTCAGCACCTTACAGACTAGCTGTGCGTCTATTGAACTAGTCAACTGTATTTTTTTTGCTAGGAATGAGTGGTCGAATGGTGTGAATATGGCAGTAAAAGTAACCGGTATGGTAGCTTTCTATTGAGCTCAGCTGTAGCTGGTTGAGGCAGTCTGGTTTACCTGTTTTGAGCTGTAGTGATGTTTATTCATTGGAATACATTGGGTGTCGTTTATCATTCTGCGCCAAGATTCATATCAAATGCCAGACATTTGACTCACCATCATGATCTCTATCAAATGACTGGTCGGCCTCCTCTCTGTGTGCAAAGGCAAATACACGGGAGAATGTTTGTTTACAAAGTTATTTTTTGGACAGATGCTAAAAAAGGAAAAATAATTGTCCAGCAACAAAAATCAGTAGCTATTATTTATAATAGAGCTTTGTTAAGAAAAAACACAGCAATAATTTCAGACATGGTGCAAACTCTTCACAATGAGTTTGAGCTTCTCTCTTCAGGCAGACGTTATAGTGTGAATTTGATGAACAAAAATGTCAGTAAAGCTTTATTTTATTCTATTCAATTCTACTCTATTCATAGTGGTACTTGATTTAATTAACAACATTGTATACCACTGTACAACATATGTATGTATGTTTATGTCCTTAACCCTTTAATGACCTTTGAGGAAACCCCACAGTATTTCAAATATAACCTCTACCAAGTGTTTAAGACAGCATTTTGTGAAAAATCAGCCATAAAAAGAGCTAGAAGCTAACTTTTTTTTGTTTTTAAACAGATTTTACTGATCTGTTTTCTCGTGATATGCTATGAAGCATTGCTGTTTTGCATTCATACAGAAGAAAAAAAGTGGATTTTTCGATTGACCATACCTCAGCATAATTATAGATATGTCACAATCAGGTTGAGTTAAGTCAGATTCTTCAGTAAGATTTAATTAAGGGGTATCAAATCTGTACACATTGAAATGTGTTACATGTTTAAGATGACATTTTTCATCAATTATATCAATCTGAATCTGAAAAAACTGACAGAATAATTAAACTGGGTTGTATTTCTCAACCATTATGCCATAAAGAGAATACAAGAAATGCTGCTGACATTTGGAGGACGCAACTGATGTATCCTTTGCAATAACCCTCATTATACCACAGTTAGTTCCGACCCTGCAATGTGATTGGCTGAGAGTCGTTGCTTTGGATGAGTGCCATTATCAGGCGGTAATGCACTGTAACCGAAGCTCTTCATGTACTACTCCACCACATACTGGTAACCTATAGCAATGATGCAGTGCTTACAAGCCAAACAGTGCAGCTACAAACAGAGCAGCAATGGGACTATTTTAACTCGCTGAGTGTTTATAACCAATCAGATTGTATTTTTTCGTCCTCTTTAATTTAAAATCAATACTTCAATAAACAGCAAAAAAAGGAGCTGTGGTATAATCGCAATAATACACTCGAGGTTCGTGCTTTAACGTGTAATATTGGCACTGCTGACACTGATGATCTACAGCAGTGCCAATATTACACATTAAAACAACCCTTCTCGTGTATTATTGCATAAGCAATCCACAGGTGCATGTTGCATGTCTAATGAGCAGAAAAAAAGAAAAACATCACTATGAAAACTGGGTGAAAATAGCAGAAAACGAAGACTATGGAGCTGAGTTTGTTTAAAAATGCTTTTTAATTATTTATAAAGAGAACTTTAGGCTGGATATCTGTTGGTTTCTGCATTAAGCCACTAGACCAAATCCTCCTCTGATAGATGAGTGGAGGTTGGGATGAGACAGATGGCTGCAAAAGGGAGGAGATGGGGTGAGGGTGAGTTTTTTTTCTGAAAACTGGAAACACAGGAACACAGGAAACATGAAACACAGAAGGTAAAAGTGAGGGTTTATAGGATGTTCAATAGGGAGGAGGAGGATCTTTAGGCATTATTAATAACTCAACTAAATTAATGTGCAGAGATTTTATTATTCCAAATAATGTTAGACCACTTTATTGTTCCATTCATCATTAAAACGTTCCCATAAAATTTCTATACAACAAGAACATTGTCGGCTAATGTTGCGTATCCCAGCTATATTTCCTCACATGTTCCTAAAGTCTCCACTTCTGCTGCTGCTGAAGGAGTCTATAGTCATCAGTATGAGCTATACAGTTACCATGATCTCTGCTCTAAACGTAAAGCCAGGGCTTATGTAATAAGCTGAAAATAGAAGTGTATTACTTCCAATAGTCAATTAATTAATTAGACATGCTAATCCGCTTGCATTTGTCACATGTGATTTGATTTACAGTGTAAAATGATTTCGCGTGACTATAAATAGACTAAACATATGAATGATTAGCAGGACAGAATAAATTATATTGTCATGAATTTTAATCATTTGAAATTAATTATGTAGACGGCTCTCACCAAACATTGCTATTCTATCTGTGCTCTTCAGTTAAAAAAAAAGATTTATTCATTATTAAATGTCTCATTGAGAATGAAAATGATTTTGTTATCAGTTGACATGTTTTATTCATAGAAATGTGAAATCAGTATTATCTGTTGATATTTAACAACTTAATAAATTATATATAAAATAGGAGCAGTCCTTGGATGGGGGCTATTTTACAAAACCCTAGAGACTCATGTCATGAAGCATTTATTCCCCTTAATGCTAAAATTACTATTGCACACTGTACAGCTGGCAAGACATGTTTTTTACTTTTACCAGACATGGATATACTTTAGAGTAATCAGAGGAGAAATGGGCTTTAATGGGAGCCATGATGCTCCTGAATGCATCCCATCCGGGAGGGGAAAAATAACACTGCCCGCCTACACTAAAAAAATTATATGTACAATAGGGCTAGTCTTTGGATGGGGGCTATTTAAAAAAAAAACCTAGAGACTCATGTCATGAAGCCATGATAACAGTCAGTGGATTGCTGCTGTATTGTGATCAGGATAGGTGATTTTAGTGGGAAAGTGTTAACATTTACTTCATGTCCCTGTTAACAGCTGGTCACTGTATGCATTTTAAGTGGTTTTCTGCCCCTTTTAAACCAGCTACTTTGGTTCAGACAAAGAACCAAACAAGGTAAATGCACTCAAGACACATTTAAAACAGATACAAACCACTTCAACCCATATAGACCTGGTCTGTCACATAACTAGTATCCTTAGCCACATGCATTTACATCTGTTAGCCAAATGCAACACTGGGTATTCAGAATACAATTCTATTAACAATACAGACATCCCAAGTTGCAAAAATAAATTTCAGGGAGGTCCCCCTGGACCTGGACCACCCCCCCATATTAACTCACCTCAACATGCATTTACTTTAGAGTAATCAGAGGAGAAATGAGCTTTAATGGGAGCCATGATGCTCCTGAACGCATCCCATCCAGGAGGGGAAAAAGAATCACAGCCCACCTACACTAAAAACTGATTGGCTGACCTACAGACTCTTTGCAGAGAACAGGTCAATCAGAACCCTCTCTGAATATGCATACGACACCTTTCTCTCTCTCTCTCTCTCTCTTCCTCTCTTTCACACACACAGAAAAAAGTCTGTGTCACCTACCTGTGCGTTTGTGTTCACTCTTGATCCACTTTTTCTAGATTCCAGGAGATTTTTTTTTTGGACTTGTGTGCATCAGGGAGCCGTTATTGATATGCAGTAGACTCTCACAACTTCCGGGAGACTTGGGAAATCTGAAAATATGCAACAATATGCAATTCAACATCAATTTATCATGTTGTCATCCTCCATAATTATTTCCCTCACAGACCAGCTCCTACTAGCAGATTTGCAAGTTGGCTTCTTATTACGTCGTTTTATTTATTTAATTTTACATTGCACCATTAATAATGTAGCAGCTACAAATAAATAAGTAAATAGATAATAAAAAAATGATGACTTACATCCTGGGTCAGAAATTAGAGTCAGAAAGTCAGAAATTAGACTGTTACATTGTACTTCCATTGTTATTTTATTTTGTATAACATTATTGAGAATTGTTTGAGATATAGGGGCATCGTAAGCATAATGAACATTTTGACTTCCTCTTAAATAAAAAAAAAATATATAAATAATAATAATGTAGCAGCTACACTCAGTACATAGCATATAGTACTGCACTATTTAATGTGGAAGAGTGTATGAAAATATAGTTATCATGATAAATTTTATTGTTTTTTGATACAATATCATAAAATAAATATTTTTATAATATAATTACTAAAGTTACTGCTTCATTTCTCCACATGGTGGAACAAATACATCAAATTATGTGAAACTGACACCAATAAATCCATAATTGGTGGTATTTACTCATTTAGGAGTATTTTATCCTCATCAGTTACACAGATGCGTGAAGTTTTTGTCGAGGACTGTCTTGTGATAAATCCAGTATTGCAGTATCACAGTATCATGATATCATAGTTTTTGCATACAGTTTGCTACTATCATTATTTGCGTCATGATATGCACTCATAAAAAGAAAAACAACTATTCTTAAAACTAGATTGTGGCTGAGAAAACAGAGTTGTCATGGTCTGTACAAACTAGGTGTGGGAACCACAAAGCATCATACGATACAGTATTATTGCAAATAAAATCCATGTTTTTTTCCGTCATGCAGTGACATTTTGGACATGTTGTCTTTAGAAAAAAAAAAACGAAAATGAAAAACGAAACAAAACAAAACAATAATCTTACTCTCCCAGCCACGATTCAGAATATTCTAGTAAGACTATGAAACAGCAGACCTGGCAGAACACTCCTACCCCAGTCAGACACGTCCAGGACAGCCCTGTGTTTACACTAAACTGAATATGACAAATTTCACACAGCCGGCATCCTATTAGCACAAGACTCCTTTTCCAGTCAAGGTGGATTTTCTTCAGGTAACCATTAATAGCCATTGGCCAGGCAGCAGCATTGACACAGCTCTCTCCAGTGAGATGGACTTATTTGATGATGTTACCCTTCCTTATCCATCAGTCTCTGACAGCTGGCTTGAATGATGGTCTGTCTGGCCCAAAAGGACACACAGTAAACTGGCAGAGCAGCCAAAACTCAATTCCCTCTCCCCCTATCTTCTTCAGCTTTGCTGTTATGAAGGAGCCAAAAAAAAAAAAAAGGAAAAATCCATACAAATCCATGGATTTGTAGAAGTTTCTCTTCTCTCTTCACCCTCTTTCTGGTGAGATTGATTGGTGAAAAGCTTACAGATAATAATTTCTGAAAGAAGTTTGTGTTGTTTTTAAATACCCTGCTGAAGTTATGCGCTAAACCAATAATCTAGAACTTCTGTTGTTTAAAAAAATCCATTAAATGATGCATTAATAGTTTGGAATTACAGACATTGTTTGTCCAATGCCTTTATTTCAATAAGATCATTAAAATCATAAAAAATAACTTTGGACAAACTAAGATAATTAAAAGCAATACATTTATTTAGATTTTTAAAAATACTTGTATATTATATTCTCTACTGTAAAAGACTATCCAAATAATTATGAGCAGAAAGTAAAGCTCTGAACTCATCTTGCTACTTTTATCAGCAGTCACACCCTCAATAAACACCAGTGACCCAGTTCCATTGGCAGAAATATATATACATATAACTATGCTATGCTTACACTAGAGGTGTCCAATCTTATTCACAAAGGACCAGGACCAAAGAACTTCAGGTTTTCAATCTGGAAAAAACAGCAGTTTTACATCGCTTTGAGTTGTTTAACTGATCCTGTGTGGATAAGGTGGGACACCACTGGTCTACACAGTGTTTGACATGATGTGGTATTGTTTATAGTGATACTGTAAAAGCTAATGTATTTACTTTTTCTCTGTATTTAAGTTAATATTGGTTTCATTCATCCAAATAATTTTGCAGGATTTTGCAGATGTTTCAGTCAGTCTAATTTTGCCTCTCTTTTTTTAACACCAGAGTATTAACAGAAGTTTGTATCTTGAAGTAAGCTGTCTGTATACTTTTAGATATTTTTAAAGGCATATATTGATCAATTCTAGACTTCAACAGTGATATGAAGTATACCTACCCTCTTAACTGTGTTCTTGACTCGATTAGACATGTGCCTTCTTCGCAAAGGATCATGTAATTTGGTTAGTTTCTGTGGTCTACCAGATTTCATGGAATTTCTTCTTTTTAAAATATTGAACAAATGGTTTTCAGCTTTTTTTCTCCCGCCCAATTTAAAAACTTAGGACCTAACTTAAGACTAATAGTAATCCTTGCTGCCCATAAAAAGGTGTTAGAAATGGAGCAAATTGTTAATTTGGCGAGGTGTGTAAGGGTTATTCTGAGCAGAGACATGCCAGCAGAAACACCTTATTTTTAGATATATCTCCAAATATCTCCAAAACAGCAGCTTTACAGAAGAGAGATAAATACTTCTTTACTTTCCATGGAAGTTGATAGAGAAAAAAAAGTTTATTTCAGGTCATTTTGGAGTATTTCTATTGGTCCATTCATCAAGAAATTTTGGCACAGTGTAAGTTTGTCTCTTCATAGTAAACAAAAAAATCAACCAAAACAGAGATACTCGTTTTTCATTGGACAGCGATGACATGCTCTTTCTGTTTGTAATACCTGAATTAGAAGTTAGAACCTTTTTCCTTATTAAACAAACAGTCTTCAGTTGTTTTTCCCACCAACTTAAAAACATGCTCTATTTTAGCTTAATTATATGTTAACCTCCTCTGTAAATTAAAACACTACTCAGGGAAAGTTCAAAATGCACTATTTATTCAGTTTTCACTTGGAAGCAGAGCATTTTTAAAAGACTTACATGTAGCAGCAATGAAATCTTTCAAACAGAGGCAGCGGTTCCAATGAGCCCTTATATAGGGGAGTTTCCCGCCTTTAGAGTGGAACGTACCACTCTTAAAGCTAGGGCAGGGGGGTATTATAGTGGTGTCTTATTTGATTCTGCAATGATTTTGTGAGGTAAATCTTTTGTTTATGCTTCAATATGTATATTGCTATTTAGAGTTTCTATATTATTGTTGGTAGAGCCTACAAGTTGATTATAATTGGGAATTGAGTTAATTGGTCTTGTTTAGTTAGACTGACCAAGTAGAGGGTCTTATGCTTAATAAAGAGGAAACTCTTAGAGCCAGGTTCAGTACAGATCTCTCTTTGAAAGGGTTGCTGTCTTATGGGTCTGGGATGGGAATTGTGGACAAATGCATTTTTATTTTTCTTAAAAATATTGGATTATTCAGTGTTATTTAACTCAGTTGACCTCACTTTGATTCTCTACTACTTTTCCTTTGATTAATATTCTTATTTTCTTTTATTTTTCTTTTCTACCTTTTAATTGGTATTGATTAGTCCTTTCACTTCCTGAAATCACACTTGGCTCTCCGGCCCAGTATGTGGCAGTAATTCACCGTTTACTAGTTTGCCAACTGCCATTAAACCAAGAAAAAGAAGAAGAGCCAGGTTCAGTTTTTGTTTTTGCAACCTAGAGGCTGGTAGAAGCGGAAGGCGTTGATGTTTAGCTTTTGTTTCTCTTGCAGGCCTGTAAAGGCATTTTTCCTTTTTATAGTTTTGAAGTTTTGTTTATTTGTTTTCTTTTCTTGTTTGCTTGAGTGAATTTCCTCTCACTGCTGCCCTCAGTCAACCTGTAACAGCATCTCCTACAGTTTCTGCAGGCTCTCAGATCAGTCTGTCCTTACATCAGTGTTCAATGTAGGTGGGATTTACACTCCACCCCTTTCTTTCATAGTGCATAAGTTCAGTTTAGTTCTGTAGCTTTATGGCGGAGAGTTCAAACACAGGAAATATCCTCTGCATGTGTTGCTTGTGGTTAGTAAATGAAGGTAAGACATGTTGAGGTCACAAAATGTGGCCTAAATACGTTTGTAGGTGCCATTCTTTAATTGGTATAGCAAATCATGTGCAGTATACACTAGCTGTGCTGCCATATTGATGTTTCTCAGGGTGAGGCCAAACTCCCCATGGACTTGCATCAGGTTACAGTTTAAAACAAATACAAAATATAGTGAAGACGATGGTGAGAAGGCTGCTGAACCAGTCAAAATATAAATATATGACTGTGGTGAGAGTTGTTTGTGATGGCTTTGATGCTATGTCCCTGATTTTCTGTAAAATAGGATGTCTGCATCTTGATGAACTTATTTAAAATCTATTGCAATGGTGCACAGAGGCAAAATGTATAAAGTTGTTTTCTTCCAAATACTTATAGACCTGAATGTAAGCTGTACAAAATAACTTAAAAAGCACCAGGTGAATATTGCTCTCTCTGCAGTGGTAAGCTCAGGTTTTGAGAGCTTCTTTTCACATAGTAATGGCACTCAAAATGACTCAAAATGCCCTCACTTCTAAAGCAGCAGAGCTAAAGCCATCCCTCTTTCCTTTTTTTCTCCTATTTTATGCCTCATACAACAATGACTGCACAAAAATTAGAGTGCTGGTTAGGAGCACATGAGAAACAGCAAATTATTTTGGTTGAAGAATATAATTTACACAAGCGTTATCTTGTCAAACCTTTTGTTTTCCCATTGAGAGGCTGGGTGATTGCAGCTCTTCCACGTCAGGGGGTTGATTTCATTACATACAAGAGATACTGCCTGAATATTCCACAATTCCAGAGCGTTACAATGCTCTCCAGTTTTTAATATTTTGGAATTCAGGTCATTTCTCCACAGAAAGAATGTACCAAATCCAGAGGAGCTCATGTTGAAAGTCCCGTGGGGGTAGGTGACCTAACCCCATCAACTAGCCCATGCCTTTCTGCTGATGCCCAGAATAAACAGTCTCCAAATGTCATTTTTCCATTAAGAAATGAAAGCACAGAAACTCTATTTGGCAAATATGAAGGCTAGTGTGAAATGGGGAAAAGTATATTACAATTGCTACCAAGGTTCATGATGCAATGCCTAGCAATCACATTACCCGAACAGATTTAATAATCTCATTATAAAAATTCTTTATTGCATTTACAGAGCATATCCTAACCTAGCCTCCTCTAATCATACCAATTAAGATAACTGAACAAAATACTCCTAAATTAGAAATGGATATTTAAGAGATCTGACGTAAAGCATGCTTTTTTTCTTATTGACAACACATTCTGTTGTGCCGTAGTCAGAGAAATAGCGAAATCCAGGCAGCAGTGTGTGGAGGAAAAAAAAAGATGACATGCATTTGAAGAATTGCCTGAGGAAATAAGAAAAGTGGCTGGACTCTGAAGCTCACTGACAGAAAGAGACAGACGTTTAAACATCCCAACGTGTTAGAAATCCTAAAAAATCATAGAATCTCACTCAAATACAAATGAATAAAGATTCAGCAAGGACCCAAACACTAAAAGTGTGTACTGAATAACTTATTTTTTTTCTAACAAACACAAAAGGGGTGTCTAACCTAGGAATATTTTATTCAGTGGATCAGGTTATTGGCTTTTTTAATACCAATCTTAATCCAGAGTTTTAACCATGGTATTCAGACTAACATCTGGTGTCCTCAAGGCTCTGTTAACAAATATTATTGCCCGATTGGCAGCACTGAGGAGAGTTCTCAGAGGGTAAACAGAAGTAAACAGAGTTTAGTTAAGAGACTGCAATGTAAAAAAAAAAAACTATTTTAGAGTGGAGCATAAAAACATACCATAAATGCAGCTAAATGTCTTTCTTTGTTTTTAAACCAGCACTAGACTAGACTAGGCCTACAAAAGATACTAAACACACTATTTTAAAAATAATTTTAGTATAAAAAAAAATCCAACTACCAGCTAAATAAATCAGTCCAGAATGTCTTGTTATTTAAACTGTTTCTAAAATTAAATATCAATCAAATAGCAATTAGACACACATTTTATCTAAACTATGTGACTATATTATTTATACAAACAAAAATACTGGATCGGATTGGTTTGGTATTGACTTGAGACTTGAGAATCAGATCAGATTGAATCAGGTGCTAAATAACCTGCTCGGGACATCCCTAATATACAGTTCTGTGCAAAGGGGTTTAGGGGCCCAATAATCTTATTTAAAATCATTAAAATAATTTATCTCAACAATAAGAGTGTTTTTACCTGTAAAACTTCAGATTAGAAGAGATGCAAGTCAATACATTTTATTCATTTTTTTTTTTTTCATTTATATTCTGAGCTAGTGTAAAGAGAAATGTTTGGTTCCAGATAGAGAATAGAGCCTTTGCCCCAGTGGAGAGGATATGTTTAATCCCATCAACAGCTCACATGATTTATCAACATCATTAAGAGATGATTTACCAAGCCAGATGTTGATATGATGACTATAAATTTTACTAGACTCGAGACGAGATGTTCATTCTAGTGGGGGGTTTAACGAAATTAAAAACATTAATTGATGTAATAGAACTTTAAGAAATCATTGAAAACAAGGAGAACATTAACCATATTAAGCACTGCATAATATTGTCTTTATTGGATAGGGCACCATTTGGGGCACTGGCTAGTAGGGATGGCATGGAAGGCACTTTATAATGGCACACTTTTCTATATAGATGGGCGCATTATCAAAATTTCTTGATCTAAAGAGCACATCTTATAAACATTAGTGCAACAAAAAACAGAAGCACTCAATCACATTTTTCCCACTAATATGTCATTCTCTCTGTTTTTTTTTTTATGATTTTAAGGGCACTTGCCTAGCGATGCCTTTTCATCCATGGAGGCATCAGGTGGAAAAGGAGAAGCAGTTACCCTCAATAGCCCCCCAACCCCCCTCTGAGTTCACCAGTGCTCACTGTCCAGATAAGAAGCTTTCACAGGTGCTGAAAACTGCAGGAGAGAGGCAGGTTTTCCTGTGGGTGAGATGTATGTGCATAATTACTGCTAATGGATGCACACTGATGTCAGGCTCTTGCCGGTGTGTACTATAGATGCTCTTCACCGGCTGTTTGAAGTATGATCATGCCATGGTCCAATAGAAGAAGAGGTCAGAGCACCCGGTCGCCCCAGTCAGAAGCACATGGCCGTTAATCCGCTTTCTCAGCAGCACTAGGTGGATGATTTGGGACATGTTGGAAAGCACCTGTCATGTATGTCATCAGCACTGGCTGCCTGCCTGAGGCGCTGACTGAGTGCCTGCCGGCAGTGTTGGGATTCATGTCTCTCGGTTGGATGGCTGGATGGGAGCCTGGTGCTCAAACCGCTGCAACCCATAAAAATTTAAATTTATTTCTCACATTCTCACCAATGCACCGTCATGCAGTGTCTCTCTAATCACCCACATCCCAACTAACAAAAACCTGTTTTATTGTTTAAAGAAAAAGTTTAATTTTGAATAAAACACCAGAATAAGAGTCTGAGCTGAGTCTGAGCTTCTGTTCCGTAATACTGAATATTTCAATCGACTCTGCCTCATCCAAGATTAATGCTGAACATCTACCTGACCCACAGCTCTGATGAAATTCCAAACACGGTGTGGCAGAAAATGACTCTGCTGTACTCATTCACGCTGTTCCAAATTGCATATATTCAGCTGGAGTCCAAAGATTACATACACTCATTATAGATGTGACATTATTGTGCTTAAATAGAAAGTAATATGTTTCTTAGACCTGCTTCTGGGGCAGAATGAGGAAAAACACCTTTAAAAGATTAGCCATATTGTCAAATATATATAGAAATTAGTGGTAATCATTAGATTAAATAATTATATAATTAATCACAATAGAATTATTATTTTTTTAAATAATGATGATCCCACTTGTTCTTCTCTAAGACTAAGCTTTTGATAGTAGGTATTTAGATGTAAATAAAACAATCAGTGTTAGAAACACTTAGATTTGTATTATTGGTGCCTAACCATTAAAAAATGTTGTATTAATCACAATAATAGACTGTGACTAAATCATGAATCGTTTAATTATTTTTTTAATGCTGGTACTTAACTGTAATAATGGTGTATTGTGATTTACACCTGGCAGACTATATCCTGTTTTACTGTTTTAAAATATCTCAGGGTAGTCTTGATTTTTTAAAACTAGAATAATGTAATGTGCTGAATTACTCACTTTAACTGAGACTTGTAATGAAGGAAATAAACAACAGTGTAGCTCCATATTCCACCTTCAAAAGAGGAAATGTGAAAAGAGGAAACGTGCCATCAGCTGTGTGTGTGTGTGTGCATGACCACGTGTGAGAGAGAGAGATAGAGAGTATGAGAGATAGAGCATACACTTCAGCATAAATAAATGGTTATCTACCTTCTGAACAACAGTAAGCATTACTTTGTTATACTACTAAATAAAGAACAGCTAATGCATCACAACTCTTTGTAAATTTTGTCATGTGAATAATTTGCGTTAAAAAGGGATATGTTAAAGTTCCCAGAATAACTGCATGTGTTAACGCTCTATGTTGACAGCCCTAAAAAAACATATATATGGGCTACATGTGGTAACTTGTCTGTGCACACATTAAATAGTTTGTTTTTGACAAACCTCATTAGATTAGATGATCAACACCCTGTACAGTGATAAGTGGAGTGCTGCCTTGGAGCCCTTTCTCAACAACTGAAGAATTCAGTATCACCAGCACATAAAACCGTATGCAAGTACAAGATATCGAGAAGTGTAGCAACTGTACCAAGGTGTGGAAGAAGAGCCAAAGTGTCAAACTCAACTGACAGAAAATTGGTTTGAACGGTCAGGATCAACCCAAATACTGAATATGCCATGAATTGGAAGCTGCTAAAAAAAGAGAGTTTTATATCATTATGGACCAAAAAGCTGCCATCCAAGAAAGAAGCCCCTTTTCCAAAACTAAGACCTTCAAGCTTGACAGAAGTTTCCTGCTGACCCACATTGACATAGAAAAGGACTTCTGTACTTTATCTACAGACCACATGAACAGCAGCAGTCCACACTTAATCACTTTATTAAAAACAGACATGGTAAGAGAAGTGATCCTCTTTAGGCTTGTAATCACTCTATAATGTAACTGTAATACAGGGACTTTCCTTTTTCTCTAATTGTAACAAAAATACAGTTGGATTTTTATGTATCCTGATTACGTAATGCTGATGCATAAAAAATCATTTTACTACTCAACCCCTGCCCAACACCAGCTTGAAGATTGAAATTCAAATTTGAAACAACTGGGTATTCCAGCAAGACAATGGTCCCAAACGAATGTATAAAGCAGGCTAATATTCAGTGTACTATTTGAATAGCCTTTCCTGACCTCAGCCATATTGATTACAGTCATATGAAAAAGTTTGGGCACCGACAAACAGAGATGCCTGAGGTATGCAAAAGCAAAAGCACACCTCAAGCGACTGTTTGTGGCGTGCTTGCAGAAATGGCTTCTTTCGCATCACTCTCCCATACAGCTTCTCCTTGTGCAAAGTGCGCTGCATTGTTGACCGATGCACAGTGACACCATCTGCAGCAAGATGATGCTGCAGCTCTTTGGAGGTGGTCTGTGGATTGTCCTTGACTGTTCTCACCATTCTTCTTCTCTGCCTTTCTGATATTTTTCTTGGCCTGCCACTTCTGGGCTTAACAAGAACTGTCCCTGTGCTCTTCCATTTCCTTACTATGTTCCTCACAGTGGAAACTGACAGGTTAAATCTCTGAGACAACGTTTTGTATCCTTCCCCTGAACAACTATTTTGAACAATCTTTGTTTTTAGATCATTTGAGAGTTGTTTTGATGAGCCCATGATGCCACTCTTCAGAGGAGATTCAAATAGGAGAACAACTTGCAATTGGCCACCTTAAATACCTTTTCTCATGATTGGATACACCTGGCTATGAAGTTCAAAGCTCATTGAGGTTACCAAACCAATTTTGTGCTTCAGTAAGTCAGTAAAAAGTAGTTAGAAGTATTCAAATTAATAATGATAAGGGTGCCCATACTTTTGCACCGGTCAAATTTTGATTTAATGCATATTGCACATTTTCTGTTAGTACAATAAACCTCATTTCAATCCTGAAATATTACTGTGTCCATCAGTTATTAGATATATCAAACTGAAACAGCTGTTGCAAACACCCAAATATTTAGAACTAAAAATGATTAAGATTAATAGGGGTGCCCAAACTTTTTCATATGACTGTATATGTGAATTAACCTTAAAAACTAGGTACGTATCAGGAAACTGTAAACAAATTTTATTTAACTAAATTAATTATGCCTAAAACAGAGTTTAGAACTCAGACCATATGTGTCTGGTAAAGCTGCAGTCTCCTAACATTCAATCTGCCCCATAATAAGAACAGTTATTAAAAATAACGGAAAAACCAACACTGACATGATGAGTAAACGTGAATCGAACTACAATAGAACAATAATTTTTAAACATCAACAGATCTGATGATTCTTCTGTTGATTTCCAAACTATGATGGATTGTCTTGTACTCTTTTCTTCTTGTCTCTTTTTTCACTTGGATCAATTTAAGCCTGGGGGAAGTCGGATGCTGTCAGTGAAAGCCTTCAATCCATCTGTCCATCTGTTGGACACGACACCGGACCTGTTCTTGAAATCACTAAATTATTTGAACAACATTTCCAGATGGACTGCAACTGCTCTGAAGAGAAACGGCAGCCCAGCTCGTGCTGGTGTGTTTGTGATGATTGGCATATTGTTTTGGCAAGTCCGGCATCACTGATCACCGCAACACATTATTCACATGAATAAGTGCATCCAGAGGAGTGTGGTTTCTTATATGTATGTGCATATTTATATATTCTCTTTACACCTAGTGGAATCCACACTGAATGAATCTTAAAACAGTGTTTTTTTTATTTTTATTATTTTTTTATTTCAGTGACTGAAAGAAGCAGAAGGTATGGACTGTACAGTATAATTGATGGGTTTCAAAAACATATATGTGTCTCAATGGCTGAAAGAAGCAGAAGATATGGACTGAACAGTGTAATGTCCCATAAATATAAACCAGCTCAACAAAGCTGCCCACAACACAATCTAGCAATGAAATCAAATTGGCTAATTTCCCCTAATTTATTTTGTAAGAGCTAAACTGGCTGGTGACTATAAAGATAATTGCTAGTCTGGGAGAGACAATGGCTGCATTCTCACACAAAAGCAGCTGTGCTTTGACCTTTTTTCAATCGTACAGCACCTTTCAGCACTGCCACAGCCTCGTTCCCAGCTCCAACTGAGGTATTGTTTTTCGCATGTGCTTATCTGTGGATTTCATAAGAGCATAAAAACAATCCTCTTTGCAGGCTGGCTGACATCCATACTAAAAAACCCAGCTCAGGCTGGAAGTTAGCTTGTTTTTGATGGTCTAAGCTGGTCTTTGGTGGTCAGTGAGGATGAAAAGCTAAAAGCTGGTCATCCAGGCAAAAGCAAACCCTATAGCAGGGAGTCTTAACCTTTTTTTTTTACTGTGCAACCCCTTTAAGGGTTCAAAATATTATCCCATTTTCAACTAAACGAACCCCCACCCCCCAACCACAATTAAGAGGAATACCTGACAGACATCATATAGTGAATACAGCTTCATACATTTTACATTGAGAGATTCTTTATTCTGCTCTTCCTCACCATTTATCACAGTTGGCATTAATCAATATAGTTCAGTTTGTTTTTAAATTATAACATCATGGAAGCTAAAAACTAAAACCTCAATCTTAAACATCAGCCTATCCTTTATATGATACTGAACTTTGCTTTTATATGATTATATTTGACCTATGTTGAGACACAATACCTCCACATTCAATGTGTTTCTCTACAGCACCGAGCAGCACTTTAGGGACTGTAGGAAAAAAATGGGACAAAATGAGAAATTAATAAATCCTTTTAATTTTCTCAAAATGTGACCTTGTAGTGTCAAATCAATACTAAAATACAAAGATAGGTAAACATATATTTTGCCTTTTTGATTTGACATAACAAGGTCACATTTAAGACCTAAACAGATTTATTAATTACTCATTTTTGCATTCCTATGGTCAAGCTTGGATATAACTACGGTTTTACTGGAGCTTACAAAAAGAAACTGGTGGAGCTGTGGAGTGAGAAGAGTGTCTCTTTGACTTGTCTTCCAATTTATAATAATATTAAAAAATAAATAAAATCTAGTTGCAAATATTGACCCTGCAAGATCCCTAGTCTTTGCAAAATCTTAGCCTGTGATTAAATGGGAGAGTGTGTCAGTCTTTAGTCTATTAAAAGTCTTTTCAGAGTCTTTTTAAAGTCGTCTAGTGTATGGTTAGCATAAGCAGATTTTTCTTTTCTTCAAAAGGAATATCCATCTCTCATATTTCACAGAAAGCACAATGCTAATGAATTCACTTTTGAATGACACCCCACTGGTCTCATAAAAGGCTTTAAGCTATAGAAAAATGTTTTTAAAAACACTCACGTACAACATCCCTATAAAAATGTTCAAAAACCTCATGCTCTAAAACCTTTCCATTAGTAGAATCAGCTATAGTAATGTTTATTAATTCATGCTGCCAATAATGAGCATTATATGCAGGAGAGTGTTGCCCTCTCACTCTCTCAGAGGCAGAGTTGGCAGCAAACTCTATATTCAGAAGTGTTTTCACAACAACATTCGCTTAACTTTTAGCTTAATCAGCCTTCCTCTGCTCTCTGTTCAATGTCTTTCCTGAGGTCAACCAAAAATACAACCCAGTTGCTGCATAGAAACCCTGCTGCAACCAGCAGCACCGAGCTTCCATCAGCACTGAAATATTACGCAGGACATGCAGCTTCAGTGAATGCAGTGCTGTGGGTGTCCTTCCTCCTTCCCGTCCTGAACAAGATCTCTGAATGTCACAACCAGCGTCAGCCACGTGTGTGGAGAACACAGTTAACAACGAACCAAACAAAATAAACACATGTACTGTATTTTTTATACAGCTGTGTGTATACATGTGTTTATTAGGGCATAATATTTTATTTATTACATCATATTTAGGCTATTATACTTTCTGAATATGTAGAATTATATTCTTAACTGCACCGTTTGGCCACTATAAACATTCTTTTACCTATTACCTATATTTTGCTAATAATTTTATAATCTTATATAGGCTTATAATCTGGTGCTACTTATGTATGATTTTTTACCAGTCAGGTATTAAGGAGCAGTAAATCCATTTAGCTGAAGAACAGCGTTATACAGGAGTTTAGTTTTCCAGCGCCAAGGCTGGAGCAGTATTAGCATTAGCCGCTAACCACTATTTCCTCATTCAGAGGTGAGTATGATCAGCCTGTAGCCTGCTGCTGACCCTGACTAGCAATGCTACAGCAGCCTTAGCATAAGGCACTAGCTCTTTCCCTGTTTAAAGGTGAGTATATCGGCTGTAGTCTGCATGTATACCGTGTTAAAACAAGCTACATAGGACAAACGCTAGCTTATATCGCCCTGACTTACCATAACACTCAGAGTTCCTCAGTGTAATGCTATTGGACAGGAGAGAAATCTGTGTATATTAACATCCAGAGCTCGTTTGGCTCTTTTTTTATTAGCCTAGCTGTACCTAACTTAGTTAGCTTAGTTACCCACCACCACCCAGCAGCAAGACCTGCTGAATTATAAGTTCCTTATAGTGTCTCTTAAAATCCAGTGCGCCTTATGTACGAAAATAGACGTTCATTGATAGTCCGCCTTATAATATGCTGCGCCTTATAGTCTAAAAAAAAAATATTGTGT
This sequence comes from Astyanax mexicanus, assembly GCF_023375975.1. Lineage (NCBI taxonomy): Eukaryota > Metazoa > Chordata > Actinopteri > Characiformes > Acestrorhamphidae > Astyanax > Astyanax mexicanus. Next base: position 40,406,349 of record NC_064418.1, on the reverse strand, counting down.
GACACCCACAAAGTGTGGGCACATTCGTGTTAATAATTTCAATTAATATTTTTATTTATTTAAGCAAATCTGCCATATAACACTTTTTCTAAACATTTCTGAGGCAAGAACACCTGCTATTCCGTAGTGCTGCCAGTAGAGGCAGTGTAGCGCTGGCTATGCTGTGACTAACTGTGGTAGCTTGAATTCTCCTCTCAGACCAGAGAGGCTTTCCTGAAAGTAAGTTGTGGTTTCTGTCTCATGATTTTAAACCTGTTTTTCAGGTGAGTTCTGTGCTAAAAATGCAACAAAATCGTTTTAAACTAGTTAATAAATCATACTAGTCCATGTTTAGACACCTAGGTTGAGCTGTGAATCAAATAAATGCTTATTATTTAGTATGAATGAAGACGGATGAGGGTAAAATGGCAGGCTATGTTAAAAGTACTTAAAATGATATGTACTGAGCTGTTTTGAGAGAGTTTTACAAATATATTTGTCCATTTAACTAGATATTGATGTGTTCTCAGAAAAGGACTGTTGTAAAAGGTGTATTAACAGAATTAGCAGTTAGCAGCTTTAGCATTTGTTTTGTTTGTCTCCCTGTTCAGTTCAATGTAAATAAGTGTGCTAAATGATGTGTAATGAAAGCTAGAGTGTGTTAGAATATATATAAATATGTATGAATGTGCACACAAAACAACTTTAAAATATATGTTATTATTAAGCATAGTGTCTTGATCATTGAACTAATTGCAAAAGTAAGGTATGTAATTTAAAAATATATATACAAAAAATTAATAAAAAACTCTACTGTGCCCACTCTCTAACTATACAATTTACTATGGAAATATAAATAGGAATAATTAAAAATCCTTCAGAGAAGTATTTATTTTTGCATTGTTGTGACTCCAACTGAGCACATTCTATTGATTTTAGTATTTTAGTATAATAAGATCAAATATACGGAAAAACAAATGAGGGACCTTAATTTTGTTCTTCTGAAAAGGAACCTGCTGATGTAACTTCCTGTTGTAGATGTGACTTGTAGAATGTTCCAAATGTTTCAGCTGGGGTAATGTTTTACAGTGTCGGGTTTGTACCTGGAATACATCACAGACAGCATTACCACCCACAGTGGAAAGATCAGTGGATTGTAATAATAGTGACCGGCAGTGTCTGGCTAGAAATCACATCCATATTGCACAATACAGAAAACCACACACACAGATATCCCACAGGTCTCTGCCATGTTCTTTAGCTTCCATGGGACATGAGAAAAGTCATAAGACCCAGTAATAAAGTTTCTGTTCTGTGAATTTTGTCATGGCCGTGTACATATGCATGAAAAAATGTTTTTTCAATAACTTCATATTCAAAAGCTTTCTTTAATAATCAGAAGGGTCTTTACGAGCCAGTGCATGACTTGACTGATGGATAATCAGGTGAAATTGAGTTCTGCTTTAGGTGATGCATAAAACATTCCCCTACGAGCCAACAGTGCAATAAATAAGACGACGCTCCACACAACATTTTCTAAACTCAACAAGGGGCTTCCATCAACATTCCCCAACACGTTATTTTTTCTAAACTCCATTCATCAGAAGCAATGAGGGTGAATTAGTTTTCAGCTGGCTGCTGACTCGGAACTAAACGCGCTGTTTTTTCCCTCAAACAAGCAAAAGGAAAATGTCATATTTGCATGGAGATATGAAACAAGTCAGCATAACCTCATTTACATCAACAAGGTTCAGTAGGATTTTGCTGATTGCTTCATTTATAGCGGAATGCCTGAAAATGTCATCACTTAGACTTTCTTTGGAAGAGCTTTTCAGATGCAAATTGTCTGTTTGAGCATTGCTGTTGCTGAGTTCTGCTTAATGAATTACGCAATCAGCCAATAGCCCAATATTTTTTTTAATGTCTTCCATCAATTATACAGCTTAATTAACACATAACGCAGCATTAAATGTTGTTATTTATTCTTATTTCTGTGGTCAATATCACCTGAAAACAAAGGTGTAGGAGCAGGTTTGACATAGGGGGGGGACACATTTGCTCACATGAATCAAAGCCCAACCTTTAGTGACTTAGATTAACATTTGTGGAATTACTTTTAATCACAAATAATAATAAAAAAAATTCTGTACTTCTGTTTATTATTAGTTAAATTCAAGTAAAGGTCACTTGAAAACCTAAACATATTACTCCACATTACTATTACTATCCAAATCTACTATTTTTTTTTTTTTTTTTAATATGCGTGCAATGTCTGAATCATATACATATATGACAAAAACTGATCAGTTGTCACATAATATTTAAAATAATATAACAGATTTTGTTATTCTTATTATTATTATTGGCACATCAGTTCTGTTGTATACATTTACATTTAAAATAGTAGGGTTGGGTCCTGTGTTTTATAAAGAATTTTGGCAGCAGTTAAAATAAACATTAGATAAACCAAACGCTCCTAGTTTCTAATCCAAACGCTGTTTTTTACGTGAAACACGCTTACAAAATAAAGGTTTATTTTTAAACAATTTCGGCTTTTTCTGTGGTGTCATTTTTGGGTTCCTACGCCCCCGGTTCATACGTCAATGCCTAAAAAGGGGGAAAACCACCATATGGACTTCAATGAAATCAATTTGGTCGAATTTTAGTGACAAACATGGGTGTGAGGTCTACACTGACACATGAATAGGAAATGGTTGTAACACCTGCACCAGTATAAGTTGTGAGGTGTTATCTTGTGATTGAGGTCGAGTACTGGCCAGTGTGCTCATGGCAAGGCATTATAAATTATAAGAGCTTGAGTGAAGCCTGATAGTGGGTTGTTGCAGGTGAATGGGATGTTCCATTCCTGAAGTTATATAGACATTCAACATTCCTTGATCTACCGTGTCACATTTGTTCCCTGGAATACATCATAGACCCATAGGCATCACCACCCACAGTGGACAGTGCAGTGGGAAGTAATGATCATGACTGGCAGTGTCTGGCTAGAACTGTCTTTGCAGACAAATGACAATGGACCCTGACCGAAATCACATCCACATTCAATGCAAATATATCCAGCTTAATTGAACACATTACGTTAACTAGCATTACGTTGTGTGATTTGTTCTTATATGTTCTACAGTCATATGAAAAAGTTTGGGCACCCCTATTAATCTTAATAATTTGTAGTTCTAAATATTTGGGTGTTTGCAACGGCCATTTCAGTTTGATATATCTAATAACTGATGGACACAGTAATATTTCAGGATTGAAATGAGGTTTATTGTTCTAACAGAAAAAGTGCAATATGCATTAAACCACTGGCTTGTCCTTGATTGTTCTCACCATTCTTCTTCTCTGCCTTTCTGATATCTTTCTTGGCCTGCCACTTCTGGGCTTAACAAGAACTGTCCCTGTGCTCTTCCATTTCCTTACTATGTTCCTCACAGTGGAAACTGACAGGTTAAATCTCTGAGACAACGTTTTGTATCCTTCCCCTGAACAACTATGTTGAACAATCTTTGTTTTTAGATCATTTGAGAGTTGTTTTGATGAGCCCATGATGCCACTCTTCAGAGGAGATTCAAATAGGAGAACAACCTTGCAATTGGCCACCTTAAATACCTTTTCTCATGATTGGATACACCTGGCTATGAAGTTCAAAGCTCAATGAGGTTACCAAACCAATTTTGTGCTTCAGTAAGTCAGTAAAAAGTAGTTTTCAAAAAGGAGTATTCAAATCAATAAAATGATAAGGGTGCCCATACTTTTGCACCGGTCAAATTTTGGTTTAATGCATATTGCACTTTTTCTGTTAGTACAATAAACCTCATTTCAATCCTGAAATATGACTGTGTCCATCAGTTATTAGATATATCAAACTGAAACAGCTGTTGCAAACACCCAAATATTTAGAACTAAAAATGATTAATATTAATAGGGGTGTCCAAACTTTTTCATATGACTGTAAATAACCTGAAACACAGAACCACCATGTGGACTTTTCCATCTTGAGAGGAGTCGATCAATTTTCCACTCTTGTGTGCCACCAGTCAGCCACAGAGGTCCTAATTGACAAACACGGGCGTGTGGTCTGAAATAGGAATTCCTGTGGGTTTGGTGAATGGCTCCCACTTGTACAGCTACTTGGTAATAACACAACCACAGCCTGGGCTTTGTGATAGATTAAGCTTTCACCTTATCTCATTGGTAAACATATCACATGCATCATATTTGCAAATAAGAAGCATTAAAACAAAGGCGCTGCTTCTCTTACTGAGATGACTGATTGAGAATGACATACCCAGGACACAGGATATAAGAAATATTCATGTTTAAATAGGATGTGCATAATAAGACAGCATTAGGATGAGTTGTGGCCACAAACACTTAGCACTTTTGAAAGATGGACTGTTTGGGAAGATGGAAAGGTTGAGCAGGACTGTACAGATAAGCATTGTGCAACATCACACCCAATAAGATATAGGCACAATGTTCGAGAATAATTTTTCAGGAGCAAAATGTTCCTGCAGCCTGGTATGTGGTAAGAAAACAAAGTTATGTGGCTGAAAGTTAAAACAGACTCCTGGAACATTTCGCTCCTGGAAATTCTACTTTGGAATCTAGAATCTCGAGGTATCTGGTTGAGGGTGATGACACACGTTGCTTATCTATTTAATAAAGTTTGCTACACCATAGTGTATATGGTCAAGTTCTAAATAAATAATACATTTACAGAATATTTCAGGTAACTCTGCAGAGCTGACTGAAGCATTTTGTAAAACTATTCTCTTGCTAGGCTAGCAGCTAAAGTATTGATTACACCATACCTATATCAAACTGTGTTTTCTGTTCTGCTGAATGAAAACAAAAAAAGTACTTCAGTCTGGATCTGATTCTGCTTCAATCTTTTCTCTGAATGTTCTTTCTTAAAGGTCTTCCTTAGAATAACTTATATTTCGTCACAGTTCAGGCTATTTAAAACAGCAACAAAAGCATCAAAGCAATATAATACAGGAAAATGACAAATCCTGCACCTAACACCTGTGGTTATACATAGTAATCACCCACCCACTCACTCACATGTAACTATACGAAAACTATACGGGAACAAATCCTCCATCTAAGGACGTTTTCACACCTGTAGTTCGTTTCTCTGGCCCGAATCAGTTAATGAGTTTGTTTACTTGGAGCGTTTTCTCTGGAGCGTTTTCTCTGTCTGGTTTCACATAGGCATAAATGCAAACACACCAAAATGCGCATCAATAAACCACACGAGGAGCCTGTGTCCACTGATTGGTCAGAGCTGTCTGACACGGGAGTACGTTAAATATAAATATACGAAAAAAGTAAATACAGCGAGAAGATTTTGTGTTCCAGCGCAAATATCTGTGCTTTAACACTGAACGCTGAAACGCTGCACTTTCAAACACAGTGTTTCTACGTGCAGCGCAGATTTATACATAATAAACAGAATCACGTGGCTGTGAGCAGTGAATACAGCGCAGAGGGCGCGTGCATGGACACAGTGATTGTTCACAGCTGTGGTAATTTGCGTTATCTGGCTAATATATCAGTTTAAACTGTGCTTGCTTTATCAGCAGTTTAGCTCAAATAAATGGCTTATATTTAATAGCTGGATCCGATCGAGACCGGATCACGTTCTCACCACAAGCGAACTGCTCCAGAGTTCGTTTGGCACCGGACCGAGACCACCTCCTCTAGCTGGTCTCGGTCCGGTTCTTTTGATCCGCACCCGAGTGCGATTACTGTTTTCACACCTGCTCAATCGAACCGCACTAAAGTTACAAACGGACCAGAATTCGTTTTAACCGGACCAAACAGTGCTGGTGTGAAAACGCCCTAACGCTTAGGTTGCTTGGGCCTAAGTTAAGATCCTATCAGCAACATTTAACAGTATGAGAACATCAAAAAGATCGTACACCTTACAGTAGAGGTTGCTGTAGCTCTTTATGATCCAATCAGTATCGTTTACCAATAATAGATAAAATGAGATTAAGGCTGCTTAAAAGTCTTTTATGATCTGATTAGCTATAGATAGACCATTAAGGGCCTTTTTTAGCAATCCAAAAGCGCACCACACATTAAGCTTAATGTGTGTCTTTGCTATCGTATCAACGGGAAAAGTACACCTTGCAAAGCTTGATTTACCTGAACACACCTCACTTCAAGACTACTACACCTATTAACGTAGGTATATTCACCTTAGCAGCTTTGTTACAGTATTTAAACAGCGCAGACACAGCGTGTAAAAATAGACTGTTGGCAGGGAGTAAGATAGCAATGAGCATCGCGACATGTCTTGCACAGGGTGTAAGATAGGATAGATAAGTAAACTAATACACATATTAGTTCACTTATTTTTCACTTTTTTTTACTCCTAACAACTAAAGTGGCTGTGGCTGTTTAAAATCCAGTCAACAACAATCAGATTATGTGAACTAATACATTAACTTTAAAGATTATTCACTTAACAGTCAAGGTTGCTGTGCCCAGATATGATCCAATCAGCATTTTACAATAATACACTAACATCAGAGGAGCGCATCTAGCAGCCTATATCTCCCACCACACTAAAGCTTCAAACACACACACTGCCCTTCCTCACCTAACCTCAGCTCTTCTTATCCGCAAGCACTGACTAGATCTTTCAGCTTCTTCTGACAGTTCCCTCACAGCTGCCATCAGCACACAGCCTCTGAATCCTAACTCAACCTGCGAAAACGTGACTGACTTCACTTTGAAACCCATAACACATATATCTTCTGGTCTACAATATACCTGCCACCTGCGCTCTCTCACCACAGCCCACAGATATGTGTATCTCAGCTATTTTCATGCACAAACTCCACCAATTTCATCATTACGCTCTTAGATTTGTATTAAATTTCTCTGTTTTATCGCATCTTGTGTAATTCAATTTTACCCCACTGCTGTAAATACAAAAGACACTATGAGCCCTGCCTCATGGACAGCTGCATACCTGCATTTGTTGACAAGATAAAGGAAAAAGATCTGACAAAGACAACAATGAAACTGATGATGAACCTTTGAAAAGTGTATTATTTTGTTTTTAAACTAAAAGCAGAAGAATTTCTGAATGGAGAAGTGACAAAATATTGTGTTTAATGGTACCAGTGTGCTGGAATGACCATCCCTTCTAAACCTAATATATTCATGCTAAAAACTGGGGTCTCGGGTCGCATTTCGTGGGAGTTCTTCTAGCCACATCACACATCTTTACGTGCTTACGTCACACGTACAGCCTCTGAAAGAAGATCTGGCTCAGTTTTACTGAAGGCGAGCGGCTGGTGGAGCAATGGAGACTTCAGAAGGGGAAACTCAGACCTCAGTAGCTCATTCTCTCATAGTAAAACAAAAGAAGCGTGAAGCAAACTCTGAAGCCAAAAAGGAAAGTGATAGAGTCTGTGCTAAAACCAGGATTAATAGCAGATTGGCATTTCTAAACGGGCTCTCTCTGACTGAACATAACCTGGAATCGGATTCATCCGCTCTAAAAGGAGACCACATCACACCCGCCCAGTTTAAAATTGTGTGCAATTACCCATTCTCACCAGAGAGGGCCCTAAATCCCCCAAATACCAAAACTTACGGACATCAGCTTTAAATTTTTGTCTGAACCAGGACCACGTTGCCAAAACCTGACAGTTTTTTTTTTTTTCAAGCAAGGAACTAGGTTGAAAAAAAGAATAAAGGAATCAGTTTTTTTAGGTTTCTGAATAAAACAGTTAATTCTTTATAGAACTATATCACAAAAAAAATCACAATTTGTGTTGTGATGGTATATTTGGCAGTCTGGAATATCAGCAAGAAATTTGGCATCCTGACTCATCCCCTTTAACGTTTTCTGTACATCAAAACTCATGCAGAGCACCAGATTGGTTGAAAAGATTTGGTAGCCTAACCCAGAGCCATGCTGCCAACACCTGACTAACATGTTAGTCAACAATGCTAGGGAATGCTAGCTAGGGGTGGGAATAACAGGGCACCTCACGATACGATATTATCATGACACATTGCCCAAGATAACAATGATATCACAGCTACTCAACTAAGGAATCAGGTAGTATAGGTTCTAGAACAAAATGCCTCTGGAACTAGACTAAAAAAAGTCACAATTTGTGCTGTACATATTTTTTTAGCAGTCTGGGAAAATTAGCAGGAAATTTGGCAGCATGACTAATCCCCTTAACGTTTTTTGGAGTGTTGTGCCAGTTGGAGAATATAACACCTACCTAACATCCTCCTGCAGACTCTGAGGTGCTAGAATACCCGGGGTTCTGGGCTGGAGTCCCTTAATTAAATGGGCTGAAGATATTTAGATGAGGACGTCTATTCCAACATCCCTGCCAGAGTCCTCAGATGTTGATGACATCAGTATATTCAGACTACATCAATCAAGCACAGAGACACCTGAGTTAGTCAGCACTTCATGATGGATTTGTCACCTCATTCAGGCACAGCGTAAAACAGCCTCTCACCCTTCATTATGAGTGAAAAGGACAGATTTCTGTCCAGTGTAATGTCGTCTATGTACAGCTCTGGAAAGAAAATAAGAGACCACTTAAAAATTATGAGTTTCTTTCATTTTACCAAATTGAAAACCTCTGGTATATAATCAAGAGGAAGATTGATGATCACAAGCCATCAAACCAAACTGAACTGCTTGAATTTTTGCTCCAGGAGTGGAATAAAGTTATCCGAAAGCAGTGTGTAAGACTGCTGGAGGAGAACGTGCCAAGATGAATGAAAACTGTGAATAAATCCAGGGTTATTCCACCAAATATTGATTTCTGAACTCTTAAAACTTTATGAATATGAACTTGTTTTTTGTTTTTTTGCATCATTTAAGGTCTGAAAGCTCTGCATCTTTTTTGTTATTTCAGCCATTTCTCATTTTCTGCAAATAAATGCTCTAAATGAAAATATTTTTATTTGGAATTTGGGAGAATTGTTGTCAAACATATATATATATATATATATATATATATATATATATATATATATATATATACCTATACATATAAAAATCAGATAAATTGATTCAGAACATCTTTTAGAACGTTAAAGTAAAGTATTCCTGCTAAGTAGTGATTTAACAATGGAGCAGTAAGAGTGGATCTATTGATTTTTTTTCCCCTGAAGTGATAAGAATGCATATGTGGCAGGACTAATTATTTCTAATAATAATAATAATAATAATAATAATAATAATTTGGGGGTACCTTTTTTTGTTAATGTTTGGTAGTATTAATTTAAATATTTAGAATTATGATTACCGGGTGGTTGATTTGAGTTAGTTATTTGGTGCTCCTATAAAAGGGCTTCTTTTTGCATGCTGCAGCGTCTGCCTTGGGTTCCCCCCTCCCCCTTCCGCTTCACCGCGTGGCTCAGAGAGCGTTTTGCTGCTGTCTCATCCTCTGAAACTGCACTCGAGTCTGGCTTATCCCAGTTCTCAGTTTAACTCCTCAGTGGGAATTGTTGGCGTCTGACCAATTGTAACGCTGCCTGACGGCATTTTCATCAGCTCTCGGGTCCAGCCGATCTGGTGTGATTACTGGCTGTTGCATGAAGATAGCATCCTGTAACGGTGAAATAAGCTGCCGTTTTGCCTCCAGCGAAGTTTAATGAAGCTCTAAGACACTTTTATTCTCTTAAGTGTGTTGCTAACTGTGGCGGGAACCTATATCATTCTGTGCTGAATTATCGGACTGCAGCTTGTGCTCATGCACACTGTTTTATAGCTGAAAAGCTCTACTCTTACTTACTTACTATTTGTTTATAAAACTCCGTCTACTATCAGTGCAACTATATTACACCTGTGGTGTATGCATTGTTATTTTTGTGCACTGATGCTTCATCTGTAAATTGTTTGCTGTGTGCAATAGTTAATCCAATCTAAACTGTATTTTGAGCCATTGTATTGTGGTCCTTTTTTATATTTCTGATTTTATTTGGTAGTTGTGGAGTAGGTGCATGAGGGATCCAGGAGGGGAGATTTAAGTATTATTTTCACTTTGCTTTACTGGTTGGGATTTGATTTATTTTCTGGCACGGGTGACTTTTGTTGTGATTTTTTTAGTTAAATTTTGGCCCCCACCTGGTGAGCTTCAGCCCTACAACAATTAAAATAATTAGCTTCTTTGTAATTTCTTAACTCAAATGACCTGTTGTTGATTTTAATGTGTTTTTGAGCATTGAGTGGTTCTGGTGATATTAATATTAAAATTTTCTCTGTTTTGCAGCCGTGTGTATCTGTCTATCTATCTGTCTATCTATCTGTCTATCTCTATCTATCTATCTATCTCTCTATCTATCTATTGTTTTATTTTATTTTTCATAAGCCTATTTTGATTAATAAAATCTTTTTGGTTAATTGAAATCCTTGTCTTTGTACTTTCTGGTACCCACGAACCTGAAGTGTTAAATTTCTTTGGGTGCAATTCCCAAAGTGGCGTAGTTGGCTGCACTGGTGTAAGGGTAACTAAGGTATTTACATAGTTTAGGTAAATTAATTATTTTTATTAAGTCCTACCGCTCGCTCCCCCGCCACATTCTGGCGTAGTCGGCAGGGTTTGGGTACCATATTTAGACTTAGACTTGGATTTCTTCTTTTTTTTTTTTTCTCTTTCTTTGAAGTTGTGATTTTTTTTTTTTTTGTGATTTGTGTTAAGTATTCAATAGGTGAGGCAAAACGGCAGCAGAGGACCAGGGCCTGCAAGTAGGTGATCTCCCTTGATTAGTGGCACCATTTTTTTTTTTGGTAAGTTGCCGTAGTGTACAGTAATTATGGAGGAAGAAATGCAGCAACTTCGAGAGTTGGTGTTACAGTTAAAAGCAGATAATGAGCGACTGCGTCAAGAGCAGGTTGCAGCAACCGCTGCAACAACCTCTAGGGTAACTCCACCGTTAGAAACTCCAGTCAATAATGGTGCTAGTAATGTTTCTGTAACTGAAAGATTGGTGTATATACCTAGAGATAGAAAATGTCCTATGTTTAGGGGAAAGTCTGGTATTTGTATAGATGAATGGGTGGAGGAAGTGCAGGCCTGTATGCGTTCTCGTCACTTATCTCATGCTGATCAAGCTTTCTTTCTCTTTGACCATCTAGAAGGTGAGGCAAGAGAGGAGATTAAGTACCGTTCTAGTGCAGAAAGGGGAGATCCAGCCAAGGTAATTGAAATATTGCAGGAATTATACGGGTGTTCCCAGTCCTATGTAGCCCTACAGGAAGCATTCTTTTCTAGAAAGCAACAGGATGGTGAGACTTTACATGAGTTCTCTTTAGCGTTATTAAGTCTTATGGAAAGGGTTAAACAAAGTGCACCGACAGGTATGCCAAATGCTGAAGCATTGTTGCGTGATCAATTTGCTGAACATGTTGCCGAATGTGCCCTGCGCAGGGAGCTGAAACAATTGGTCCGACGTCGGCCCACTATCTCTTTGTTGGAGGTTCGTTCAGAAGCCATCCGGTGGGAACAGGAAGGTATGTTAGGGGGCATCCGAGCAAGAAGTCAGTCAGTTCCCGCTTATGGTATTCAGTATGGGGTCCAAGGGGGTACCCAGGCAGAGGCTGGTGTAGTAATGGGATCTGAGTTGGGGGAATTGAAGGACATCTTGAAACGCCAACAGGATCAGTTAAATACACTGGTGCAAACGGTAGCTTCTTTACAAGAGTCACATAGGTCTAGGCCCCCCCAGATGGGTAGAGTGGTCTGTAGACGGTGCCAAAGACCAGGACACTTTGCTAGAGAGTGTAGGGAGACAGGGACATCAAGGTATCCTTCTTTTTCTGGTAGAGAACCACCCTCAAATTTGCGTGGGTCATCTTATTCCAACCAGGTATCGGAAAACTAGCACCCACCGTATTGCGGAGCCACAGTCCGGGTGGGGAGCTTACTGGCTCTAAAACTGGAAATGCCTCAGGTATTGGTCCAAAGTTAATTGCATCATGTCCTCATATTGATGTTCTTATTGGGGGGGTAAGGGTGCCATGTTTAGTGGACACTGGGTCAATGGTGTCCACTATCACTGAAAGCTTTTTCTTGCAGCACTATAAGCCCTGGGGTCCAGATCACCTTAATTCCTGTCACTGGTTGCAGCTTCGAGCAGCAAATGGGCTCTCTATCCCTTACCTTGGATACCTGGAGTTGGATGTGGAGCTGTGTGATAAGGTAGTACCAAAGTGTGGGGTGTTGGTGGTTAAAGACCCTTTAGGCGGCTCCCCTAGTGATGTTCCCGGTGTGCTGGGAATGAACGTGATCGGCAAGTGTTATCAAGAATTGTTTGGACAACATGGCTCATGTTTGTTTGACTCTCCTTCTTTGTTGCAGGCTCCGAGCTTGGTTCTTCAGGCGCTGCAGCATTGTCATAGAGCCTCTGCTCAACCTGTTTATAGGGCATGTGGTAAGGCAAAGGTGTGTGGCAGAAGGGTTCAGCGTGTTCCTGGGGGCACCACAAAGTTTGTGCCGGTAACCGGTTGGAGTCCACAGTGTAGTGGCCCAATTTTGTTTGAGCCTGCTGATGTGGGGTTACCAGAAGGCCTTTTGGCCTCCTCCGCTTTGGTAAGCTGGCATAACGGGACGGTGTATGTCCCTATTGTTAACGTGGGTACCAAAGATGTGCTTCTTCATCCTCATACTCAGTTGGGGACTTTGAGTAATGTTCAGGTTGTTAGTTTACCAGCAGGAGTTGCAGAGGTGCGAGCCATGAACACTGGTGGGGCCTCAACTGCAGCTATGGCGCTCCAGGAGAGTTTGGAGACCATCGAGTTGTCATCATTGTCTGGTCAGGAACAGGAACAGGTAAGGTCTCTGTTGTCCAAATATTGGTCAGTCTTTTCTGCTCATGATGGAGATCTGGGGTGTACAAACCTTCTTTCCCATGAGATCCCACTGTTGGATGAGGTTCCAGTGAGACAACGTTATAGAAGAATACCCCCATCTGAATATGAGGTCGTAAAGGCCCATATTGATCAGCTTTTGGAGACTCAAGTTATTCGGGAAAGTTGCAGCCCATATGCATCACCTATAGTTTTGGTGAAGAAAAAAGATGGTACACTTCGCATGTGTGTAGACTACCGCCAGTTAAACAGTAGGACCAGAAAGGATGCCTTTCCCTTACCTCGCATTGAAGAATCACTTGATGCACTTTCAGGGGCCCGCTGGTTTTCTACTTTAGATTTAACCAGTGGATATAATCAAGTGCCAGTTGCAGAGGGAGATAAAGCAAAGACTGCATTCTGTACACCGTTTGGCTTATTCGAATGGAATAGGATGCCTTTTGGCCTTTGCAACGCACCTAGTACCTTCCAGAGATTGATGCAGCGACTGTTTGGTGACCAGCAGTGCCAATCTCTGTTATTATACCTAGATGATGTTGTGGTCTTTTCCTCTTCTGTTTCACAGCACTTGGCTAGGCTGGAGCTTGTGCTGGGGCGCTTGCAACAGGAGGGACTCAAGGTGAAGCTGGAGAAATGTGCCTTTTTCAAACCTGAAGTTAAGTATTTGGGTCATGTTATTTCCAGTGCTGGCGTCTCCACTGATCCGGGTAAGATTGAGGCAGTGTCAAATTGGCAGCGACCTTCTAATGTTTCTGAGTTGCGTTCATTTCTAGGCTTTGCCAGCTATTATCGACGCTTCGTAGAAGGCTTTGCTAAATTGGCAGCTCCACTGCATAGGTTGGTAGCTCAGTTGGGTGGGTCAAAGTCCCGAAAGGGGTCAGGGCAGAGCTTTTCCGATGCCTGGACTGATCATTGTGAGGAGAGTTTTGCCGAATTGAAAACTAGGCTTATTGGGTCTCCAGTGCTGGCCTATGCTGATTTCACGCTTCCCTTTATTTTGGAGGTAGATGCAAGTCATAGTGGGTTGGGAGCTGTCCTTTCTCAGAAGCAGGAAGGTAAGGTTAGACCTATTGCCTTCGCTAGTCGGGGTCTTAGGCCCACGGAGCGCAATATGTCAAATTATAGCTCCATGAAGCTGGAGTTTTTGGCACTCAAGTGGGCTATGACCGAGAAGTTCCGCGAATACTTGTTGGGGCATAAGTGTGTGGTCTATACTGACAACAACCCTCTCAGTCATTTGTCCTCAGCGAAACTGGGTGCTTTGGAGCAACGATGGGCTGCCCAGCTGGCTTCTTTTGACTTCGAGATCAAGTATCGTTCAGGAAGGAGCAATGGTAACGCTGATGCTTTGTCCCGACAGTATAAGCCTGGTGTGTTGGACAGTTTGGTCCCTGGCATTTCTGTTCCCCCTTCTCTTGAGCATGTCACAGAACCAAGTTTCAAAGTGACCCAAAATGTTGTTTCTATTTTTCCTTCTCACACTTCTGCTGAAATGCAGGCTTTACAGGAAGCTGATCCAGTCCTACAGGAAGCGTTGGTTTTTCTGCGAAGAAATAGACCCCCAAATCCAGAAGAACGGAAGAGTCTTTCTCCGCCTGCATTGGTATTGCTGCGTCAATGGGACAGGTTGGTGGAGAAAAACGGTTTGACTTATCGGAAGATTTGGTGGCCTGATGGCCATGAAGAGGTTTATCAGCTAGTTCTACCAGCACATCTGAAAGAGGATGTGTTGAGGCAACTCCATCAAGAACATGGTCATCAAGGCACTGAGCGCACCATGGAGCTGGTTCGTCAGCGGTGTTACTGGCCGGGTATGTCTGCAGATGTGAAACGCTGGTGTAGGGAGTGTGAGCGCTGTCAAGTGTCCAAGGATGCTCAACCAGTGGCCCACAGTTTCATGGGCCATCTTTTGGCCTCACGTCCTAATGAGATCCTGGCCATGGATTTTACTGTGCTGGAGCCTTCTGGAAATGGAATAGAGAACGTTTTGGTCCTGACTGATGTGTTCAGTAAATATACATTAGCCATTCCTACTCGAGATCAGCGAGCTCAAACGGTGGCCCAGGTTTTGGTGAGTGAATGGTTCTGTAAGTTTGGGGTGCCAAGTCGATTGCATTCTGATCAAGGTCGTAGTTTTGAGAGTGCCCTTATCCAACAGTTATGTCACTTGTATGGTGTTCACAAATCTCGTACTACCCCGTGTCATCCCGCAGGAAACGGACAATGTGAACGTTTTAACCGAACGTTGCATAACCTGTTGCGAACTCTACCTCCTTCTAGGAAGAGGGGTTGGGTGTCTTGTCTTCCTCATTTGACCTTCTATTACAATACCACTCCACATCAGGCAACTGGTGAGTCTCCGCATTTTCTGATGTTTGGGCAAGAACCACAGTTACCTGTTGATTTTCTGTTGGGTAGAGTGCCTGAACCGGTGGCTGGTACGGTCAACGACTGGATCTTGGAACATCAGACTCAGCTCCAGGTAGCTTTTGAGGGGGCCAGGGATCGCATGGCTGTGGCTGCTAGCCATCGTAAGGAGCGTCATGATCAGCAGGTAAAGGATGTTACATTAAAGGAAGGACAGTTAGTTTACCTCCGTAACTATGGGGTAAGAGGTCGTCATAAGATGCAAGACTTTTGGAGCTCTGTAGTGTATAAGGTACTGAAGGCCCCTAGGGGTTCTGGCTCAGTGTATACTATTGCACCGGTAGATAACCTGAGTACAGTTAAGCATGTACATCGTTCCCTGTTAAAAGCTCAGATTCAGGGGCGTACACCTGATAGCTTGGAAGAATGTGTCACTGAGGTAGTACAACAAGAACAGGAGGGTGGAGAATCTTCCGCTGAGGGGGATCTGTATGTTTTAATGTCTGATCGGGCCCCAGGGTTTGGCGGGTTGCAAGCTGTAGTTCCTGTTTCTACGCAAATTGCTCCTGCAGTGCCTGTTCCAGTGCAGTCTCTTTCTGAGGCATCTCGTTCCATGACTGGGGTAGGACCAGTTGCGGGGCCACTAAGTGATCCACCGGTGGCAAGCAATTTGGTGGTGCGCAAGACCACTCGTACGACCGCTGGTCACCACTCTAATCCTAACCACCTTCCTAGGGCAGTGGGAAATTTGGCTAGTGTATCTGTTCCGGAGTCAGTGTCTCACTACTTTAGGCCCTGGCATTGAGTTATTGGGGGAGAAGATTAAAGCCATTACCGGGACGGTAATGGAAACAAAAGGGGGGTGGATTGTGGCAGGACTAATTATTTCTAATAATAATAATAATAATAATAATAATAATAATTTGGGGGTACCTTTTTTTGTTAATGTTTGGTAGTATTAATTTAAATATTTAGAATTATGATTACCGGGTGGTTGATTTGAGTTAGTTATTTGGTGCTCCTATAAAAGGGCTTCTTTTTGCATGCTGCAGCGTCTGCCTTGGGTTCCCCCCTCCCCCTTCCGCTTCACCGCGTGGCTCAGAGAGCGTTTTGCTGCTGTCTCATCCTCTGAAACTGCACTCGAGTCTGGCTTATCCCAGTTCTCAGTTTAACTCCTCAGTGGGAATTGTTGGCGTCTGACCAATTGTAACGCTGCCTGACGGCATTTTCATCAGCTCTCGGGTCCAGCCGATCTGGTGTGATTACTGGCTGTTGCATGAAGATAGCATCCTGTAACGGTGAAATAAGCTGCCGTTTTGCCTCCAGCGAAGTTTAATGAAGCTCTAAGACACTTTTATTCTCTTAAGTGTGTTGCTAACTGTGGCGGGAACCTATATCATTCTGTGCTGAATTATCGGACTGCAGCTTGTGCTCATGCACACTGTTTTATAGCTGAAAAGCTCTACTCTTACTTACTTACTATTTGTTTATAAAACTCCGTCTACTATCAGTGCAACTATATTACACCTGTGGTGTATGCATTGTTATTTTTGTGCACTGATGCTTCATCTGTAAATTGTTTGCTGTGTGCAATAGTTAATCCAATCTAAACTGTATTTTGAGCCATTGTATTGTGGTCCTTTTTTATATTTCTGATTTTATTTGGTAGTTGTGGAGTAGGTGCATGAGGGATCCAGGAGGGGAGATTTAAGTATTATTTTCACTTTGCTTTACTGGTTGGGATTTGATTTATTTTCTGGCACGGGTGACTTTTGTTGTGATTTTTTTAGTTAAATTTTGGCCCCCACCTGGTGAGCTTCAGCCCTACAACAATTAAAATAATTAGCTTCTTTGTAATTTCTTAACTCAAATGACCTGTTGTTGATTTTAATGTGTTTTTGAGCATTGAGTGGTTCTGGTGATATTAATATTAAAATTTTCTCTGTTTTGCAGCCGTGTGTATCTGTCTATCTATCTGTCTATCTATCTGTCTATCTCTATCTATCTATCTATCTCTCTATCTATCTATTGTTTTATTTTATTTTTCATAAGCCTATTTTGATTAATAAAATCTTTTTGGTTAATTGAAATCCTTGTCTTTGTACTTTCTGGTACCCACGAACCTGAAGTGTTAAATTTCTTTGGGTGCAATTCCCAAAGTGGCGTAGTTGGCTGCACTGGTGTAAGGGTAACTAAGGTATTTACATAGTTTAGGTAAATTAATTATTTTTATTAAGTCCTACCGCTCGCTCCCCCGCCACACATATTAGGTATTCATTAAACCTTTAAAGCACTAGCTTCCAAAGCGTAAATTCCAGAGGGTTTAAAACACATTAGTATTTTAGGAACTGACCCAAAGCTTGTAACGATCTGGAGGTGGGGCAGGATATAATTACATGCAGTTATTAATTAATGAGCATGAGATTCAGCTATAAATCCAAGTTATGGTTTGACTTTGAAATAAGGGGGGGAGAAAGTCTCCAGCAGAGATTAATGATGAGTATTAAATCAAATGAAACATTTGATTTAATACATGATTGGCAATTTGAGGGGTCATGAAAATCAATTGACTGTCATTATTGTCTACTCATAGAAGATGTGAAGCATCTATTAAGTGTGGGAATGATTTTTGCGAGGTCACTTGTCTTTTTTTATTATCTGATTAAGTCAAGGTCAAACCCAGTTCAGTTTCAGTACCTGAAAAGCAGAGGAGACCTACTTATCTAGACATTAACCCTTGTGTGGTGTTCGGGTCTGTGGGACCCGTTTTCATTTTTCATCAAATGATACTAAAAAAAAAAATTTCTAACTCAAACTCATTGGCATTGGCTCATTTTTTGTGAAAAACATATATCAAAACACATTTTCGATAAACACACACTGTACACCCCCCCCCCCCCCTACACATTAATATTACATACAGTATGTTTGGCCAAGGGCTAATAAACATTGCTTCATTTGTAAATTTGAAACTAAATAAATTTTCTACTCATATCTTGAATTAAATTCATTTTCTTTTACATTTTATTAAAAAACTAATAAAAAAAAGAGTAGCACTTTTTGAAAGAAATGTAACATAAGAAAGGTAAAGGGCAAATATTAACCATGTAAGCTGTTTATATTGCTTGCAATTTAGGTGAAGCAAGCATGTGTAAAGCATTTTAATGTAAAATTGCTTAATTTTGCTGAATTAAATACAAGTAACAAAGTAAATGAGTAACAAAAATATGAACACCACACAAGGGTTAAAACACTAGACAGGGCATGTTAATGCTTTTTTAAATTAATGAATGTATTTTCTTATTGGCTTTGGATACCAGCCTCTCACATTTTACATTTTTCCAACCAACAATGGTAACTGCTGAGGAAATACACCATTAGCACTGCGACAGAAGGGGCTTTCACTAATAGCAAATGTGTCTAAAATTGCCCTGTGCCAGTGTGGTAGCCAATCGCACCACATTCCAACAGCTGTACGAAGAAACCTGGCACTGAATTTTATCAGGATAATGCAATTTGAAGAGAAGCTTTCTGGAGCAGCGTCTGGTACATGGCCAAGGGGTATAGCAGAGAATCAACCATGCTGTATTTTTGTAAAACCAGACACGGTCGTCTCATTGTGGAATCCTGGCAGGCTGAGTTATCCATACGCTGTGTTGTCACTGTGTCTCATCTCAAGTGAAATTACGAGGAGCAGAACTAAAGTACATAATTGTGAAAGTGTGGAACAGAGAGTTTTTTTGGGCATTTGTCTTTATTAGAGAACGGGATCTTGCAGAGACAAAGCGAGGAATGCTGTAGATATTTTACTTGTTCTTCTTTTTGTTTTGTTTTAACCTTTTAATACCATCTTGAAAGGACAATCAATGGAATATTGATTTATTTTGTTTATTTGTTTGTTTGTTTAGGGCAGTAATAACAATAATTCTAATATTTATTAACATTAATATGTTTATTGTGAAAAGTTACATAGCTATTAATCAAAAATGAATTAAAAATAATAAATATATTATTTTATACGCCCAAAATAATTTGCATATCTTTGAGCCTTTACCAAAAACAGTCCAAACAGTCCTTTACCAAAAACAGTCCACATGTGAAGTGATTTATGCATGAGAGGCAATTCCCCCTTAGATAATTAATACATCCCCAGTGTTAATTAAGCATTAGAATAAAACACTGCAATGTGCCTCCTCACACACTAAAAAATGATGACACACTATCTTTGCTAGCTGAAACAGGATATTAAAAAACAGAATATCTGAGAAACACTTCCTTATTTTAAGAGACTAGAGAGAGAACAAGAAAGGAGGAGAAAGAGGGAAGGGGGGACGAACAAAACTACAGTTACCACAACACTATGCAAATCCAATAGCCTACAGTTAGGTTTTCTGAGGGGCACTAGTGCACTTGTGAAATTCCTATTTACCCTGATAGCGTCCCAGCTAACAGTGAACGTTTTAAGAACATTTAGCAACATTTTGAAAAGGTGTCAGGAAGGTCGGCATGTAACGTTAGAGAAATAATGTTTTAGGAACGTTCTAAAAACATGTGCCAGAATAGTTAAAGCCTACGTAACAGCCTTTTATTGATTTACTATTTATTGCATTTTTGTATGATTAGCAAACGATTTAACACTGGCTAATTTACTGGGTAACAAGTCTTTGCTTACACTTAATATACATTATACTTACTTAATAATGTTTTTATCACTGTAAATCTGAAAAATTAGATACAAACTATCAAATTAAACCATGCATGCTCTGTTGTCGAAGGCACCTGTCCCCCATTACTCTAAATGCCAGGATCCACTGCTGGAGCATATGGCAGTCGTATTTCTTCATGAACAGAAAGATGTATACCCTCTAACCAGTGGGCTTGATGATACTCTAGCAGTGCTGAATTACAGCTGCGAGTTCTTTATAAATATTATTAAACCTGAATCTTAGCTGCAGGCAGAACCTTGATACGTCTTAGCCGTTATTGCTGCGTGTAGCCTTGGGGGGAATCATAAACATAAACATCATAATCTCACTCTGAATATATAAGCGGGCAGTTAACGTTAATCCTAATTTGTATGTAATTACCGCTATATCTCTTCTGCCTTTTGTGTTATCTCCACCTTTTGAATAATGATCTCTTTTATTATTCTGAGCTGGGGCTTACATGAAGCACATTTGATGTAATTATGTGGATAACTTCATATCTAAAGCTATAAATAATTTTTAATGAACCGTTCACGCGTTCTGACCGTCTTATTAGCGTGCTGGTTTACTCACATAAGAGCTGGGCAAACAAGGCTGTGTGTCATCTAGAGCTTTGTTTGATCACTGCAGTGTGAATAGGTGGAATCTCCAGTGGCTCCCGTGGTGTCTATGGTGAGGGCTTTGGAAGGAATGTGGCATCCATGAAGAGGCTTTGAGAGCTGTTGGTCATTAGAGGAACTGATAGTTAAGATCTAAAGCCCTGTTCTCTGTGCAGGATCACGGCCACCTTCACACACTTCATTATAGCTGCCAAGACAGGCCCACTGGTTCTACGTCCAACGTGTGGTGTTGATTTAATTGGCAAAATCAGCCGTTTGAGTGGCGCCAAGGAATACTTGCCCTCTGTTGTTTTTCTTTTTCCTCCGTCTGCTCATTTGGAAGGAAGTGGACACGCTGTTATTGTATATTTGAAAAAAAAAAGAAAAGAAGAAGGCGCAGCTCTTTCAATTTAAATAAGTTTATCTGCTTATCTGAAAACTTCCTCCAATGCTCAAAATGATTTTCTGTCTGCTCTAAAACAGTCTTTAATGATTTACACCACATATAGGAACACCTTGTAGTTCTATAATAACAGACTGTAGTCTGTTTATCCTCCTCTTACCCTGTTCTTCAACAGTCAGGAACCCACAGGACCATCACAGTGCTTTACTACTTTATTGGTGTTAAATATTGAAATGGCATTACATTTGGTGACTTGACTATGACTATGACTATGACTTGGTGACTTGGTGTTTTTTTTTATACAAGCACTATGTCATCCACGTAAATAATAATCTCAAACGAACACTGGAGAGGTTTATTTTTGCTGAGAAAGTGATCCAACCTCAGTCCGACCCAACTTATCAAGCATACTTCTCATGTTTAAGCTAAACAGCTGTTCAGTTACAGTTTAACTTGATTTATTACCAATATAATCATTACAGCTATTATCAAATGCTGTCTCTGTTGTGCCATGCTAATCTGGTCTCACACTGAACATGCTATGTGCTGCACTCGCCACCCCACAAATTTTCCATGTGTTCTAGCGGCCTATAGATAAGCCTTCAATTGTGCACAGTGCAGCTTAATTTAAGGCATGTCAGTGTGTCTTTGCTATCGTGATAGCACCAAAAATACACCTTGCGTGGATCAAAACACGCAAAAGGCATATACTCATTCTTTTAATTAATTATTGGGTATGTTTTGGGCGTAATGTGAAATAAACCAATTAGCGTGTCACTTGCCATTCCCCCTTTAAGAGTCATTCTGGCTTTTTTTTTGGTGGATTGGTATTTAAAAGCAGAGTACACTGACCTACTCGTTCATGGCAAATAAAAAAAAAAGAGGGGTTATATGCATGGCGCACCAGCGTCACCAAGATAGGAA
Source organism: Astyanax mexicanus (assembly GCF_023375975.1). Lineage (NCBI taxonomy): Eukaryota > Metazoa > Chordata > Actinopteri > Characiformes > Acestrorhamphidae > Astyanax > Astyanax mexicanus. The sequence goes on along the minus strand of NC_064418.1, from coordinate 40,384,485 downwards.
TGGATGTCTGACGGTTGACTGTTGTCAGAGTTTTAATCAGTCAGTGGCGCACCTTATGTGTTTATCGCTTACCTCCAGACCACTACACCCATCATACCCATTGATATATAGACATATTCAAAAGCGTTTTTGCTTTTTAAATGACACAATCAGAAGGTGTGAAATTAGATTGTTGCCTGTTGCCGGAGTGATGAGCATTGTGAAGAGCATACCTTGCGCCAGAGGTAAGATAGAGCCCAAAGTGTCTTTAGTGTTAAACTAAGCTAAAACTTTACACTGCACAAATATACACACGCTAGCCAGGAACAGTCCAGAACAAAATCTCTGTGTTAATAATTACATTAAATTGAGAATGGCATCCCAAAGTGTATTCTTTAAAGCTCCATTATTGCTAAGTGAGATTGTGTTGAAAACACTATCCAAATCCTTGAGACAAAGTTGTTTTCCTCCTTTGTAATTCCTCTGTTTCAGAGCCAATTTCAGAATCTCCGCCTTTGTTGCTTTGTTGTGAGATTGAGCTGAAACTCAAGAGTTTGTAGTCTCTGTTTCCTAAACTCATTTAAAGCCTACAACCTTTAGACACTGTGGAAATCCTAAGTGAAAAAGTAATTTTCTTCCAGTGTGATGTCAGAGTTGAGAAGCTCTCGGCCCTGTAATAATACCTGCATGCGGAGTATGTGTTGAATGTATTTTCTAGATGAGCTTTTGATGAGGGATCTGGGTGGAGGTGTGTTGCTGGTTCTGAAAGCTTCTGCATTTCAAACATTTGCAGTCTTGTTCGTTTTGACAAGAGAAGATTGCGGGCCTAATTGCAGCTGCTCCGGGGACTAGATGTCAAATGAAGTGCTCTGTTGGCTTTCTAGCTCTCAGCAGTTCTCTATTAAATGTGAAGTGCTGCCTTGTTCTTTGATCCGATTGGCGATTACCCACGTCGTCCCAAAAGGAGAGCGGATTGGCGTATCACCTTCAGTGAAGCCTCACAGGTAGTCTATTGTGTGAAAGTACTGGACTGTGAGACGTCTGACAGACTCTTGCCAGGTGACAAAAAGTTATTGATTAACTAAGAATAACATGACACTGGTCAATTTTAACAAATTGAAGAAAAATAATCCATGTCAACATGAATGCAGATACTCTTATAAAGCCATTCAAGGAAACCAAGAACACTTTACAATCAACACTCTACACAACCACACCCACACCTCACATCCAGCACATAACACACACACACACTCCCGGAAACTAAGGCACTGACCAGGACAGGGTGCCAATCAATATCTCACACATACACACATGCACACACACAATATAGGCCAATGTAGAGTAATCAATTCACCAGATCTCTGTGGAAGAAAACCTGGAAATTATACCCAGATAGGGACTTGAACCTAAAACCCCGGAAGTAAAAGGCATACATGCTAACCACCAATCCACTGGGCCTGTCCATCAAAATGAAAACTAAATGCTGTAAATTAGGGAAATTAATATCAGAGAAGCATGGAATGTACACACTCTTTCAGCAGAATGAAAGGAACAGAAGTGCATGAACTATATAATTGTATGAGTTTGCCTTCTGTTCTGAATAACTGCTTATTTCTATCTTGTAGTGATGAACCAATAACAACCATAAGTCTTATTTTATATTCACATTTATATTAATGTCATCTTATTCTGACTGCCAGCATGATACAACTTCTTTATAAAACATCTCCATAAAAGTTGATTTAATAAGATTCATTTTAAAATAAGAAGTCATTCTGGAGCATTTCTTTTGGTCCATTCATTTTGAAGTCAGTCTGGAGCGTTTCTATTGGTCCATTCATTTTGAAGGACAGCTGCTGTGTTCCGATGGTGTAATAAACTAAAAATGGAGATACTGAAGTTTTTCTTCTGAACAGCAGTGATATAAAATAGATTTCTTATAGTTTATATAAGACTTTTACATATATATTAAATTTGTGTAATATATTACATATATATATATATATATATATATATATATATATATATATATATATATATATATATATATATATTGAATTAATTAAATTACTCTTTAGAATTCATAAAAGGCTAACCACTAATCATTGTTTTTCTCCTTAAGAAAAACAATCAATAATGATTCATACTTAATGGAATTACATATAAATCGTTTTTATGCATGTATATGAATATACAATAGCATATATCTATTGTATACAGCATGAAATAAATTTAAATAATAGATGTGCAATTAAATCGAAATTTAAAATGGATAATGTGTATATTTTTTCTTATTTTACGAGAGAGTACTCATGGGACCCATGCAGCAAAAATGACCCTGACTACATCTCAGGAAACGCTTCTTTATTTCTGTCTTACTTTGTTTTATCTTACATCCCATTATAACTCAGGAAACACCTTTGAGCGTAGCTAATTACTGGAAAATGGTCTCACTTCAACTAATGGAGAGACATTTACTGAGGCCCTGGAGATAAAAGCCTTCACCCCTTTTTCACCTTTTCATCCTCTTTTACTACCTATATTTAGCTATGTTATTATTAAATTCTATATTTAATTTGACCTATAAATGGTTGGACGTTTTGCAGTGAAACTATTCTATATAACTCGAAGCATTTCTTTTCTATTAACAGTCCTGTTGGAAGGTGTCAGGCTTAATGGAGCTATATAAAAAAAAGATCAAATGAAAGAGACTGTTCAGATCAGATATCACTGCATATCTAAATATTAAAGACACCTAGTCACCTGCTTAACCTTGACTTTTCTGGAAAGGCTTTAGACTAGATGCTGAAACATCATGCTGTGAGAACTTGATTGCCATAAGAGCATTTCTGAGGTCAGGGTCTGATGCTGGATGATTACATCTGGATAACAAAAGCAACTGCAACTCTTTCCAAAGCCCCATCAGTATAGAGAGAGCAATTGCACTATTACACAATTGCACTACTCTGCAGCCCATAGCTAGGAGCTTCATGTACATATGGCATGGAACACTGAAAAAAAAAGATACTTTGAACCAATCTAAAAAATATATTCTAATTTGTCACACCTAAATATATAAGTTTGTATTCAATTATATTTATGATTTAATAAGAATGTAATTTTTTATTTAAAATCATTCAATGTTATTTAACCCAAGTAACAAAAAGTTATTTAAAACAAAGAAAAAAAGATGATTTATGATAAATACCCCCTTTTTACACTTTTTTGGAAAACCTATTATTTTCTATTACAGCCATTTATAGTGTTACCTTTGAATAAACTAATTAAATCATTTAAATTCTGTAAGTTCCTTTTCATCCAAAATGCATTATATATTTATATTTTTTCTATAGCCATAAGTATGAAACCTATTAAATGATGTTAGAGTAACTCAGGATTTCATTCCTTAATTGACCAGAGAAAGGCAGTATAACTGTGCAGTAACACAACTGTGAACACAGGTACTTGCTCTTACAGCCTACAACACTGCATGCAGGCATTCCGCCATTATATAAAACTTCCCTCTGTAGCTAAGATCCCAATGATGGTGAGGGAGGCCACGCCCTTTACGTGTAACAATGGTGACGGGAACCAATGGGAAGAATGTAAGACTGACTGACAGAAAAACTCCAGGAGGAGTGATCTGATGGGGTCATTACCTCTGAAATGAAGTAAGAATATTATTTGAGTTTAATTATTTATTTTAAGTTGTTTAATAGGGACTGGTTTTGCTTTCAGGCAAACTGAGAAAAACAAGTTTGAACCAGAAATCATAATTTTTCATTAGACCAACATAAAAATACACTTTAAATCAATGACATGGTTGGCACACTTTTTTCAGTGTACATCTACTGGGCATGTTAACCTTATAGGCTCATAAGAAGACCACCAAGACTATTCGCAATGCTTTCTATGATTTTTTTTACTTTTATATATATCTGTCTAAACAGTGACTAAGCTTGGCTCTGGACTACACTGTTTTCTACAAGGTTGAGCTAATATGATATCATATACCAGCATATATCACTTCTCTAATGTCTATAAACAATGGTAATTACCTTACAAACTCTAGTGTTTGTATCAGCTGCCAGGTACAGAAAGATCCTACTGAAGGGGGAAATAAAAATGTATTTTATTTATATATAAATGTACTTTATTTTAATTTACTTTAGAATGAGTACTGCTATTCATTCTGTCGTACATACTTCATTATGTTATGTTATTATTGTTACTATGTTTATAATTTGTTTATTATTTGATAGTTCATTTTAGTTGCATTTTAATTTTTGTTATAAATATAAATGTGATATTTGTCAATATTTTCTTGCTATGTTATTTCAGTGAAATATGTCAGCTTTCAAGATGGTGGCCATGTTCCGGACACAGCCTAAAAATGTATAAGTTTTAATTTTATGCTTAATTTTGTTTGCATTTTAAGGTTTTAGCATGCTTATGTCCTTTTATTGTTTTTGTCTAAACATGATTATGTTATTTTTTATCTTCTCTTTGAGTTTCTGTTATATTATAAATGCTCCGCTACATTAATATTGACGATACATCAGCTAACAGATGCCTGTGCTGACCCATAGCACACTAGGATTGATGTGGGGAGAGAGGGCATCTACCTACCCAGAGAAAGCAAGGCAAATTGTCCTCTCTCGGAGTCCGGCTGCTGATGGTGAGCAGCATGTTCTGGGATTCTAAATGCGGATCCACATAGTAGTTGCAGCAGCATTTTAAACCTAGTATATTCCTATTTATATTAAATTATTTCTAAAGAAAATACACTTAATTTTTTTTTTCTGTTTCTAAACAATATAAAAAATGTCCCTTCACACCAAAAGCAGCTGCACAGTCTTAGGGGCAAAGCGAAGACGATATAACACGAACAGGAGCTTCTGCTTTATGAAAACATGCTGGTTTAGAACAAGGCTAAAAGCTTTCACTCAGAAGCAGCTGTGTTCACACGCTGGTGTTGATCTAACAACTATGTCATTACAGCTCCCACCTAACCCCCGCCTCCACATCACCTTTTTTCAATTCTCGCACACGTTCTGAGGTAACAAACATTAGTCCATCTTTTCTGCCGTTTCTCCAACCTCTTTGCCATCCCCCAACCTCCCGCAGATCGAGTGCACGGCTCGTCACTCCATCCTGATGAGCATTCTGCCCTTCACAGCAGCCCAGTGACAGAAGGAGGGCTAATCTTTGGCTCTAGACGCGATCTGTCTGCTAGCCCATTCTCCGCGAGTGGCCGAGATAAGATCCAGCGAAGTATGTAGCTTGATGAGATGCTCCGCATGCTCTGGGTTTGATCCATGTTGAAAGGACGAGATCAGAGCGACAGACGGCGCCTTTAATCTGCGGACAACCTTACCTCGTACTCCCCTTTGAACAGTTAACGTTCTGTAAAGATGTGTAAACATCACAGGGAAGATGTAGTAGACCTACTGCATCATTAATGTGACATTTAGAGCTGGAAGTTTCTCTTTTATTAACCTTCAAACTTCTCCTATGCTACTGTACACTGTTACTATTATACTGTAAATGCTAGCGTATACAGGAGATCCGAGTTGTTGTCCTGGTCTATGGCCTAGTAAAAATGGCTTATTTCGGCACTGTTGCAATGACAGGTCATAAATATTTTATATCCATATTTGAGTGGCATCTTCTTGTGGGAGAAAAATGTCTGAAATTTCTGAATGTCACGGACAGCATTTCCTATCCCCATTTGGCACCGTCGCTGTCAAAGCTCTCATAGTTCATCTTCTCAATGAACACAGTACTGTAAGGCTTTCTGTGCCAAATGACAAACACAATACTGCACTTAGCCCACAGCCCATTCCAGGAAACAAAATGCTTGTTTACACACTGACATGCCAAAAGTTATGGGACAGCAGTATGTAAATTGACCATGAGGCACTACCTCAAGAGATATCTTGGGAACACACAAATCCGTATAAATTGTGAGGTGTTATCTTTTTTACATTAATTTCTCATTTTTATCCCATTTTCATCAAGACTTTCTCCATCACTAGTAATGCGCCAACACCAGGATGAAGACCAGCACATGTGTCCTCCGATACATATGAAGATATCACCCAATGAGTGATTACAAGATGACGAGTGTCATTTACATTACATTACATTACATTTGGCAGACGCTTTTGTCCAAAGCGACTTACAATAGTGAAGAACAAAGTAATAGAAGTTAGGTAAAAAAAAGGTGAAAAACATCTTTAAACAGGGCCTAAAGGACGTCAAAGGGAATAATGGGATAGAGGAGTGAAGGAGGGGAAGAAGGAAAAGAGGTTAGAAGTAGTTAGTTTGTTAGAGGTGTTAGTGCTCTTTGAAGAGATCTGTCTTCAGGAGCAGGAGCATTTACCCACCCAGAAACAGCAATGCCAATTGTGCTCTCTCAGGGCTCCGGCGGCTGAAAGCAAGCTACATAAATGGGATTAAAACCACCAATCTCCCGATCATAGTGGCAGCGCCTTAGTTCGCTGGACCATCCAGCGAGGCATGATAGTGGATACTGAATTGTGAGTCGTCCGATACCGATAATGAATTGGACATTACTTTTCTAAAGTTGTGAGAGTATTTCCTATTCCTTAATCCGCAGTGTCTCTTGTGTACCATCACGTACTATGTCGAGGGAAGGCATTACCACCCACAGTGGACAGCAAAGGGAACCTACAGCATTTGGCTAGAACTGTCCATGCGAACAGACAAGTGACTTAAATCCAGAAATCACATCTACATTCACTACAGGAGGCACCTACACTCATATCCTGCAGGTCAGTGCATTACCATGTATAGTATCACCGCTGGCAGTGGACAAACCTACAGTTCTTCAAGTTTCCACAAAAAGAATGATCTTCTCAAGACCTTCATCTCCTAATCTTTAAACTCCACAGCACAGATGTTAATGAGTTCTCTGAGACGTCCCCATTGGTCAAGGAATCACTGCACTGCTTTGCGTTTCAGCTTGACTGATTAAAACAGGGTCCGTCCCTTCATCCCCATGGTCCTCAAAGCAAAGCATCAGTGGGAGAGCATGGCCATCACACGTTCTGTAATTACAGGCAGTGCCGTGAATGCTACGCTTGCTTATCAGTGACTCAGTCTTGTAGGACCATCAGAAGCAGAGAAAAGTTTGGATGTGAGGAAGCATAGATTACAGCAGTCAGATCAGACTTCGAAAACAGATTTATAATTTCAAGTGCTGTGATGAATGCATGCACCCATATTTGCTGGATGTAAATTAGCCATTGCAGAAAGTAACAGAGGTTTGTTTGGAACACCTTAATGCTACTCTATTTTCTCAAATACATGAAATTAATAAGGCATCACATAAATACAACTTTAGGTCAGAGAAGTTTGGAAGAGGATGAAAATGAAACATTTACTTTATTTTTTGTTTTAGTGCATACTTAATACAATATATAGCTCTGGAAAAAAAATAAGAGAACACTTAAAAATGATGAGTTCTTTCGATTTTACCAAATTGAAAACCTCTGGAATATAATCAAGAGGAAGATGGATGATCACAATCCATCAAACCAAGTTGAACTGCTTGAATTTGTGCACCAGGAGTAAAGGCATAAAATTATTCAAAAGCAGTGTGTAAGACTGGTGGAGGAGAACATGATGCCAAGATGAATGAAAACTGTGATTAAAAATCAGGGTTATTCCACCAAATATTGATTTCTGAAAACTTTATGAATATGAACTTGTTATTTTTTATTCATTATTTGATGTATGAAAGCTCTGTATCTTTTTTTTTTTGTATTTGGAATTTGGGAGAAATGTTGTCTGTAGTTTATAGAATAAAACAACATAATTCATTTTACTCAAACATATAACTATAAATAGCAAAATGAGAGATTCAGATTTTTTTTTTACAGAGCTGTATTTCATTTCAATTTAGGCCTACAATAGATTCCTAGAAATGAGGTAAAACTGCAACAATAATAGCTGATAACACCTTACATTCACAAATGCCTCTTAAAACCTTGCCTGCAAAACAAAAGGTTTTTTTCAACCATTTCCAGAAATAGCCTCGACTTCTCTGGGCTCAGAGGCAGTTGCAATGAACCATTACCCTGGAAATGGAATGGAAATGTGTATTGTGGTCTGATGAATCAGTATTCCATATATTTTCTTTAAATAAATGGAATCAGTGTGCGCTGTACTAAAGACCAAAAGGACCGTCCATCCCAGATCAACAACAGGTTCTTAAAGTGCCTTCAAGACAACAGATTACATAGGCATGGCTATGGGAAATAGAGCATGAGTAGCGGACTAGAACTACTAGAGAATGTGTGGTGAATTTAAAAAAGATTTGATGTGTTTGTAGGAAGAAACATATAAGAAATGAGAGCTATAATGAAAGTTCTACCAGGAGACTCCAAGTTAATGCTATGTCACATTTACCTTGACCAAACACTAGCCTCCATTTGTACATCTACTTTGCTGCTTTTAGCTTAGACTTTTCCCCTCCATCCTCCCCACTGCCACCAGTTTGATGCCACCCCGATTGCCTGGGGGTCGGTTTTGCCCCAGTCTTACATGTATTGCAGGATCTGCAATAGCGACCCAGAAGCGACCAATTTTAGGCTAAAGACTTCAGATATTAATTTGTATCAAATTATGTAAAAACAAATTCTCACTGGTGTGTGGATGAGTGTTAATGTGTAATGTGCTTGTGTGTAAAACGTGTTAATTGTAAAGCGTCCTTGGGTTTCTAGAAAGGCGCTATATAAGTTGTATTATGCCCCAACTCTTTATGATTTGGGCTTATTAAAACATTACAGTTTTAAGATTTAATGCTCCCTTTATTACAGCAAGTGTTCACTTGACTGATGATTTAATGATCCTAATTACAAAGGGTGCAACATTTGCAGTAAGCAATGGCAGGTCTTTTAAATATAATATTTCAATCATTCATATCTTGCTAACCTTTGAGTTGTAAAACAAACCACACCTTGTATTGCCAAACATACAGAATGACTGTGCTTTTGTTGAGTTAGGACATGCTGACTCTACATCCGCTCATTAAGCTGGTGCTGCCAACACTGAAACGAGATAAATGAGATAAATGAGAACTGTTGTTTTGCGGCCGCCGCGAATTGGTTATGCTAAATCTCTGCCTGCAAGTTTCAGAGAGGCACTTCCTTTGGGAAACGCAAACAATTGGACGAATAAAGGATCACGAGGCAGGCTGCCATTACCAATAAGAAATGCTGCTAAAACTGTAGTGGAAACATTCCTGACAGGAACATTAATTTAGTGTCCTGTGACAGGATTATCATGTGTCTCACCCAACAATAACGCATCAAAACAAACCACAGCTGGAAACGCGTGATGCCTGATGTTGCTTTATGTGCTGCTTGTTGCCATAAATAAGAAGCACGGCACATTAAACGGACAGTTTCTTGCATGATGTGATAAACTGCCTCACTTTTGAGCCATCACTTTTGGTTCATGTTGTTGTTGCTGTTGTTGTTTTTCTTCCTAAGGCATTTTTATTGCTATTAGTCTGTCTAATAGAGGCAAGCTGCAAGCAATAAAATGTATTTTCTAACACAGTACAGTAAAAAAAAAACATGGTATGCATGAATCCTAGTTATATTCAATTACAGTTGTGTTTCTTACCAGAGGTAAGGCACAGTTACTAAACACTGAAACAAATAGTGTGCTTGATCTACTTTAAAAAAATCATGTCAACTTTTTGCATCAGATAATTAGGTAGATCAAGCAAGAGTAGTCATTGTATTTATTTTCTCCAGTAGTGCTCACATCCTTTTTCAAATAGTTACAACTTAATTTACTCAAGTAGGGCTAACATACTTTTTCAGGTAGTGTCAAATTAAAAGAGTCCATTGACACTACATGGGAAATTTAAATATTGTCAACTTAATTTTCTCTTGTACACTGCTGACTTAAAAAGCTGAGTTAACTCAACTTAAGTGTTTAATTTGTCTTTTTTAAAAAATGATCTGTTTAGTCAAATAAACTAACAATTCATCTTTATTTTAACACACACTTTCAAGTTAATAAAACTTTAGTAATATTCACATAACTCATCATTTTAAATTAACCATGAGAATTCTCAACATATTTAACATGTTATTATTTAACAGTATAATACTGGAGCAACACAGGAGTAAACTCAGTAAAGAGTGAACTCCGCAGCTCAAAGTCAGCATATTGTGATCACTAGAAACACAGAATAAAGTTAATGTTTTCTTACAGCTCTACAACACTGAGACCTGCCAATCAACATGTATATTATAATTACTGCACGCCCAGGATAAGGTAGCTTTGGGCAACAGACAACACAAAGATGGTAAGTAAGGAAGAGGCCACACCCAATATGCAAATATATGGTAGCAGGAGCCTATAGGAAAGCTGCATCAACCAACACTGTAGAAAGAGCATTGACACAGGTAGTGACTAAAACTCTAGTAAATATAACAAGACTTTTGTTTGTTGTGCAGATTTGTTGTGTACCTAAAAAGATCTGTTGGGATTATATTAATAAATTATATTGAGGAAAAAATACACAATGTCTTGTATTTTGAACAAATGTGGAGTATTTAAAAACTAGATATATTCATGTAAAGGTAGAAACATATTTTTTTGTTGTTAATAACGCAGATTTAATTATGTTACATTTACTAACGCTCAGATTTATTTTTTTCAGTGAAGTCTAGACACATAGTACACATAGTTTTGGCATATGTGTATACAATTAAAGTTAAAACAGGCAGCTTAGTCTAGCTGGGGTTCTCAATCCTAGAGGCTCACTACCCTGCATTAAGGTTTACCTTAAAACCCAAGAAATGCTGACCTTAAGGCATGCTGCCCACATTATTTCAATTAGAAGGCAGAGTAGTGATGGAGGTATATGTCTCTAAATCAAAAGGTACCAGGTAATGTTCTGACTTGGCCAGAGTATCTATAGCTCACTGCTAGATTGCTAGAGTGTTTCGCTCTGTTTTTTTATTAGCTGTTATCATTTTATCCCAATAAAACTCAAAGCTGTGTTCCAGGTCAGCCTATATAGTTGTGCAGTGTGAAGCTGCTTCAACACTGAACGCAGTGTTTTAATGGGTAGCGCAGGGTTCACACAGTTGTGCTGGTAAGTAGAGTTATGTGGGCATTAGAGGCAAGTGCTCCATATACTCTGTCCAATGTAAAAACACCTTAGCATGGAGACAGTGTTCATAGCTGTGGTAATTCTCTGTGTAATTAAACAGCATTAAGCTCAAATATGAAGAGTTTTTTTTGATAGTTGGGTTGAATCGAGACTTGATAACATTCTCACTACACCGCAAACCCAGAAGTTGTTTGAACTCAAATAAATTAAGTCTGTTTTACATAAAATTAGAGCTTTCTAAACAATACTCATCTATTTTGAGTTATTTGAACATTCGTGGGCATGTATACATACAAACTGAGATCTTTGAGTTGAATCAACTTATAATAACTAAGTTTAGTCTCTTTCCATTAACAACATCTTTTTCTATTGGCTTCTGTCACAATTTATTTGCATACTGGGTGTGTCCAGCAGTTTCTGACTTACTCTCACCATCAGTGTGTAGTGATTCACCCGGGGCTACCTTAGGTAAACTCGTAGCTCACATATTATGATTAAATACTTGTTCTCTGTGTTGTAGCTGTAGAACAAGCATCATTTACTGAGCTGCAGTAACTCTGTGTTCTTGCTGTGCTCTCAGTACTTTTAATTCTTTACTGTTTTCTTTCATCTACTTTTCTGTGAGTATTTAAAAAAATAGCTAAGTGAAGCCAGAAAAAAGACAAAATACAAGTTCAGGAAAATATTAACTTTAAATATATATCTATATGTATTTGTTAAGTTCACTGTACTTAAAAATTATATTACATGAACTAAAAATGTCTTAGGTAATCGGTTACAACAAAGTTTTTGAGTTGGTTTCTCAACTTGTGGACTCTAGACCACCAGTGGCTCAGCTTTGCAAGCCCCGTTTAGGGGGAAGCAGTATTCCATAGCTGTCTGGTTGCAGCACGTTTTAATTATTAGTAAAAAAAAAAATGTATTAAGCATGAGTAAGCATGTTTTTAAACTAAAAGCACAATATTAATATTAATAGAAATGCATAGAAAAAAAACATATCACAGGTCCATTAGTTAGTAATCAGTTTGAGACAACAGCAGCTGAGACAGGTGTAGGCACCTGATACAGACAATTAGCCAAAAAAGATGGAGAAGCTTATTAAATGAAGTAAGTGACAATGTTCCTTAGAAAAAAGAAGAGCAAGTACATCTCAGAGTACATCAAATATGGATTTAAGCAGGTGGGATGTTTTGTACTGACCCAGAATTACAAAAAATAAAAAAAATGTGACTGAACTAAAATTGGCAATTGAGGTTTTAAAGCATTGTTTAGGCTTTAAAGGCAAAAAAACAATTTTAAATAAAAAGTTCGGATTTAATTTCTTCTTTTGGCCTTTTATTATACTTTTTAATTATGTATATCATCGGCATCTAACATGTTAAACACGTATCACCAAAACAGCAACTTTATAGACGAAGACGCAAAAATCTTCTTAACATTCAATAGAAGTATATGAATGACAGCTGCTGTATTCAAATAAAAGAAATTAAATAAAACCGGAGATTCCGTTTTTTCACTTTAAACTGGCTACATGGGAAAGTTCAGGGAATGTGAAGATGAGAGTGAATTTTTACCATGTTCTCATCACCTAAATTGTGGACAGATGTGGAATAAACCGTGTGGAACGCCAAATTACCAGCACCCAAGGAACACTTTTCTAGGTCACACACCACTCAGTAAACGCTGAATGGTTTCCTGGACTCAAATCTTGCACTCCATCAGCTGCAGCTCCAACTCAGTGGCCACTGCTATAACTGGAGACAATCTGGGTGTTGGACCATCTGGGCCAATCCTCTAACTGGGACAGGAGCTGCATCATGAGCATACCTGTCAAGTCTCCCGTTTTGGCCGGGAAACTACCGTATTTTACTCCTCTTTCCCGCTGTCCTCCCGTATTAGTATTTTCCCGTAAATTTCCCGTATTATATTAAAATAAAAAAATATATTATTGAGGAGACAGGGAGCTGACTGCTCTGTGTCTCTTAACCAATCGTGCAGCCGGTTCAAGGAGAAAGTCCCGCCTTTCAGGAGAAACAGCCAATCAGCTTGCAAAGGAGGGTCAGTGTGGGGAAGCCACAGGCAGCTAGTCGGAGCAGCTGATGTTAAAACATATCTGGATTTTCAGCGATTTTTCTAAAAGAAAGGGAACGGTAGGCTAATCATGTAAACTGTGATGAGATTTTTCTGATAGCTGCTTAAAAATACTCGTCTCTGAAATAAAACACACAGATTAAACCTTTAAAAAAAAAAAATACAGCTTGAACTAGAAATGTTAAAAATTAACTAAACTGATCAGGGGTGGAGTGATCAAAAGATTCAGTTTGCAGAATTTGTGCACCCTTTGTTCAATTTTAAATCCATTAAATAAATAAAAAATATATTATAAAAAAGAGTGCATTTATGCCAAAAAGACATGAAATCTTAACTTAAAAAAAAAATATTTGGAAAAGTGTTTTTAATTTGGCTGTATTAAAAGAATGACATATGTAGGAATGTCCGCAACATTTCAGATTCTGATAATCTAATTGTGTGTAAGTGGTTCACATGTCGTTATTTTAGATTTTTTTTGTAAACCTGTCTTAAAATGTAAGGGGTACTGAACCTACGTTGGGCTGGTGGGACAACTTTAAGCGGACAGAGGAAAATATCCCTTATTTTTTAATCTAAAATTTGACAGGTATGATCATGAGTATAATGAATAAAAGAATGAACGTTACATTTAGTATACAGCGCCTTTTGAATATTAAAAGATACTTTAATATCAATACTCTGCACAATCCATAACATTTAGCAGCAAAGCGGCAGCCAAAATGTCACGTCCTCACCCTGTTCCTGTCTGTCCTCTTGCCTGTGTGTTTTCCCCACGTGACCCCTGCTCCTCTGTGTCCCCTGTCTCAGTAGTTTTCCACCACGTGTCTCATTTGTAGCTCCACCCCTTCCCCAGGTGTTTCCACTTCTAGTGTGTTTCATGTTACTATATATAGCCCTCCTCTGTCCCTTGTCCTTTGTCGGTCTTTGCACCAACTCCTGTTGTTTTGTCTTTCTAGTGTTTCTCTGTTTCATAGACTCTGTTCTTCGCACCTTACTTTCTGGTTTGTTCTGTTTATTTCGTGTTCTTAGCTATTTGGTAATCTTTTCTAGTTTCTCGTTTTATTTTATGTTCCCTACCTCCTTGTATATATTCCCTGTTTGTTTATTATTATTATTATTATTATTATCTCTATTGTTTATGTTCTCTAGTCTCCCTCGTTAATTTTGGTTTATTATCTTTGTTACGTGTTTACGCGTTTACTTTGTTTGTTATTTTATTTATTAAATTATTATTTCTTACTTACCTGCATTTGCATCCGCCTCCACGTCTTCCCTGCACCCTATCCTGACACAAAAACTTTAGGATTTCTTTCTAGCTTTTTATACCCATATACTGTATATGGTTGATGCTGATGTGTTGAGGCATTTTTAAGTTATTAATCTGAGAAGATGAAAAGACAAAGATTTTTGTGTCAAACACGATGCCTTCGTATGCCAGTTGAGCCACAATAAAAGTCAGAATGAAATACTGTGCTTTGAGCTTAACAGCTTTTTAAATATTATTTCTAGATCATTTTTGTAATTGAGGTACTCAAATTACTCTAGGAATCCTTTCATCGCTAGACTGTATAGTTTTAAAAGAATGAAAGTCAAAGACAAAACCCAAAAAAGACAGGACACAGCTGACCTGGCAGGCATTTGCTAAAGCCCACAGCAAAACTACCATTACAAATGAATTACTAATTGTACTATATACCAGCTTGTCATCTTTTCATTAATATTTTATTCATTTTCTTTGATGAACACCTATTTGGACTCCAAGAGCACAACCCTTCAATAACCTGCAGAATGTTCTTCCTGTTTACCGTCTCCATCACACCTGAGACTACTGCTGTGGAAAGTCAATGATTAATTGACCATCTTACATACAAGGGCAATGATTAAAGATTTTTGGTGTCCTTTGCTGGTCCCTGAGGCTTGTCACAAAGGGCATCTCAACAAGCAAGGCATTCCCACCTCTGGGACACTGACATCTGTAATGGACAGACCAGCCAGAGCCTACCCCTGATTATCTATACGAAGACATGAGGTATTCTGGCCACTATCAGGTTCTATTAGAGCCTGTTATAATTGGGACAAACCCTTTATTTATCTTTAGAATTAAAACCCAATAGTCATTTCAGGTTGCCTCAATGTTGTGGTGAGCTTTCTAGAAGAAGCCATAGTCAAGCCATCTTGGAAGGATGGATGGATGGATGGATGGATGGATGGATGGATGGATGGATGGATAGATAGATAGATAGATGGATAGATAGAGAGATAGATAGATAGATAGAGAGATAGATATAGCCTCATATTAACAACTTCAGCAAGTCTTCATTCTTTAATACTCACTTAAAACCAGTTGTACTATCCAGCAGCTTGTTACCAGCTGTGACCACTTTAGCAATTAACCACCCAATATATGTGCTGGTTAATTAGTTCTAACAAAAACTACTTGGGCAACCAAGTATTGTACCTAAGCTAGTAAGTTTCCACTCCCACAGAAAGTGGAGGACGGGCTCAGAGTGGCTCAGCAACACTTGTCCTGAATAAATAAGACGGGACCTGGGACTGATTCTGGGCTTGTTTGGGAGAATGGATTAAATGCATAGCATTTTACAGTGCAGGAGCTCCTCCAAACAAGGAGCCATTCTTAAGCCATGATTTGTATGCATGAAGGCCAACTAAAGACACAGACATGCATACTGATGGAATGGGGAGGTAACCTGATAAATTAAAGCAGATGCATTACCAAATGATCCAATCACGCAACCCCACACCAAGCTCAGGGAGCGGATAGCTTCCACACCAACAACAGAGACGGCACTGTAAACCCGGATAAGTTGAATTTACTTAAAAAAATTGAGGAAACCGGTTACTTTAAAAAAAAAAAAGGTAAGTAATGGGTAATGAAAACTTAAGTTAGCATAACTTAGAACAGGGGTCGGCAACCTTTGAGACATGGAGTGCCAATTTTAACATTTCTTGTCAATGAGTGTGCCACTATCAACAATAATGGTAAAAAAAACACACACAAACTACGGGAATATGTTCTACAAATTTGGATTTTTTTTTACATAGAAAATGTGCTTTACAAATAAAATTATTATTATTATTATTATTATTATTATTATTATTATTATTATTATTATTGTGTAATCAGAATAACAGTGAGTCCAGCTCTGGATTAACGTGGCTTTATAGTTAAGCGTAATTTGCACTGAATTAATATATCTTGCCTACCAGTCAGTGTGATCCCTGTCCTTGCTTTTCTTGGCTGAGCTTTCTTATCTGGGGGTTGTAGTTTGTCACTTTTAATTGTAAACATGACTCGAAATTGTCCGTCGTCAAACGGCTGTGGATAGGGCTCAGCACACTTTTCATGTGCGAAAATACCTGCTCACACAGGTATGTTGAGCCGAACACTGACAAGAGGGCCAAAGCAATGCTCTTGAGACAGCCGAACTTTTCTAGTGCAGATGTCCAGCGTGCGAGGATGCAGGCTCCGTGCTGTTGCACAGGGGTGGATTCTAACTGCTTTCGGAGCTCTGCAAACTTCGTCACCTACAGTGGTGAGCTCTTCAGCTCTATCAGCTGCATCTCCACGTCCTGTACATCCATCCAGTCGATCAGAGCTGCGACACGATCTTTGACATACACAAAACCATAGTCTTACGTCCAGGAGGGCTGAAATACCCTAGCTTTGTTTTTTAAGCTGGAAGCTCTGTCATCTGTTGTAACGCTATTAGGTGGGCTAACTGATTTTGATTAGGCTAAATTTAAACATGGGTCTGTGGGAAAGTGGGCGGGAGCTGAGTGCAGAGCGTTGAGGAGCGAATTCGATTGAAGGGTCGTGCTGTCAGTCTGATTTTTTTTTTTTTTTGCTGATGCTGGTTCAGCGTGTCACGTGCCAGTGATTATGCCTTGGCGTGCCAGCAGTGGCACGCGTGCCATAGGTTGCCGACCCCTGACTTAGAACATCAAGTTATTACAACTAAAGGGGAAGTTCATTTAACTTTTTTTTGTTATACTGTAAGACCGGACAAATTCAGTCTACTTTTTTAAGACAGCCGGGTTGCTACAGTTTTTTAGTTAAATTTACTTCAAAAAAAAAATTAGAGAAACCTTTCTTTTTCTTTTTCTTTTTCTTTTTCTTTTTCTTTTTCTTTTTCATGGGGTAATAGCTCAGGGGGAATCTCTACACACTGATGGTGAGTGTTAGTCAGAAACTGTTGGACACACCCAGTATGCAAATAGATTGTGACAGAAGCCAATGGAAAAGAAGCTGCCAATAACAACAGACTTAACTCAGTTATTATAAGTTGGTTCAATTCAAAGATCTCAGTTTAAATGAATTTGTGCCCACAAATGTTCAACTAACTCAAAATAGTTGAGTATTGTTTAGAAATCTCCAATTTTATGTAAAACAGACTTAAATCATAGTTTAAACAACGTATGGGTTTACAGTGTGCACCACAGCCACGAACCCCAAATCACAGATTACAGAATTACCTTTTATCAATTTTATTGTGATGCTGGCTGGCATAATCGACTGTTGCTTGAATTATCAGAGCTGGAAAGCTTCTCTGAGTGTAGAAGGTTGGTTTCCTACGATGAAAAAAATAGTGTGCTTGATCTACTTAAAAAAATCATGTCAACTTTTTGCATCAGATAATTAGGTAGATCAAGCAAGAGTAGTCATTGGTTTTACTGCTTAATTTTCTCCAGTAGGGCTAACATACTTTTTCAGGTAGTGTCAACTTAAAAGAGTCCATTGACACTACATGGGAAATTTAAGTATTGTCAACTTAATTTTCTCTTGTACACTGCTGACTTAAAACACTGAGTTAACTCAACTTAAGTGTTTAATTTGTCTTTTTTTAAAAATGATCTGTTTAGTCAAATAAACTAACAATTCATCTTTACTTTAACACACACTTTCAAGTTAATACAACTTTAGTAATATTCACATAACTCATCATTTTAAATTAACCATGAGAATTCTCAACATATTTAACATGTTATTATTTAACAGTATAATACTAGAACAACACAGGAGTAAACTCAGTAAAGAGTGAACTCCGCAGCTCAAAGTCAGCATACTGGGATCACTAGAAACACAGAATAAAGTTAATGTGCTCTTACAGCTCTACAACACTGAGACCTGCCAATCAACATGTATATTATAATTACTACACGCCCAGGATAAGGTAGCTTTGGGCAACAGACAACACAAAGATGGTAAGTAAGGGAGAGGCCACACCCAATATGCAAATATATGGTACCAGGAGCCTATAGGAAAGCTGCATCAACCAACACTGTAGAAAGAGCATTGACACAGGTAGTGACTAAAACCCTAGTAAATATAACAAGACTTTTGTTTGTTGTGCAGGTTTCTTGTGTACCTAAAAATATTTGTTGGGATTATATTAATAAATTATATTAAGGAAAAATACACAATGTCTTGTATTTTGAACAAATGTGGAAACTAGATATATTCATGTAAAGGTAGAAACATATATTTTTTAATTACGTTACATTTACTAACGCTCAGATTTATTTTTTTCAGTGTAGTGATGCTGCATTGGCAGCAATACAAAATGAAGCAGTAACTGTCTTACAGGTATTATAGAAGGCATGCATTTGACTCACCCTTCTAGTTTTCAAGTGTTATAAGCAGCTGGGAACAGTTTCCAGCAATACAACCAGCAGTCAAGGTAGTTAAACAGCAAACACTGTCACTTTACACATGGAGAACATAAATATTTCCAAATAAATCACAGGAAATATCGAGGTATTTCATTTTGGAATAACGATTTCCGATCTTTGCAAAATTACCTGAGAATTTAAAGTCTCCAGAAGTCGTTAGGACGTACATATTTCTCCAGTTTGCACAGACTGGAACGTATATCGTCCAGAGCCGTAAATGTCACTATGATTTGGAATGCAGTATTGATTGTCTGAAATGAAATCTCAGGAACTGAGCGAGGAGAGAAGGAGGAGAGGGATCAAGAGCTAGATTGGGTCCAAGATCGTGACCAAGAAATCCTACAAGATGAGAAAGAATTCCAGGGGCAGCCCTTTTTAGTTTGCTGCCCTTTTCGGTCCGCAGTGATTACTTTCAAGTGCTGCTTTGACACTTCTATTGACTGACCCTGTATTTATCATCTAATGGCCCCTACTACATCAGTCCAGTTGTACTCGGTCAGTTACTGGGAAGCATCTCTTCAGCACCTCAGCTATTTTTAGCTTCCCGTCTCCACCTCCACCAATGAGCTATGCCAATTACCTTGTGGCTCTATAGGTGCCTTTGCTCAGTCGTGTGTATTATTATTATTAGACCTTCTCTAAAAGGGCATTATAGGAATTTCCTTTGAAGCGTTTCCGTGCTGCATTTCCGTGAGTTATTATTCTGGTTTAAGCGGGTTTATGTGGGTTGCTTTCATTCTAAACCTGTAAGGCTTTTTATTCTTTTTATTTGTGTTTTATTCTATGATTTAAGGTACATTTTACATCCATAAAAAATTTTGTGTATTTTTAGTTTACTACATAATTTGAACAGACACACTGCTCTTTACACTGTGCCAAAAATTCTTGATGAATGGACCAATAGGAGTACTTCAGAATGACCTGAAATAAACTATTTTTACATTGTCTTCCACTGAAAGTTTAGAAGGTTTTTTCTTTCTCCTGTAAAGTTGCCCTTATTTTTATTTGGAGATACTTGTTTTTCATTGGACGGCGACGATATGCACTAATTGTAAAGACACAGTGTGTAAAGTTGAAATATTAAACTTTTTTTTAGTTTCAAGAAAAGAGATGTTTTTAATACTTAAATTGTCTAAAATCAATGAAGAAAAATGCAGGTCATTACTATAATTTTATAATATATAATTTATCATATATTATTTTTTAACTCTGTACTGTATATCCAGCTAAACATACACACTGTTTTTTTATATATATATTTAACATTTCCAGTCAGTATTGATATTGTATTAATATCCAATACTTGCCAACATTACTGGATTGTACATCATAAGAAAAAAACTGTAATGTGATTGGATATTACCTTACATTACATTACATTTGGTAGACGCTTTTGTTCAAAGCGACTTACAATAGTAAAGTACAAAAGTAATAGAAGTTAAAGGTAAAACATTTTTAGATAGGGCCTAAAGGAGGACAAAGGGAAATAATAGGCTAGAGGAGTGAAGGAGGGGAAGAAGGAAATGAGGTTAGAAGTAGTTAGATCGTTAGAGGTGTTAGGAGAGTAAGAGCTCTTTGAAGAGCTCTGTCTTCAAGAGTTTATTAAAGATAGTGAGAGATTCTCCTGATCTGGTAGTAGAAGGTAGTTAGTTAGAGGTGTTAAGAGAGTAAGTGCTCTTTGAAGAGCTCTGTCTTCAGGAGTTTATTAAAGCTAGTGAGAGATTCTCCTGATCTGGTAGTAGAAGGTAGTTTGTTAGAGGTGTTAGGAGAGTAAGAGCTCCTTGAAGAGCTCTGTCTTCAGGAGTTTATTAAAGCTAGTGAGAGATTCTCCTGATCTGGTAGTAGAAGGTACTTAGTTAGAGGTGTTAAGAGAGTAAGTGCTTTTTGAAGAGCTCAGTCTTCAGGAGTTTATTAAAGATAGTGAGAGATTCTCCTGATCTGGTAGTAGAAGGTACTTAGTTAGAGGTGTTAAGAGAGTAAGTGCTTTTTGAAGAGCTCCGTCTTCAGGAGTTTATTAAAGATAGTGAGAGATTCTCCTGATCTGGTAGTAGAAGGTAGTTAGTTAGAGGTGTTAAGAGAGTAAGTGCTTTTTGAAGAGCTCAGTCTTCAGGAGTTTATTAAAGATATTCTAGTCTCTATCACGCATCTATAAATATCACATAAATGCATCCCAATAAACTAGGCTTTATAACTCAAGGTTAGTGTAAATTACATAACAGACATAATACACATATATATCAGGCAATATACCAGTCTATCTACTCTAACCAGTATTTTAGAAGAACCTGCTATAAAGGCATTATAGCAAATACTGAAGGTTGCAGGCTTGGTATCAGTATCACACGTGAAATATCATGCCACTCCTACATAACACAAAGCCTTCTAATTAAATGATGAAATCATTTCGCTCCTCACATTGGTTTGTGTGGAGCTCTTTGCTTAATGCTAAAATAGGATTGAAAAGCTCCTGAAATTAAATCCCTGATGCCGCTTCTTCCATTTTAATCAGCTGTAATGCATTCTTTTGTGCCTAAACTGAAACCCATTGATACGACCTGTTTGAGACTACAGACCATGTACTCTGGCACTCTAATAATTTAGTCAATTTATATACAGCCCCTCAAAGACAGGGGCCTGTAATCAAATTACAAGTCACATACAGACAGTATAATGCTCAGAGATGTGACATTTCCTTTATGTTCTTTTTACTGTTACTGTTCTTTTACGGGGTTCATTACATGTTTATTAAAGCATTTCTCTGCCATTCGCACACAGCATGCTCTGCACATGGTTATACACGGGGAATGTAGAATATGTCAGTGTGACAAAATTCACAGCAGAAGTCCAATACCAGAGGTGGAAAAGTACTGAAAAATTGTAATTAAGTAAAAGTAAAAGTAACCATCTAAAAATCTACTCAAGTAAAAGTAAAAAAGTACTCAATTTAAAATTTACTTTAAGTAAAAGTTAGTTACTTTTATTTATTTAATGTAAAAAAAAAGTCATCATAATTTACATAATTATTAAATTAAATAACTCTGACCTTTTTCAGGCAGTATTTGTGAAGACCACCCCATGAAACATTTTCAAGAACAAGTGGCATAGGTTTCCATGATCCATTTTTTTCTTTACTGTTAACTATATTTTTTATATAGTTTTATAGTTGATTATATATTTTTTTTATTTTCCATTGCTATGCTTTAACTGCTATTTACATGTTTTTTTTAACATCCAAGCAGATTGTTTAATGTTCCCAATAAAAACTTAAGGAATTATCATGAAAAACATGAAAACATGCGCAGTGCCGTAAAGAAGCACATATTGATGGGTAGCATAACTCGACAGAACACCGGTTCCACCGAGCTGCGCACACAGTCCCCAGGCTACACAGCTGATTACACAGCCTCTCTCCCGCTAATTGTAATAAACACGGCATGAAAAATTTAGCTGCGCTACCATGGAGAACAAAACTCAACTTTTTTTTTTTAATTCTGACAATTCGTTTTTTTTCCCTGGGAAAACTGGGAGTTTCCCAATGTAGCAAAGTAAATTACTCGTGCCAAAATGAACTTGAGTAAATGTAAAATTACCTTATTTTAAAAACTACTTTAAAAATTACAAATTAATCCTAAAATGTACTCAATTACAGTAACGTAAGTAAATGTAATTCATTACTTTCCACCTCTGTCCAATACATAGCTATAGTGACTGATGGGCCAGATGGTGAAAAGAATGACCCAGCTTGGGAATAAACCAAGGGCAAGGTGTACTTACACTGCTGTAGTGTAAAATCTCACATTTGCCTGTTATTGTCGTGTGACCTATCCAGGGCCAAGTGTAGAAAAGGGGAATGGGCTCTATTAAATTAGAGTGCTTTTGTTGGAGCCATCAATTCGATTTTGGAGCCCTCCTTGGTGTTAATAGACTTTGCTTAAAACCTCAATTGGATTTCAGGTGTTTTGCCGGGCCCTTCTGTCCAGCTCCTTTTATGTGGAGGCAAATTAGTTTGTCTGCTTTTGCGCCACGTCTTGGCTCGACAAGCCCTTTCTTCAAATCCATCCAAATCTCTGATTATGGCAAGGACACTGCCTGTTCTCTTATTCACTGCTGGCTCTCATTTAGGTAATGGAATTACATACTACAGACATAGCGGACTCAAAACAAGAAGATCCTTTTCCTCCAGCCTGGAAGACTAAATTACCATCTTGCCATTTTATATATTTTACATACTAGGCAGTGATTTGAGGCCTAGTTCAAACTGTATTTCCATAAATAGCCCTTTACCGTATCACATACCTTTTTTCCATGGTGCCAGCTTTGACCACATCTTTTCCAGTGTTTGAGGTTTGATGGTTCATGGTAGAAATATATTTATGTCAAAATTCTGTTTAATTTGGTATACTGCAAGGAAAAATTACTTATACTTACTTATGCTTCTCTTAAGAATATATGAGTAAAGCATGTATTAAACAAGTCTACACTACCCCATAATCCACCTGCTTGTTATGTCATGGTCACAAGTCCACCAATTACCAATGACAATGCATTTTGCTCCGTTCAGTTTCACTTGAGTTCTGATTAGTATCACCTTCAATAATTTCAGTCATACGCTTTATACAGTATATAACCCTTTTCAGTTTACTACTAAATTTGTAAAGTATTGTCAAGCTCCATTGACATACTCAGTGATACTGGTGTTTATATTATCATTGCATATTTGATCTTTGTGCATTTGTCAGTCCTGTCACTGTCTGTTTTCCTGTCTCGGACTCTAACGCTCCTGAAACAAACTCCATTCCCCATGATGCGCCTGCACACAACTATCCGGACATGCCGGATCACGTGACTCATTGGCCTTCAGGTTCGCCTTCCTACTGATTGCACACACCTGAACTGATTGCACGCACTAGGCCTGTCATGATAACAGTTTTTTGCGATCGATATAATGTCCCAGAAATTATTGCGATAAACGATATTGTTGACATTTTAAGACTAAAAGTGAATTAAATTATTGATGGAGGGCATTTTTCCTAATCCAGGTATGTTTTGAGGTTATTCACTTTGTGTGTCTGTGTCTCTCTGTGCTTCAGTGTAATCACAATATATGTGCATGATCTAAGTGCAAACACAATGGATGATATCACAATTATTAAAATGATTGAGGTCATGTCCATTAAATGAACAATAAGTCATTATTGTGACAGGCCTACTCAGCACTATGTATAGCACTCAGTTTCACTCACTCCTTGCCTGGTATTGAACCTATTTTTCATAGCTCTTCTGCCTGCCGTTTCTTTTGTGTTTTGACCTATTTGTTGCCTAACCTTTTGGCCTTTTGACTGCTCTTTAGCTTAACCTTTCTTGACCTTTTGTTTGTTCGCTTTGTTTGGTCTGTTTGATCTATTTTTTTTTTTTTGATCTATTTTTAAATATTGACCATCCCTTTTTCTTGCCCTATTACTCTGTGTTGGAATTCCTGTGTATGACCTCTTTGCCTGTGAACTCTAGAATGTTGTGTATTAACGCTGCCATTTTGTTTTTGATTCTGCCTGCCCCTGCCCATTCTTATCTGTCTTATCCATCATTTAATAAATTATCAATTTTGTATCCGCGCTGGTCTGTCCCGTGTTTGGGTTTGGCTCCTGTGACAGCTTTGCCCCTTGGTTTTGGTTGGTTGCTTGTTTACCTTATCTGGTTTTGACTTTTGGCTCAAGTTTTGGTTTACACGCTAGTTTAGCCCATTTGGTTTACAGGGGTTGGACAATGAAACTGAAACACCTGTCATTTTAGTGTGGGAGGTTTCATGGCTAAATTGGAGCAGCCTGGTGGCCGATCTTCATTAACTGCACATTACACCAGTAAGAGCAGAGTGTGAATGTTCAATTAGCAGGGTAAGAGCACAATTTTGCTCAAAATATTGCAATGCACACAACATTATGGGTGACATACCAGAGTTCAAAAGAGGACAAATTATTGGTGCACGTCTTGCTGGTGCATCTGTGACCAAGACAGCAAGTCTTTGTGATGCATCATGAGCCACGGTATCCAGGGTAATGTCAGCATACCACCAAGGAGGACCAACCACATCCAACAGGATTAACTGTGGACGCAAGAGGAAGCTGTCTGAAAAGGATGTTCGGGTGCTAACCCGGATTGTATCCAAAAAACATAAAATAACGTCAGAATTAAATGTGTTCAATGGCAGAAATCTCCTGTTTCCACCAGAACTGTCCGTCAGGAAAATAAATTATTGTGATCTAAAACCAGATGTTTCAGTTTCATTGTCCAAACCCTCTATATATAGGGCAGTTTAACTATTCACTTAGTCAACTTGGGTTAAACATGCTCCAACATTTTACATCCACAAGCATCTGTTTTTTTTTCTCAAATGTAACATCATATACAAATATATAAGGGACCGTGGCCTTGTGCAAGCTGTGTGTCCATCCCCAGCTGGGGGAGAGATGAAGGTCCTCCTTTACACACACTTATGCCCAGTGGCTTCATCACGTTGGAATGGGTCATGCTCCATGCTGAGAGGAATTAATCACAGTGATCTCAGTTTTCCATGCCCATGGGCAGAGAGAGGAAGAGAGCGAGCAGAGAGAGAGCGAGGTGTCTGCTGTAACTACAAGTGAGAGAAGGCACCCTGCGGCTAGTTGTCCCGTTAGCCGCTCTTACACATGCTAATGCCCTCACTAAAGCCTTGGCATCACTTCTGAGGAGTCAGAAGGAATAAGCAGGTGGGAGGAAAAAAGTCTCCGTTCCCGACTTTTTATAGTTCTCCCTTTTTAGTGCAGGTCTGCCACTGTGGTGTCCTTCAAACCACGAACGGTTATGACACAGTTGGAGCAGCCCAATGGCTATTTTACAGGTTGGGGAAAAGTGTTCCATTTTAGTCTTCCATTTAGAGCAGAATAAAATGTTTTAGCATTGTCTGATTGGAATTTGTGAGCATTATTAGGCTGGTGAAATGGCAAATGTCATGGGACACAGGACTAGTATTATGTCCCATGATTTTTACCATGTTTCATGGTACACAGCAAATTCTGTTTTTTGGAATAAACTCCCTGAGAGTCAACTAATTTTATGTGTATATTCGTGACCATTGAATACACTCTATGACAGTATGAGTTAAAGTAACTCTTTTCTGGGAGTTGGCCTTTTAACCCTTTTAGCTGTTGTGGGAGTTAAAATGACCAAGACAGCAAGTCTTTGTAATGTATTAAGACCCACGGTATCCAGGGTAATGTCAGCATACCACCAAGAAGGACGAACCACATCCAAAAGGATTAACTGTGGACACAAAAAGAAGCTGTCTGAAAGGGATGTTCGGGGGCTAACCCGGATTGTATGCAAAAAACATAAAACCACGGCTGCCCAAATCACGGCAGAATTTAATGTGCACCTCAACTCTCCTGTTTCCACCAGAACTGTCCGTCGGGACAATAAATTATTGTGGTCTAAATCCAGGTGTTTCAGTTTCATTGCCCAACCCCTGTACATATAGGACAGTTTAACTTCTTTTAACTCTTTTAACTGTTGTGGGAGTTAAAATACTTATCCTATCTAGAGTAAAATACAGCTCTCAGCTGGAGTTAATTTTACCATAAACTCAATACTTGCACAATACTGTATGACCTTGGAAAAAGAATGTTTTATCTATCTGGGACCCACATTCAGGCCTAACTCAAACTCATATAATAATTCACTCTGCCTTGCCATGAGCATGCTGGGCAGTGTTTAACTTGACTCACAAGGTAACACCTCATGATTTACACAAATAGGTTTTGTGTCTTGGTGTAAGCAGGCCAATCCATTTGAACTATTCACTATTACGTTAAAGCTACCATATGATCTGGCTTATCAGTTTAATACAGACACTATAAATTGTATATGATGTCTGTCTAAATATTGTATACTTCTATATTTAATAATAGACATGTGGTTTGGTCCTGAGGCCTGGTCCTGCTCCATTCACTGTCTCCATTAAGGCTTGACTACTTCCACCAGCTCTACCACCACTGTCAGGTTTGCTGACTGCACTGTTGGGGTGATGGGTTTGATCACTGACTATAACACAAAGGCCTACCTGGAGAAGATTAAAACCTGGAGAACTGGTGCCAAGATAACAACCTTGTCCTTAGACCTAGCAAGACAAGAAGCCGATAGTTCTTGACTATCGTGTCAAGAAGCAGGAGAGGAGCTACACCACCACTCCGTCAAGATCAACAGGGCTGCAGTAGAGAGAGCAGACGCTTTAAAGTACCTTGGATTTCACATTTCAGGACTTGCCGTGGTGCTGCCACATCAGCACTGTAGCGAAGAAAACCACCTCAGATCTCTAAGGGACTTCAAACTAGCCTTCAGCATTTTCAGAAACATACCTGCTTCAATAAAATCATCCCAGCTGGGACCCTAATTAAATGTTGCAATGTGGTTGAAATAATGTCAGTTGTAGTTTCAATGTTGAAAAAAACATTGAAACATTTTATGTTAAATTGCTTTGAAAAGTTTAACAAAATGTTCAAAAACAAATAGCTTTTTTATTTAATTTTATTGCATTTTATTATATTTTTATCATACCACCACTTGAAATGTCAAAATGTATGTAAAAAAAAAAAAAAAGAAAGAAAAGTTTTTGGAGTGTTGACGGTTCAACATAAAACCATTGTCTTTACCAAACCCTTCAAAGAACCATGCTTTTTAAGAGTGTGTGATGTAGAACAAAATGGAAATGAATGAATGAATTAATTAATTATTGAATTAATGCCTTTTATGGTCAATAAAGCAGGTACAATAAAAGTTCTAGAAATAATGTAAGCTATAGTTTATTTAATGTTAAAACATATGCCACTAAATTAAGGTTGCAGTATCAAAACTGATTCGTCTTTTACAATCAAAACATAATTCAGAATTGATTTAAGCTTAAAATGACATTGATTCAATCACAAATAAACATTCACACAACAAAAAACAAATAATTTTGAGGCTACGTCTGGCTACGGTTTAAACCTGTTTCTGGCCCAAATGCTTGACTCACATGTGCAAACAACCTGGTAGCCAAATATAATGCAGCAATCAGTCTGTGCTGCTTGTGCCAATACCCCGGTTCCTGGGTATAATATGGGATTTGGCCTGTTGCACTTTTGTCAACTCTCCGGTTTCAGAGTATAAACTACAATTGGCCCAATCCCACATGGTTGATGCTGAGTTTTAAGGAATGCTGCCATACATCAGCCAAGCTTAAGCCAATTTTTCATGCTATATGAGTAGAAATGTTGCCTGGGAAAAAACTATTATGGCTGAAAAAACATAATTAACCATTTCAGACCTGAATTATTGTTTCCAAGTAATGGTAAGAATTTTGTTTTCAGTAATTCACACAAAAAAGAATCAGTATTCGACTATAAAATATAATACAGTATAAATCTAAATGTTATCATATTTAATATTTTATATAATATTGGTAGAGTTTTTTTATGGCCATTGTATTGGAAACATTGCATTGTGTTTAACATTGTTACTTTTATAACTGATATTGACCTTTTTACTTCACAAACCATGATTAAAACATCAAATTAACTTTATAAAATAAAATATTCTAAATTAGATAAAATAAATAAAAACAAGCCATTGCATTTCCTTTTTAGTTAAGGTTACTGTTGGCAAGCTACACAGGAAATCTGGCAGTGTTAAATCAACACTGTTAGTGTTAAATTAACACTGAGAGTGTAAAGTTTAACACTAATAAGTGTTGATTTAACACTAACAGTGTTGATTTAACACCGCCAAATTTCCTGTGTACATTTTCACTGGCTGGTAAACTTTTTAATTGGCTTGAAAATGTCTAAGGGGTCTCAATCACATTACAAAAAAGAAGAACTAAACTAACGAGATGTCTATTGTAATGGATGCAAGGTCTGAAAGGGTTAAAATTTCTTCTAGAGTGGCAAAAAGACACAAAATGCTGCACCGTTTAGATTATATGTCTTAACTTCTGCCTTTTCCAATAGAAAAGGGTGTCCACCACTGCTGGGATCTTCACATAAAACATCACACCCTGGTTTGGAAACAGCACCAAGCTGGACAGACAAGCTCAACAGAGAGTCCAGCTGAGCCCGTCATCTGGACTGAGCTCCCTGACCTGCAGACTCTCAGCAGCATGTGGTGCTGGACAACGGCCAGGAAGACTCTGAAGGACCTCAGTCATCCTAACAATGGGCTTCCTCTCTATTCAGAGAAGTGCTTTCACTCCCTTAAGGCCATCGCAGAGAGAATGCAGAAGAGCCAGGCTATTTCCACAGGCCATTCAGGCCCTTAATCAGGACAACAGCTACGACTGTTTACACAAACATATACAGAACACACATGACAATACACTGGTCACTCTGCATTTATAAATATGTATTATCTCCTCACTAGCTCCAGCTCATTATACCACAGCATTGTGTTGCACACATTCTTTCGCACATATTTGCATGTTAAACCTGTCTTACATCTTGTACTCTTCTTCTGCATTCATTATACCACACTAATTACTACATCTGCTTTCCAGAATACAGTTTAATCTACTTATTATATATTGTATTTCCACATAATTAATCTTCTATCTGATATATATATATAACTTCTTTTGTTTTATCTCATATTTTATGTGATTTAATTTCAGCTTTATTTGTAAGATGAGTAGTAATAATGCTGAAGTAGTACTAGTGCATCTCAAAAATTTGAATATCATTAAAAAGTTACTTTATTTCAGTAATTCATATATTATATAGATGTATTTCACACAGAGTGATCTATTTGAAGTGCTTATTTATTTTATTGTTGCTAAAAAGTCAACAAAAGTCATTTTAATTTTTCCGCCCGTTCTTGGGCTCCCTATCTCCTTTTAAGGTAGTTTTTCCCGGCCATGTCTCAATTCACTGGCCGGGGCAGCAGTAGTGTATTGGACCGCGACCCTGACGACACGGGTTCGAGCTCGCATGAGGAGCGGTGTGTTTTTTCATTTATTTTGTCCTTTCTTCTTGGGTTTACCTGCTTTGAGATCAACTGTTCTGCAATTGGGTTCAACAACCCTCTGGGCTGGAGAGCTACTAGTCTGTAGACCTACATCCCAATTACACTTAATTTTCAAAAACATAATATTTTTTGTGGCCACGTAATGGCTTGGAATATATCTGGCCCACGGCCAAAATTAATTGCCAACAGCTGTTATATAAGACTAATTTGTACTTTTGGCAGTGTGGGCAGTGTGCCAAGTCCTGCTGGAAAATGAAATCTGCATCTCCATAAAATATTTTTTTGGAATGTGTTGCAGGCAGGAATGCCAAGCAGAAAACACAGACGAAACATATTGGATTTATAATGTCTGCAATAAAATAAGAATAAAGTAAATGCAATAAACAGCACTATTTTTTCCCCTTTTCCAGCTTCTCATGTACCAACTTTTTCTGATTTGGGTTATAACTGTACATATAGTTTTTTTTTTTTTTTAAAGCTTTTATGTTTAGATACATAGGAAAAATAAACAATTATCACAGCATGAAATAGAATAGAAATTCTTCAGTAATCTTCAGCTCTAGCTCTCCCCAGAGTTTAAATTAGGATAAAGTTCTAGTCTTAGTGGATCGTGTTTCTGTCTGACTGATCCTTTATTTGCTTCTACTGGGCTTTTCACTGAGATCATTATTGCCCTAGTTAGTAGGCTCTCCACATTTCATAAAGTCTCCATGGTTCCCGTTGTAACTTCAGCTGTCTGACAACTGGAGAGAGGAGAGGTATTGCATCATCGCCGGTGGCCACTTTCACTGCTTGCTGCGAAGACATGAACTCCAGTTTTCTTCTTATTTTGACCTTTGTGACTCAACTATTGACAACATACAGGACACGCTCTGCAGGGTAGCGGTCTAACGGATGTCCACTCTGTACCAGGTGTCGGAGCAGGGCTGAGATCTCATCTCAGGCTTAAGGAAAATTGGAGGTATTTTGTTTGTGCAACATTAATAATAATAATTATAACTGCATGAGTCTGGAACACATTATTTGGCAGCTTGCATTAGGCAACAGTGAGAGAGCTGTCGCAACAAAATATTGGAGCTCCAGCTAAACAAGGGAGTGTAAGGCAAGGTGCTGAGATTTATGTGGGTATTATTATGGAGTTATTCTTAAAAGAATTACAAGCATTTATTTTTTTTAACGTAGTGATATCAGATGATTTGGAGATTTTATATCAGCATGAGCCACACTAATTGTGTTCTCAAAACATCTGCAATTCCAGCAGTAATGCATCGGTATGATACTGTATGGCCTCATAAGCACTGGTACCACTTTACTTGGATGGTCCATTGTTGATGTCTTGTAGATAATCAACTGACATTTAACTAAATGTCAATTAAATGTAACTAAAAAGGGTAAATTGTTCTCAGTTAAATGTAACCTTACCTAAGTCTAACCCTATACAGACGCAGCTTCCTCAAACTCCTCAGACTCAGACTTAATGCATCTGCTTCTTCTTAACAGACTGAGACATTAAGGAAGATTTTATTTATTCCATATATTTTCCATACATTATATACACTATATTACCAAAAGTATCTGCTCGTCTGCATTGCTCTTGGTAATATAAGGCATGGATGGAGCTACTCGGCCATGGAAACCCATTCCATGAAGATCTACACTCTGTTCTTGAGCTAATCTCACAAGGTCACATGACGTTTGGAGGTCTGTAGTGATTGACACTGTAGAAGGTTGGAGACCTCTGTACACCTCTGTATGTTTCTCAGAGCGAGTTGCTGTGTCGTTCCCAGTCACTTTCACTGTGTTGTAAAATCACAGCCAGTTGGCTGAAGCGGTCTTTGAATGGGTGAGTGAATACTTCTGGCAATATAGTGAATGAAAGAATACATAAACGTCTAAAATTCAGAAAATAATTCAAAGTGATGAAAAATAAAAGAAAAGCTTTGCATTTTTTTCTACCGTCACACAGATCATTTGTACTGTAAGATTACTGTCAGTCCAGGAAATGTCGGAGTGAGCCCATGTGTGAAATGAGCAGGTAGTTTTCCAGGGAATTCACATGGGTGGGTCGTTGACATTTGTCATGCATTTGGCAAGAAACCAAGGTCATGCGCTATTTTCAGACAGTACGTTTTGTGTTGTGCCATGGCTCCTGCATGTGTTACACAGGTACTGCCCCACTGCCTAAAGAAAAAATGTGTCTGACAGGAAAAATCACCTGCCGTAACCTACATGTGTACAAGAGTGACTCTGGAAATTGTCTGGACCAGATTCTGAGTACATATATATATAAAAAAAACTTGTATTATTTTCCCTCACTCAATGATGTGAGCTAGTCTGGCTGTTTGATGGTTAATGGTCTCCTATATAACATGTTCTGTTGATATATCTGTTGAGATATTCTCATGAATAAAAAAAACGTATTTTCATCTGTTTTGTGTCTTTTAAAAATGTATTCTTGCCAGTTTGAAAACTTAAGTTGTTTTTGCTTTTCTACAAAAGTCTAAAAGGTCAATATATTTGGAACAAAATCTCTTCACATTAAAACGACATTACCTTGGCAACTCCAAAAAAGATTCGTAACAGTCTTGGCTCATTCTATTGACATCCATCAAAAATGTGCATACACCCAGTCCACTAGTGCAATCATTTTGAGGCAAATGTAAGAGCTAACAGTACTAAAGTTAGTACCGATGTAGTTATCCAGACCAAACGTAAGTATTTAGCCTTTATTTGTACGCTTCGGGAAAATGCTTAAAAATTTCCAAGCCAATAAGCTACAATCTCTTTATCTAGCTATTTGCACAACATACCTAGTGGACAACAGCAACCCTATCCAATAAGTCTAGGGAATGACCAGCATCTAGCATCACTGAATAGCCAACCCACTGAGAGGAAAGCGCCAGATCCCCAGCTGCATTTTTTTTTTCAGCTCTGATACTTGATGTAAACGTCTATTTTTATGTTGTTGTTGTTTTTTTTTTACTTTATATAAAGCTATGGCGTGATAAAGCAAAATACAGCAAAGTAACAAATCAAACTGTTGCACAAGTAGGAATGTTATAATCACACAGCTCTGGAACTGTGCAGTAAGCACTCCTCCACTTGTCTGCATTGTCACGCACTTGGCTTGCAGCGCTGTGTTTTGCATGTAGGCTATATGCATAAAATAAAAAAATTGTTCGTTTAGAAAATGTTTTATATTCTTAAACATTGTTAATTATATTAGAGTAGACGGGAAGACCAGTTATTAATAAACGCTTTTCCTAAATAACAGGTCTGTGCTTCTTCAGTGTTTCAATGTTAATTAACATAATTCTGAACAGATTTTGCTCATTTAAACAGCCTGGAAATGTTTTTAAAAAGCTCAGTTTTAACGCTCTACTTACTAAAAAAATGTGGGGTTTAAAACGGGCTCGGGCTCATAATGACAATTTATGAGGCAGGTCAGGCTCGGGCAGAACATGCACAGACTCGGGCCGTGTTGGGTTGAATTTTTTGGGCCCGATCAAAGCTCTAGCACACTATCTACCCACCCAGAGAGAGAACGGTCTGGACATTGTTGGCAATTACAGAACTGCATTTATAACAAAACATTTTTTTTCTTTTAGAAAACATTTTACAGTGCCTGAAGCTACATTGTTTTCTAAATCAAACTGCTAGTTCAATCTCGGTCTCAGTTGGCTTCATCACACTCCTGCCTCCCATGATCGTTCTGTCACACTCTAGTATATAAACAGAAACGTCTATCCACTGACCTGTCATAGCAGTTTATCCTTAATTCACCTGTTTCCCTTCTGCCACCCCCAATTTTTGTTCCAGCATGTCCAGTTGTTTCTGGCTCCTGTTTCCCTGCTGGTCTGCCCTCCAACACTCCATCTCTGCTCAACCAGAAAGACCTATCCTATTGGGAATCATCTCCTACATCCAGCAGGGCCCGGACCCAAATCAAGTTCCAATCCAGCCTTCTGCAAAATGTCAGGAAATAAATCTGTGCACCCTCATGCGCTTCTGTTGAAGTGCTTTTGACGTTATTTCATCCACAGAAAACCTGCAGCTTCTCTCAGAAATAAAACACATGGTCCTAAAGACAGTGCTCTTCAGTCCAGTCTCACTATTCCTGGCCTGTATGATTATTGCTGTCTAATTACATATGGCAACAATACATTTCCAGGTCTCAGCTGCTGAAGTATTACTGACAGTCCCTGTATTCCACTCTAGTCCTCTGCCATACACTCTAATAACATGATTAATGTAGACCATCCCGAGTGATTCACTCCCTGAAAAGCAGTACAAAAAACTAATTAGCGACCTCTTTGTATATCATGCTCATCAATTCCGCCCGTAATTAATTAACGACATTAATGGAAACAGTCTCCCTCTTCTTAGTCTGCGTAATTCTTTTTTATGTACTGAGGTACTGTCTCACAGAATGGGACTGTCATTAGAGGGGATAAATGTGGCCAAAAGGGAACAGATTTAATGAATTAATACAGCATTGCCCTTCTAGAGGACTCTGTTCCATGCTGTAGGTCCAGAAGCATGCAGACACCTTCTTTCTCCTGACATTAAAAACTATAATACTATTATACTGAGTATTGTTCAACTTTGCTGACTTACAGGTCTCTACTCTTTACAGCAAGGCTTTACACCGAATGCTGTATATGACCATACATTGCTGTAAGGATTTTACTGCATTGAGCCACAAGAACATGAAGGATAGGTTAGTTAGTTTCAGACGTATTAAACTTTTAAGCATCAAGGCCTGTGCATCTGTTTAATAATAAAAAAATAAAAAAATATTTTTCCATTATTTTTAAAAAATCTGGCCCATAAGTTATTTTATTACAAAATCATAATCACAAGACATATGGAACACCATATAAAACTTATTTCCAGTTATTTTTGCAGTATTTAAAAAAAGCACCTGCTACATTTTCTTTCATATGTTTTGGGAAGGTCCAAATAGCAGATATATGGATTTCTACAGTAGATACTGAATTTTATCTAAAATACTTGATCTAAGTATAACATTCTACCCATATTTATGCCTTCTTAATAATGAATAACTCCTCAAAAGCTCAATTATCTTAATTATATTAACGCAAAGGATTGCAGGTTTTACAGCTGCCAAGAAAACTATTTTACAACTTAGAATTTTGCAACCACCTCTTAATAGACACTTTAATTTAACTAGGCAAATGGTCTGCAGGTCTAGGTTCAGCAACAGTATGTGCTGAAAGAATGAGGTCAGCTGACTACCTGAATATACTGAATATAGACCAGGTTATTCTTCCATCAATGGATTTTTTCTTCCCTGATGATACGGACATATTATAAGTATAAAAATGCCAGGATTCATGGGGCTGGAATTGTGAAAGAGTGAAAATTCAGGGAGCATGAGATCATCATTTTCACACATGGATTGAGAGTTTACCACAGAGTCCAGATCTTAACCTCATTGAGAATCTTTGGGATGTGCTGGATGGAGAAGAGAGGCTTTGTGCAGTGGCAGACTCTACCATCATCAATGCTGCTGCAAGATCTTGGTGAAAAAATAATGCAACACTGGATTGAAATAAATCTTGTGACATTGCAGAAGCTTATAGAAACAACTCCACAGTAAGTTTTTGTCACAATTAAAACTAAAGGTGGTCCAACCAAATATTAGAATTTGTGACCTTCTGGTGGCCAGGCAATGTAGATATATGTGTGTGTATGTGTATGCTCTAAGTCTCATCAGTCTTTTTAGCAAGCTGTGTTAGAGAGAGAGATTGAGGGAGCAAGAGAGAAAAATAGAGAGAGAGAGAGAGAGAGAGAGAGAGAGAATATGTAATACTATAGCTACTGACAAACGTCTCATGCTTCATTTATGTTGAAGTACGTTTCGCCCTCAGGCTCACTGGGGATGAAATAAGAAATGGGGCATTTTAGAATTTCAGTTTTCAAAGACGTCCACCGTGTCTGTTTACTTTGTGTTCAAATCCCATCACATCAACATTTGAAAATAAATTGATTCATCACACATCGCTGTGGTGACTCTTTTTACTGCTGTGTGACCAAGTTTGAAAAAGTTCTGCTTCTTGATGCAGAAGCTGCAGACTGTGGCTTTAGTTCAAACCAGTCAGCCACTGACGACTGCAGGTAGGCTTTAACATGCGACTTCACTTGCAAATCTTTCTTTAATGTGGGGAAATATGCTTTAAATGAATTCTGTGTGAACCTGACTTTTGAAATCGCACTTCAATATAGTCGTGACAGTTTCTGTGGAGGTTTTTTTTTTTTATCATTCTTATTCATGGATGACTTGCTGGTTCATTGTTTTACTGAAGACAACATGTGCTTTGGATTTCACTAAACCATAGAAAGTGAGACAGTGATTCCTATTTAATGTTTTTCACTATTTATATATTAATTTGTTTAAATATGACTGCAGTGCTTTGTACTAAAAGCTGATGCTAATTCATATGTTGCTGAAGGTCATACATACAGTTTCTTTATGAAAATGTTTTGACTTCGTTAGAAAAGTAATGAAACAGTGAGTTATTATTAATTATTTATATTTATTGTTTATAACGTCTTGTTTGCACTTGCACTGAAGGACATCATGCAAAAGCCAGAATTACTATGAAACATTTCTTTATAATCTCTTTCTGGAGCCATAAGCAGTGAGTGATGGAAGCATAAATGTCATATTTTACTTTAGGAAAATGTTGTTTCTTTTAAAAGAGTTTTATCATATTCTGTATCAACTCAAACCTCCAAATTTTCTGTGCTGTGCTTGTGAGCCGTTTTTGAGAGTTTTGTTAAAGGAAACAGTTTGGGTTCTCTTTGGTTCTTAGTTCCCAGTTTTGGGCTTGTTTGAGGAAGAGGTTCATTATGACTGGTATGTTTTAACTAATCAGAAATCAATTTAAACTATGACCTGATTGCCATATTTCCAAAATAACTTTTTATTATTAATGTTTTAAAGCAGTTGCAAATAATTAACAGAAAATTCAAATCTTGATAAAACACTAAACTATTTAACTAAACATTATATTAAATAAATACAATTATAAAAAACAATAAATTAATGCCACTATGCTTATTAAATAAGATCTTTGCAATGCCTCATATAACAACGAGAAGAAGACGAGGAGAACTGAACTTTGTAACATTACAAAGTTTTTAAGTATAAACTAAATGTGACAGAAAACAGGCAGCGTTGCTACAAACATTACTTTCGAAGCTTGTTTAAATACTTCTGGGACCCCAGAAACACATGTACATGTGAGACTTAAAAGTGCCAAAGGAACTCATAACCTGACTGACATTACAACAGACAATCACGGACGAGTAACACTGGAACAAGTGAGGCTATAAACGCTATAAAAAGCTATAAACAAGAAACGGGAAACACCTGGGACCGGGTAACAAGGGGGCGGAGCCACAAATAAACAGGTAAGCACACAGAAGACAGGAGCAGAGACACAGGATAAACACAGGGCACGTGAGGAGGGTAAATAAACAAAGGGACACACCAGAGAAATGCAAAAACAGGACGAGACCGTGACACTGGACCTCAGGCGTTCTGGTTTGTTTAACACTGTTTTGTTCACTAAATAATTCCATAAGTTTTTTCTCATAGTTTGGAACTTAGTTTGACTTCTAGTCTTAATCTACAATGCAAAAAAATGTTTAAATATTAAAAAACACCAAATTCTGCAAAAAAAAAATGAATGATCCAACATGTCTTGATATTAATAATGCTTCTAATCTGTGCATCAATGACTGGAAAAACATAGATAAAGATAGATACCATCTGTAATCAGCTAGATATTGTCATGTAAAACACATCTCAATTTCTCACATCCTAAATTTGAATGTCCTTATAATGATACTGTGTAAATCTACTCAGTGGCCTGGTACAATTCTATTGATATGGTGTGTAATGTAGGAAGCCAAGCCAATGTGAATGGCATGTTAAATGCCTTGCAGCAAGAGCTAGACATTTCACTGAAATTGGGCAAGGTTGCCTTATTACATGTGTTTTTTGGGTTGTTAGGCAGCTGTGGGATGTTTTCTAATTCTACTGGCATTTTTCTGGTTTGCA
This sequence comes from Astyanax mexicanus, assembly GCF_023375975.1. Taxonomy (NCBI): domain Eukaryota; kingdom Metazoa; phylum Chordata; class Actinopteri; order Characiformes; family Acestrorhamphidae; genus Astyanax; species Astyanax mexicanus. Next base: position 40,346,440 of record NC_064418.1, on the reverse strand, counting down.
GTATAAATATATGCATTATTTATTTTTAAAAGTTGCTTAGTTTTGTAATATTCGTACTGTCAGGTATGACATAATTTAATGTGTTTTCTTCTGCCAATAAACTGTTTTTAGTGCTAGAAATGGTAACAGGAAATAGAGGCAGAGACAGTTTATGAATGAGGAGACCAGTTACAGATTGAAATATGAATTCCTGTAACACTCAACATGGCGTCTGTTTACAGATATATCATATATCCCGCCCTCAAACAAAAACAGCCAATCAACCTGCAGGATTTTCAACAGTGAGTGAGGGTGGGGGGAGGGTGGAGGGAGGTTGAGAAAACACCCAGCCAGTGTGCAAGTTCAGTATGCAGAAATCAAAGCCGAAAAAAATCATGTTATTGTGCATTTGGGTGTAGGATATGGACAATAACGCTGGATATCCCAATATCACTGGCAGCTTGGTGAACTATTATGATTACACAACCCTTTTATCATAATAGTTGTGGTAACTGTTGTATGAAAATGAATAACTGATTTGAAACAGAATTGTGATTGGAGGTCAGTTGGCCTTCATGCAAATCCTGCAAATTCAATTCGCTTAATCTCAAGTGAATTTTCTTGAAATACATTTCTAAATCAGAACACATTGCCCAGAAGGACTTCACTCTGAAGTTAATAACTTTGGCTTAAAGAGGAAAATGCTAAAGGGACAAGTGTGTGTGTGTGTGTGTGTGTGTGTGTGTGTGTTTTAAGCCTTTACAGGCTATGCGGAAAATGGGAAAATTCCTAAAAACATGAAGCGCAGTGAAATTAACTACTTGCAAATCCTCCAATCTTGTGATCTGTACAGAGCATACTGTAATATACTGCTGCTTTTCATCACCCTCTGAGCCGGGCTTCCTCTCGGTCTCTCCTCTCGGCTTATCTATTCTGCTTTCTGCTCGTTTTGTTGCGCATGGGGTTCCTGAAATGGTTTTCTGGATTAGCCACCGCAAGAAGACAAACAAAGGAGAACAACTTTGCTTCCTTGACAGTGATAAATCTTATATACATTTAACAAAGGAGGAAAAGCAGTAACCCAGTGAGGCTGAATCCTTGACTGAGTGAATCCGTTTCAAACAGTGTTTATGCTACTGTTACTTCCTGTTACTGTATCTGTATACACTATGTACTCAGTGAAGGAGCCTCAACCTGTTCATAAAAAGCATCAGCCGCGTCGGCAAACAAGATCCGTATGTGATTCCATTTACTTGCAGTCCACTGAATTCATCATTCTGGCTCAAATACTCAGAAGTAGTTAGCAGATCCCTGGGAAAGCTACGCCCTGAGACTCACAGGGCTGTGAGAAAGTAGACGTTCAGTACCAAGAAATTGGCCTCTGTCACAGAGCCCTGAGATTTTGATTCACGCCTTATAAGTGCTCTGCACCGAGCTCGGCACAAGTCACCATTTATAAAACCAAAGCACTGCTTTGCACTCCACATTATTGGTTGTAAATTAGGGATTTCATAGTGGAGACAACTCATGCCATTAATTATACCTAGTGGCACCAGCATTTAGGCGCATTAGTTCTTATGCCTCAAATCTTCATATCTTGGAATAAGTAGGAGTTCCTGTGCAAACATTTAAATGTGTAAATGATTTAATATCTAAAAAACTCAGCAAACAGATAAATCAATTTCTCTTTTAAGTAGCTCCTTGGTAAAGTAAACTGTGTAACAGTAGGGTGAATTGCTTAACACAGGTGTCAGAGATGCAGCAGGGAGACGTGGAGGCAGACGCAAATGCAAGTTACTTATTAAACAAAATAAGAGAGAAAACAAAACAGAACATAGAAACTAGACAACACTGAAACAGAAAACAAATACTAGCAACCATGACTGGCGTGAAGACGTAAAAGAACCAACAACCATACACTGAAACAAAGGTGCTATATATACACAGAAGAAAAACAGGAAACACCTGGGGACAGGTAATGAGGGGTGGAGTTACAAACCTCATGGGAGCATTGAAGACAAGGGTGAAGACAAAGAGAATACAGAGGGCCATGTGCAAGAAAGCACATGGCTAGGAAAACAAGGAAAAAACAGAGACAGAACGGGACAGACACAAGACAGGACAAGAACGTGACAACAGAACAATACCAACAGTTGACAGTTGGAGAGAGACTTGAATGGTGTGTGAGGAGCAGAGGGCTAAATCTTTGGCCTCCAGATTGTATTTTAGACCAATTGGAACATGTCAAAAATGACAATTTCCCACATTGAACACACAGCACACATGCATTTGTTGACAAGCTAAGAGACACAGAACCAGCATCTGAAGTGAAAAACGCAAGTCTGTTTAACAGTAGAGCATTATTACAGGATTTACACAATTTTGACAGTTACACAGCATTATACAGTTCTGGTAAGAGGTCTTATGTAACCAAAGTTACAAAGGCTTCGTTCACATTACCAGGCTGAATTCACTCAAATCAGATTTTTTGCTCAATGTGGCTTAAATAAGATTTTTTCCTGGCTGTGTGAACAGGTCAAATCCGATTTTTTCAAACCAGATTTGAGTCACATTTACATGTGGTCCTAAATTGGATATGTATCTGATCCATGGTCATGCAACATGAATGTGAACAGTCAAATAGAAATAGCTTTAATGCATCTTTTTTGCTTTTACGCATGCGCTACGTGCTTCTCTCTCGGACCCACACTGCATCTCTTGGTGCAGCTGTGCAGCTATAGCTGCAGAAACAGCAAAAGCAAGCAGCCTGGCTTTTTTTTCACCTCCTCGACCTGAGCATGAACTTCAGACCAGCTGTTTGCTGTTTCTCCACTCAAGCAAAAGATGCTCCACATATAAGCTGCTAAAAAAACTCATCCATTTCCCTTTATAAAGCTACGAGTCGTGTCTCAAATATGACTTTTTTTTTTGGTGAAGAAGCCGACGTTTATACATGTATCAATGCGCGCAATGACAGATTCGTTCACATTACACACAGATACAGATCACTTACATTTGTAAATGTAAATCGTCAAGATAGCCAAATCCGATTTGAGCAAAAAATTGGATTTGAGCCCTGTGACTTGTAATGTGAACGTAGACATAGTGCAGTAGCAGCATTTCAGCCCATAGAAAATTTTAAAATTTACATTTCATGATAATTTTTCTACATCATGTTTCCTTAAAGTAGTTAAACCGAGCTGTTCTAGACAAAGTGATTGATCTTTTGAGTTTTTTTGACCAAGCGTGTCACAGACATTTTTTATAAGGGTCAGAGAGACCGGTGATATATGTGGTTCACATGAGGTATTTGCCTTTGGTGAAACATTCATTGAAAGGACGGTTCTTTGGGAAGCAAAACAATAGAATGTTTCTCCTCAGGCACCCCTTCAAAGAGTTCTGTGATATCTAAGTAAATTCTTCTTTTTTGTCCATTCATTTTTTTTGCTTCTACATTTTCCAAATTCCCACTGAAGAGGTGAAAACTCATATTATATTCGGCGAGACCACAGTGCTGGCAGAGTGCTGCTTCCTAAAACAGAACTATGCAGTCGCCGGCGGTGGCAGACGGATAAGGAATTCACAGGAAGACAAATAGCAGAGAATGAGCCCTGCTCCCAAAATGCACATGAAAATGGATCAGGCCACACATCCGCCGAGCATAGCAAGGCCTGAAGTCCCGTCACGTCTCAGGGGCCGCCTCATGCGGAGTGATAATGGGAAAGGTGCGCGGGGAGAGCTCGGTTTGTCAGGTGCGAAAGCGGTGGCTTGGCACTTTCATTACGGGCCGACGCTGTGCTTTCCGCGCCGTGCTACGGCTCAGCACTTAGCGCAGATTCTGCCCACAATTTTCATTGCGTCATCAGCAGACTGTGAAATTTAAGAGCAAAGAGGCTGATTTTCACCTGCTTTTATCTGTGCCTTTGGCAGCATACAGCTGTTGTATCATTTCAACCATGACTGAGATCATTTTTATCTGAAGAGATCACATCAGAAAGTGTCCTTGCATTATAATACATCGTCACAAATGCTTTATTCTTGTTTGAGTCCTATTTCTGACAATTTGATCAGGACTATTTGTATCATTATTTATATATTATTTAACTCTGAGCTTTTTTAACCAACTTGACAATTGAAAAAAAAAATCTATAATTTATTTTACACTGTAAAATGTTTTAATTATGTCCTAACAATTCTTACAAACTTAACAATACAAAATTAAAGGGGTCAACTCTGAGCTTAAACAGAATTAACAGAATTATGTTATATACGTCTGTAAATATTCTGTATTTTTTATTTTATATTATTTAGGTATTCTACTATATTTTATTTAGGTATTTCTGATTTTTTGTTCACACTTGTCTCATAAACATACTGACAGATGGTGAGACTAAAAAAAAACTGACATTACAATCATAGCTAGTTTTGTTTTGGTGATGGGGTGTTGCAGTATTTAATGACAATAATATAATATACATTAAATAGACTTAGAATAGAGAGGTAAAGTAAGGCAGAGATCCACAGTGAACACACACCAACTTACTTCTTATCCTGAGTGTAACTGTCAGAATGACATGTTAATTAGGATATTTATGTTTATTTATCATTATAAATTCATTGTTATTTTATTGCATATGGTTGATGAAAAGGTCTAAAAATGAGGGTAAAATGTGTTTGTAAATATATGTCTCTCAAATAATATTTGGTTAAAAAAGAGGACTTTAGTTTAGTGTTGCTTTACTGTGGAGCGTAATGAGTCACGTGAGTTAGAGTGAGTTAGAGAATTGTGGGTCAGAACTAACTAAGCAGCAGAGGGAGAACAACCACAATAGCTAACACGAGGTCTAAAGGCGCACACGGTAAATGTTTATCTGTTTAATGTTGTTTGTTAATGTTAATCTCATGTTCTGAGTTGTACTCAGTGTTGTTGTGCTAGCTAGCATTTGCTGAACGGTTGCTTTGTTTTATGTAGTTTTCACGGTGTCAGATGAAGGACCAGAGAGAGGGAGAGAGAAAAGGAGAAATAAACCTTCAAAAGACATCAGTATGACTCGTGGCCATTATTCCATTAGACTGGTGTAGCTACACTGAGAAAAATGTATGTATGTAATGCCGAAAAGCCTTAATAGAGCATAAACTTACTTATGATCTTAATTAATCTGAATATTTAACATAAATAAAACATAGCACATATTTTCCTATATTGTGCATCCTTATTTAATTTCTAAGCTATTTATTTATCAGCTAATTAAGTACTAAATTTCCACCATAAACGTTTTTCTAATTGAAGAACTATCTGTTTGCATGCTGATTCCACTGCACGCTTCTACTGCACATGTCACAGATCACAGCCTGATGTTGTTTGTTGCTCTCCGGACTGTAAATCTGATAGCCTATCTGGGTCAGAACAAGATTGATACAAGTCTGAAGCGGCGTGCACAGAACCCGGCCCAGAGCTCAAAACAGTCCCAGCGGCGTTGGGTATTTACAGAGAGAAATGAGCCATTACAGTATCTAATTTTCTGTGAGGGGGATCCATGAGACACACTCCATCATCCTTCCACAGACAGTGTGTCTGGACTCAAACTGACCATTCCTACTGCACATCGGGGAGGGATGGAGAAGCTGGCGGAAGGGGGGGGGGGCGGGGTGGGAGATTCACTGCTCCTCTGGGGCCTGTGCTGCTGGCACAAGGTGAAAAGACCAGCACAACAGTGCCTTGGCAGACGAATGTGTCGGCTGCTGTAGCTCAGGCTGACACTTCCTCATCATCTCCTTTCTGCCTTCAGCAAACTGCTGAACACCAGTAATTAAAATCCCACTGCTGAGTTACGGCACCAGATTTCAGCAAATGTGTCGCTCAGTGTCACTCTGAAATAATACCCCTGCTAAGAATGACAGTTTCCAGCCTTTATCCTTTGTCAAAAATGCAGCATTATGCTAATCAGACATTGCTTTCTGGTCCCAATTAACTTTCATGACATGAGTCCCATATTGCCATTGTCTTTTATGGGTAAAGCACTCCTTTAGTCTTAGAAAGTTGCAGTTATTTTTCATTTCTTAAAGAGGAAAACTTGTACCTGTTTTTACACAAGTTAGAATAAGTCTATGTGCTATACAAAACATGTTTATAACAAAAAATCTCTCTAAGATAAAGAGATCTCACCAGCTTTGGTCTTCCTTCAGTCCATTTTATATTGAGCCATTTAAGGGTTCTGTCACTTTTATGCAAATAAGCTGTTGCTAGCCACACCATGTTTACAGAAAGTGTTTACCACAGGGTTGTGTTAGCTTATGCTAAACACACTAGTTCATACTTAACTGAGATAGAAGCGTAAAATTCTTTATTGGAAAGTACTTACATCTCCTTGTCTGCTGACCTGACTTGCCACGAACCCACTCTGATTTGCCACAGATTCCTCCATCAAACAAAGTCTGCTGATTAATCCCAGATCTCACCAGCTCTGTTCTTGCTTCAGTCCATTTTATATGGAACCGTTTAAAGGCTCTGTCACTTTTATGCAAATAAGCAGGTTGCTAGCCACGCCATGTTTACAAAAAGTGTTTGCCACAGGGTAGTGTTAGCTTATGCTAAACAAGCTAGTTCATAAGTAACTGAGATAGAAGCACAAAACTCATTATCGGAAAGTACTTACATCTCCCTTGTCTGCTGGCCTGACTTGCCACGAACCCACTCTGATTTGCCACAGATTCCTCCATCAAACAAAGTCTGCTGATTAATCCTGCTGTGTACTGTCTGATATTTTTAACCAAAATTTCTAAAATGATAAACATTTTTTCAACTGATCTAGTGGGTGGGGCTCTGGTGGAGGGTGACAGGTGAGGGGTTGTGCCAAGGTGGTTCTCTGCAGGTTTATACTGTGACATAGGACTGCTCCCATGATGCTTTGCGGCGCCATTGCCTTTTATTATTTTAAAAACTAGAGGCTTTTAGCTGTAGTTTTGTTTTGCAGACTTTTTTCGTCTAAGTTTATGTTCTGAGAGACGCATTTGTGTAGCTCTTCCATGTTTTCAGAAGTTTTTAGAATTTTAGAGCACTCACCATAAAGAAGCAAAATAGACAAGATACCTTATATATTCCCCTGTTTCCTATTAGGTAGTGTGTAATCAGTAAAATGATAATTGAGTCCTGATGAAGCCTCTGATATCTGAAGCTTATACTGTCAAAAGAGCAGTCAAAGAATATGGGTCAACACCATGTAAGAGTGTTTAACAAATATTTTTCAACATGCTTTTGGCTAAGTTCTAGGTGCCAGTTATTAGAGTCAGCATTCAATCAATGAAAGATGACACTTAATGACCATTATTACTGGCAGTAGATTATCATTAAGCTATACGTTAGAGATTCATTGGAAGAACGAGGTTTTCATACCGTGACACAGGACTTCTTACATGTTTTGCGGTGCCATTGACTTTTATTAGTTTCAAAACTGGAGACTTTTGTCTGTAGTTTTGTTTTGCAGATTTTTGTTGTCTTAGTTTATGTTCTGAGAGACGCATTTGTGTAGCTCTTGCGTGATTTGAGGAGTTTTTAGAATTTTAGAGCACTCACCATAAAGAAGCAAAATAGACAAGATACGTAACTTATATATCCCCCGTTTCCCATTAGTTAGTGTGTGACCAGGTAAATTATAATTGGGTTCTGGTAAAGAGGTCTAAATAATCTATTGTCAAAATAAAGGTCAAAGAATATGGGTCAGCATCAATGGAAATTCTTAAGCTAAAAATGTACTGTTTGTGAAATTAGCTTTTTTTTTTTTTAGATTATTTTCCAAATACTTTTATACACCTTCGGCAAAGTGGCAGGTGCCAGTAATTAGTAAAAGAAGTCATTAGAAGCTATCTTTCAATCATTGGAAGAGGACACTTAATGACCATTGTAACTGGCAGTATCTAATCATCAAGTGACATACGTTACTGATTCATTTGGAGAGCGAGGCTTTCTTTTTAAACTTGACACTTAAGTTTGTGACAGTGTGAACTAAGACTGAAGACTAAACATTTTTTAGCTTGGTGCTGTAGCCTGTGCGGACTGGTTGTTTTTTTTGTTTGTTTCTTAATGAGTCAACACAAAGTGCAATTACTGACCAACACAGTGTTGTGCTTATACTGTGACACAGGACTGCTCCCATGATGCTTTGCAGTGCCATTAACTTTTATTAGTTTAAAAACTAGAGACTTTTAGATGCAGTTTTTGTTTTGCAGACGTTTGTTGTCTTAGTTTATGTTCTGAGAGACACATTTGTGTAACTACTGCAAGTTTTCAGAAGATTTTAGAATTATAGAGCACTCACCATGAAGATGTCAAATAGACAAGATACCGTGTAGCCCCCATTTCCCATTAGGTAGCATGTTATCAATAAAATGATAATTGGGACCTGGTGAAGGCTCTGATGTCTAAAACTTCTGCTGTCAAAAGAAAGGTCAAAGAATGTGGGTCAAGATGAAGAGAAAATATGAACTTGTACTGTATATGTGTTTAGTTATAAGATAATTTTACAACTGCTGTTATACACCTTTGGCTGAGAGGTAGGTGTCAGTTATCAAAGGCAGTATTCATTCATTGGAAGATATCACTTAATGACCATTGTTGCTGGCAGTAGATAATAGATCAGTAAGCTGAATACTTTAGAGATTCATTTAAAGAATGAGGTTTTCTTTTTGGTTTCTTAATGGGTGAACACCAAGCACAATCACTGACCAACACAGTGTTGTGCTTATACTGTGACACAGGACTGCTCCCATGATGCTTTGCGGTGCCATTGACTTTTATTAGTTTAAAAAGTAGAGACTGTTAGCTGAAGTTTTATTTTGCAGACCTTTTACGTCTTAGTTTATGTTCTGAGAGACGCATTTTTGTAACTTTTGCAAGTTTTCAGGAGTTTTTAAGAATTTTAGAGCACTCACCATGAAGAAGCAAAATAGACAAGATACCTTATATAGCCCCCGTTTCTAATTAGAGAGCATCTTGTTGGTAAAATGATAGTTGTGTCCTGGTAAAGGCCCTGATGTCTGAAACTTCTTCTGTCAAAAAAAAGTAGAGAAATATGGGACAACGTCAAGAGAAATTCTAAGCTTGAACTGCTCATGTTTTTTATTTTAAGATCATTTTGCTAATGCTTTTATGCACCTTTGGCTGAGGGGCAGCTGTCAGTTATTGGAAGATGACATTTAATGACCAACTCAGTGTTGTTCTTATACTGTGACATAGGACTGCTCCCATGATGCTTTGCGGTGCCATTGACTTTTATTAGTTTAAAAAGTAGAGACTGTTAGCTGAAGTTTTGTTTTGCAGACCTTTTTCGTCTTAGTTTATGTTCTAGGAGACGCATTTGTGTAGCTACTGCAAGTTTTCAGGACTTTTTAGAATTTTAGAGCACTCACCATGAAGAAGTCAAATAGACAAGATACCTTATATAGCCCACATTTCCCAATAGCTAGTATATTATCAATTAAATGATAATTGGGTTTTGGTAAAGGCTCTGATGTCTGAAACTTTTACTGTTGAAAAAGAAGTCAAAGAACTTGGGTAAACATCAAGAGAAATTCTGAAGTATTACAAATACTTTTACACACCTTTGACTAAGTGGCAGATGCCAGTTATTAGAGTTACTCAATTGTTGGAAGATAACACTTCTCCCATGATGCTTTGCGGTGCCACTGACTTTTATTAGTTAAAAAAATAGACTTTTAGCTGCAGTTGTGTTTTGCACACTTTTTTCGTTTTAGTTTATGTTCTAAGAGACGCATTTGTGCAGCTCTGGCGAGTTTTCAGGAGTTTTTAGAATTTTAGAGCACTCACCATAAAGAAGCAAAATAGACAAGGTACCTTATATAGCCCCCATTTCCCAGTATCAAGCATATTGTTAGTGAAATGATAAAGTAATGGTAGAGGATGCTTGTGCACCTTTCTGTTTGGGTCAGAGTTCCTGTAGTGCCCGTTTATTTAATGTATTAATTAATTTTGTTCAAGGTTAAGTAAAACAACCAACTCCTAACTCCCTCAACACTGCTTTGGGCAGTTGACTGCTCTGTATCTGATCACTCTTGCTATTAGCTATTTGTCTTACAGGTGTGTTACAGGGAAATAACCAGCCACTGCAGACAAATTAGAGTAATTCTGATATCATCCTAGCAGCAGCAGAATTGAATTTTTAACACCAACACAAGCATAAACAATACAAACTACAAGGGCGTGGGATCATTTACTCTACCAAAACTAGAGAAGCATAAGAAAAGCCATGATAGTAAAACTGCTATAGCTGAAACAGTAGTAAACCGTGTAAAAACAAAAAGATATTATAAGATACAGAGTTTCTGTAGCAACCAGAATCACTGTGCAGTTTTTATCACTCAGGTGTTTCATTCCCTGCGGGGTTGCCAGATTTGCCATTCTCCCATCAAACTGGGGTAATTTGAAAATGCAGTGGCGAGTGGAAATAAAGAATTTGTGGGTTGCATTATATTTAATGTTTAATGCTTTTTAAATGAACCGCGGAAGTAAAGGAACAGTGCTTTCTTCTCCCTTAACATTCACGGCTGAGGTGCCCTTGAGCAAAACAATAAGCCCAAAGTGCTGCAAGGGCACTAAAGTGGCTACCCACCACTCTCGGTGTGTGTGCTGGGATTGCTCAGTAGTATCCCTGGTGGAAAAAAACAGTATGGCCAGCTCAAGCTGGTGAAGCTGGTTAAGCTTCTTATGCTTTTTGACCAGTTTAGTTTTCAAACTGAATATACTGTATGTTTTTGTTTGATGATTTGATGATGATGTCAACCTGAACAAACAGCTAAACTGCCAGCTACACTGGTTGCCTGTCATGACCAAGTTGAATGACCAGCATGATCATACTCGCCACCCTCCAGAGGAAAAAATGATAAAAAATTCCCCTTTATATCTCTGTAGTTTCTTTTAAGCCCTATCTGGACGGGATTAGTTTCTCAGGGGGAAAATCAGTTTCACATCTGTAAAACAAAATAATTGTGATAAAACTCTACAACAGTAGGACCAGTGAGTTTTTTGGCTTTCTCAGTCACATGACATCACGTTCAGTAGCTCCTCCCTTTCCACTCGTTGTTGTGTTTACCTGAATCTCCATTTATTACTCCATTATCTACTTTAAGAACTTGTTTTCTTTGCATTATTTGAGGTCTGAAAGCTCTGCATATTTTTTTTGTTATTTAAGCCATTTCTCATTTTCTGCAAATAAATGCACTAAATGACAATGTTTTTATATTTTTGGAATTTGGGAAATGTGGTCTGTAGTTTATAGAATAAAACATCAATGTTTATTTTACTCAAACATATTTCATCAGTCCGGCTGGACAGGGGACACGAGAGCCTGAGGGTCAAACATTCATCAGTATTTGGTCGGACAGGTGGGCAGTCAGCAACTCGGAGGAAGGCAGGAAGATGCCAAGTTAGTTTTCTTAATTTATGTAAAACAGAAAATAAAAAACATTATCAGAGTGTGGCTAATGACTCCGGCAGATCTGAATAAAACAGCCTAACTAAAGGGAGAGAGCCAGAAGGTAACACAGACACAGAGGCACCCTGAAACACTGGCATCCACCCACTCCACCGTCCACAAACCTGTGTAATCTTGTGCAGTGGGCGAAAAACAGCACCAGCATCTCAATTTACCACAAATCCTTACGTGTATGAACCCCTGGATCTGCAGCTTTTTCTAAAGGGAAAAAACATTCATTACCAAAAGCTAAACTAAACAAGTTTCAGGCAAGTGATTGTAGTAACTGAAGTTTGAAGGCTATATATTCTTAAAAAGGAAAGTGAGGATCAGAAACATGTATACTGAGACATCAAAGATCAACATTTGAGCAATGTAATTTTTACATTAGTCAGCATGACTAAGCTGGGCAACCAGCAAAGCAAAGCTGGTTAACCAACATGACCAAGAGCAAGAGCAAGAACAAACAGATCAAACAATATGACGTGCATGACCCAAATCAAATGCAGCATACACTATGTTGATCAGGAGCAAGATTTTCAACCACTTTAACCATTAAAGACCAGCTTAGACCGTCTGAATCCACCAGCTACCAGCAAATGCTGTTCTTAAGCTGGATCTCTCAGCAGGGGTGTGTGTCTGTGTGTGTGTGTCATTGTCACGGATGGGATAAAAGTGGAGGAAAAATGTCACTGAAAATAAAGTGATAGTGTTTCAAAGCGAGAACTGGGATAGAGGTCTGGTCTGATTTTGATGTGTGGTGAACCAGTCACACACAGATACAGACCCAGGCACACTTCAGTTATCCCCATAGAATGTGGGACTTATAATGTTGTGTTCTGCTTGGATATGAAGCACAAAGTCGCTTGAAGAGCGGGGTAGATATGTATATATTTTATAGAGTTACATGTCATGGAACATTTGGCATGGAACAGGAATTAGCATTGTGTCCCGTGATTTTTGCCGTAAAAGCTAAAGAACCTGTGGACCTGTGGGATGTGTGTGAGGTCTCCTGCATTGAATGTGGATGTGAATTCTATCAGAGTCACTGTATCTTGTTTGTTTGCATGAACAATTTTATCCAAACCCCTTCAATCATGATCATTAGCACCCACTGCACTGGCCACTGTGGGTAGTAATGCCCAATAATTACATATTCCCAGTACACTTGTGTCACTGTGAACTGAGGAACATTAAATTCCTTCACAATTTCAGAAATGGAATGTCCCATCCATGTCGCACCCACTGCCAAGACTCACTCTAACTCCCATAATTCACGTCGCCTTGCTCTGAACACATGATTTGAGGATTACGTGATAAGGGCATGGGTGGTGCCCGCTTAGAGATTAGGAAATGTGGCTTAGGCAATTCCAGTAATTACTGTGAATCTGTGATCATTAAAATAATAATAAGTTTCTAAGTGTTTATTTGGATAAAATCATTAGCCAAATGAGAAAATGGAATTAATGTGGGCATTTAAATGCAAGCTAATGATGCCTGGCTGACTTCTAATGCTGACTGTTGAGGTCTGCTTAACAAGCCAGCCCTTGATAATGATTATTAGAGCATTAAAAATTATGCTAACCCTCTCATAATTTTACACAGTGTACTAATTTGCTGAATCTAGGAAAGTCATTTAACTCAAATAAAATTATCAGTTTAATCCTAAAGGACAAATGTACTAAAATATTAAAGCTGGGGTTGTGGATATTGTATTTAAAGGGCACAGCGTTTGTCTGCCATATTTCACAAAGCAGTTTGGGTTTCGGTCCCACTGAATTTGTCTCTTTACTGATACTGATACATATTTTTGTCACTGTGAAGTTTATGCATTAGCGAGTCTGAGCTATCATTTTCCGTAAGATTGGAGATAATTATCTGTAACACGCCTTTCATCTCTCTCCATTGATTTCTCAACTTTTTCCTTTTTTGGCTCATCTTGCTGATTTCCTGTCCTGCTTAGTGTGTTGTAAATCAGCCCAATTTCCTGCACGGTAATCTAGCATCTACTGCTAGGGGTGTGCTTTGGAGAAAAAGTCTGCAGAACAATTAAAAAATGACACGGATGGATTCAGGCTTATTAATGAGGCCTGTTCATTTCTATGGCATGTACTGTGTCTCCAAAGTGGAAGCTTTACAAGCACAGACCTTCATTAACACAGTCATTTTAAATTTAGCAGGCTTTGAACTTAAAGGTCACTGGTTTGATTCTCTGGACCGGAAGGAAATAGAAGTTGGGCCATTGAAGAAACAGTTAATGTTTTAGATGTAGTCAATGGCAGCAAGCATGTAAAACAGCTACCACAGTCCAGTTTCAAAAAACTGTTTGTAGAAAACACTTGTGACACATCTACTCCTCTAATGTGACTAACTGCAGTTTACTTTAGCATGTTGTAGCATGACAGTGTTATCCAGCACTAGTTTGGCTCACTTTACCTATCCCAAATACTTACTGCTGTGATAAATCAGCTGAATGTGGATTGCAGAGAATGAATGCTAGCAGTCATCTTGTAATAAAAATAAAAAAATGCTCATTCCTACAAGTAGCTGTGATTAATTTTCTAGCTACAGTTAGATAATTGCTTACCTGTTAATATCTAATAACGCATTCTGATCATTTAATGAGTTAGTACAGAAACTGAAAGTGTAGAAAATACCGTAACAAGATTTTTTTTATTTTTATTGTGACCAGTAGCATCTGGCAAGAACTGTCCATACATACAGATAAACAGCTCTCACAGAAATCACATCCACATTTAATTAAGGACGCCCCACATGCATATCCCACAGGTTTAGGGTCCACGGAACATGGCAAAAGTCATGGGACACAATACTAGTCTCTTATCCCACGACAGTTTTTGGCACGCCATTGTATGCTTATCCACACTGTAAGACCAGGTTAAGTCTGTAAGACACAGTACAGTCTCTTCCACTCTAAAAGAACAGCTACAAAAGAACAAATAAAGTAATTCTTTCTGTGGCTTTTAAACTTCTGAAATCCAACATTACTTTTATAGGGTCTGAGAAGATGGATTGCACACATTTCTGCAGGTGCAGCAAAGACAGGAAATACTTCAGGAACGTCACTGGCCTCTGTCCCCTTGAGCTAGAGCACTGTTTGCTTTTTCTGCTGGTTCATCTCTTTATAATGAAACAAAAAACACACCTGTACAGCTGAAATATGTGCTGCTGACGTAGCCACTGTACGGCCCATTTGTAATAAATCACCGAGTTCACCTCAATTTAGACACAGGTTTTGATGCAGATGGAAAATGTTACAATGCTGCTCTCTAGTGGTAGGACATTGTGACATGGGGGAGGCTTTTACAGCATAACAAATATCCTATACCTAAAGTGTTCAGTTAAACCTGCATATAAAGTTAAGATAAGCATGTTTGAGCAGGAAAGCCTCAGTCAGGTCAGTGATGTTGATGAAACTGATTTAACTACTATTCATTGATATTTTAAATTTTATTCCAGTTTGAGGAGTAGCTGAATGCACCTGCCATGACTGCACAATTACTACATATTTTGGTGACAGACACCCTTTCTAAATTATTTATCTACTTTAGCACCCACTCATTGCTGAAACTCATTGATGTCAGTTGTGCACATTCTTTTATTGCCAATTGAATGGGATGCTTTGGAAGTTGAACGTGCAACCTCTAGGCATCTGGAAATACTTTACATTTGATTTTGGAACATTGCTATGAAGATTTGAATGTATTCAGCCAACTGCAGACAATTAGCGGAGTTTGATAAAGATGTTGGATAATCAAATGTCACAAGAGCTCCATCACATCACTCATTTAAAAGAGGCTCTTTTCAGAGCAAATTACAAAGAGTAGCTGTTGCCTGGTATTGGGAATAATGTTCTTAATCTCTACTGCAGTGTAGTGTAGCAACCTCCACATTAAAGGTGCTGTATATGATTATGGACAACAACTGGGCAACTGATCAACAAAACAATGACAACGCTCTCTTCATTAATTCTTCAGAAGCTCTTTTCAACATGCCATGCAGATTGTGGATAGATGGATGGATGGAAGGAAGAGCCATGTTTGATCATTAAAGGCAGATTGAAATTTTATGTGACAGTTTTACATCTGAATGTACATTTTATGCCATTTAAAGACAATTTACTGCTCTAGCTTTAAATATTGCTGGAGACTGACCATCCAGGACTGGAATGTGCAGATCTGGTAGATCTGGTCCATAGGAATGATTAACCTGACCAAGCTAACCGGTGTTTAGAAAAAAAAATACCAGGCTAATTAACTAACATGACCCACAAGACCTGGCCATTTGACCAGTATGATCAAATTAGTATGATTTTTCCTACTAGACCACGCGCGCCGCAAAACCAGCAAGCTGATTGGCTGTTTCTCCTGAAAGGCGGAACTTTAACCTTGAACTGGCTCGGTTATTAGCCTTAACAGATTTTCTATTCACACACACTCAGTGGCCTGTCTCCTCATTAATAATAGAGCTGAGCTGAGCGAAACTATTTGGGGCTACTGGAAAATAATTCGGTGCTAAAACTGGCCTCTGTCTCTGTCTGGATCAATCTGAATTTCGACTTCATTTACGAGTCTAAATGAGAAAAATGTTAGCGTTTAGCTAATGCTACAGCCCAGCTGCACAGATCAGCAGGGGACGCTTTTCGGTGCAACACCAGCGAAACTCCGGCTGTAAGTTCACAGCATATTATACACAGCTGATCTAACTAATGAACTAACTGCCCTTACTAAGGAGGGCTGAGCGTTTTCTAGCAGGAAATCTCTAAAACAGAAGAGTGTTACTCCAGAACCAGCTTTAAACGCTGTAGCAGGTTTTACCAGTGTAGCTGAGACTAGTAGTGATAGAGCAGCGTGTAGAACAGCTGAACACGCCACTATCAGTATGAGCTCTAATTATACTGGTCCAACACTATTCTAATTATACTGATTATGACAGACCAGCTACACTTTTACTTTACTGCGGGTTATTAATCTGGTTTACAGTGCAGGAGTTAGTAATTTAATTAAGATTCTGATTAAGTTTTTTATGCAGTGAATTAAATTAGAGATGTTTGGATGTTTTAGTAATGGTTTTAGTGGAAAGAAAACCCACATTAAGCCTTTTTACATCAAGTGTTTTAGATTTGTTTTTGTGTTTCTAAAGTAACGTCAACTCTGTCTTGCTAGTTTTTCTGCTGCATCACACAGCAGGCCTCAGCGAGGCCAGATAATTAGTTGATTGGTTAGTTGATTATTTGGGTCAGGTGTGCTGTAATCAGTATTAACCAAAGGCCTTAATTAAATACTAAACCCTGCGGGGAATCGCTCCTCCTGAACTGAGAACCACTGAACTCTTAAAGCTCACTTTCTCTTATTATCTACCTTTTAAAGCTCTAACACAGACTTGCCACTGTGCTGTGAGACAGTAAAGCATTAGCTTAAAGCTAGCATTTTTCTAATTATTACCCTTTTCCTGACCTCCTTTAGGCCCTATCTGAAGATTTTTTTTACATTTAACTTCTATTACTGTTGTTCTTCACTATTGTAAGTAGCTTTGGACAACAGCGTCTGAAAAATGTAATGTAATGTAAAAAAAAAAAAAAACCTTAAACAATCTCGAAATTCAGATGATAAAGTGATTTGTTTGGAAGAAAATGTACATGAAATATAAAACTTTCTAAACATACTTATTTACCACAGAATGTGATAGAGGCCCCTTTATTATTTATCAGAATCTCAAATATGGGCAAAATAATGATGATAATTCATTATCATCATCAATATCGACTTCATCTTATAGTTCAATCAGGTGTAGTAGCAAGATTTACCCAGAAGGTGGCATCACACTAACCCATCGCCTAGTCTGAGATCTAGTCTGAGATTCTGCACATGGAGAATATATGAGGAGCTTCAGGGAGGGGCTGCAGTCTTCTTTAGCTTCAGTAGCTCTCTCAGTTATGTCAACTTCTCCCTGTTTTTCCTCGCCATGTTCCTGGTTCCTGTCTTCTTGCTCTTCCTAACTTTGTCCATCAGCAGTGAGGATGGGTTGAGAGGGGTCGAGGGAGACTTCCAGCATCAGCCACAGAGGGAGCGAGTGGTCTACACCAGAGCAGCTGTGCTGGGTATGTTCATGTATTGGGGTTACTGTGTGTGTGTACTCTTGTATACTGCTTTTATGGTTTAAATGGTTTACTTGATGTGAAGCAAGAAAATACACAATACTAACAAACTGTTCTATAGTAGGTGCTGTTGTAGGCTACAGTAGTGCTGTCACACTGGGATTAATGTTTTTTTTTTGTTGTTTGTTTACAAGTACAGCTACTAGGGGTGGGCAATATTATATCGTATACAATATATCGTGACACAGAAATAACGTGATATTAAAAATCCATATTGTGATAATAGAGATGTTCTGTCTTAAAAGTAGTCTATTATTTACTGTGAAACTGTAGGCTTATTTATTGTATAATTGTTTTAGTTTGCAGTTTATATGCATGCACTAAATATTCTGCAATATGTTTTGCTGCATTATTTTATTTTATGCTATATTATTTATTTTGCCACATTATGATTATGCTGTTATACTCTTATACTATATTCCTGAAATGAATTAATTATTTTTCTGTTTTCCTATATCCCCAAGTATATTGTTATCGCAAAAATACCCTGAAATATCGTGATATTATTTTAGAGCCATGTCGCCCACCCCTAAAAGCTACAGGCAAGATCTAGTATACAGAGGCCTATACAGCGAAAATCCCACAAATGCCCATTAGTGCCAACAAATTAGCTGTAAAGTCAAGACTAACTTAAGACCAGCTTCAGCTGCAAGCTGGTTTCAGATGGACTCTCCACAGTATTAATCAGTGAATCTGTGTTTTCTGAAATGATGGTGCTCCATCGGATAATTTTGGTAGGAGTTGGAGATTAGTTTAGCGGGATACACTCTTTTTTTATTACCCTATATTTCATAAGAATGAGTGAATGAGCACATGTTCCAATATGATACAGAGTATCGATAATGTGTATCGCAGTGAGGAAGAAGGTATGATGAGGTATTGCTTATTGATAATCTGATAATGCATGGCTCTACAGTTGGTCGTTCCCTCCACTAGTTTCCTGTTTTGGCCCGCAACAGATTAAAAACCCTGAAGATGGCCTACAAAGCCAAAAAAAAAACATCCCAATTCTCTGTTGTAGGAGCAAAGTGGTGAACTTCCACTTGGTGTCAGAACAACCATCTTCAAAAGCCAACTTTTAGACTCATCTTTTCAAGGAGTTCCTAAACTAATCTTAAAAAATTAAAAACCTAGGGTTCTAAACATTATCTCTACAAACTAGGTATGGATACTTCGAAGTAAACACTGAAGCAATTATGTAAGTTGCTCTGGATGAGGACATCTGCTAAATTACCTAAATGTAAATTAAATGTGCTAAAGGTATGAAACTTTAAGTGTTTCTTAAGTCCGTTTGAGTAATTAACTAAATGATTCACTACATTATTTAAGTAATAAACAAATACATGCTGTATTTATGCCTTTAACTGGTTTAAGCCCATTGCTTGTTTTGATTTTGAAAATAAAGACAGCATGAATAGTATGTTGCATATTATATAACTGCGACAGTAATTCTCTCTGTCTCTAGATTGAATTTGTCACAGTGCTTCCTCAGGCTGAATGTTCCCTCATACAGGAAGCAGCTCAGTGCATTGCTGTGCTCCAGCACTGCATGTGGACCTGTTAAACGGCTCCCTCCTGCTTCGCTCTCCATCTGCTGTTTTTCACTTGGCTGAGCAGCAAAGCTCCCAGAATGCCCCAAAGTCCTTTACAGAAATCCTTTATGACCCAAGTCCTAAAGAATCCCTATCCTCAAGCAAATCCTCGGTTTTGCTCTGGTATAGGTACCAACATACCTGGATCAGGAAACCTGTGTCTGGATAGGTTGAGCAGTGTTCAGCTAAAAGAGTGTAGGCCTGTTACTGATGTGTTCAGCCACATCATTTTCCATTTTCAAGTATCGAAGAGAATTGTCTGTCTTATTTTTATTAGTATTTCTAATGACAGCTTTGTACATTGATGGTAGTTAATTGCATGTATACAGGAGTTCATATAGAACTAATTAGACTGTTTCAATTGTGAAATGTTTTTTCAGATCAAGAGAACTTGCTGTAGATTCTGAAAACAGCTACATAGAATAATCTGTAATTAATACATCTTGGAAAACAGTTAGCATCCAAGCTAACATTCTAAAATCCTTACTTCTGATTTCAGCTGTTAGCTAGCATTGAGCCACTAGCTGCAATGGGGTGTTTCTTTAAAAACTGTTCAATATCTAAAGACTGGAGTGAAATATAGCCATAATTCACATATCATATCAAACCCCAGAATTTACTAATCTAAGCAGCACAGTATTATATTTGAGTTGCCTAGAATCTCCAAAAATTAGCTATGGCTTGTGTGAGCATCTTCTATACCGTATTTTTCCCATTTGATATCCTTTTATTTTCCCAAAAATCATTAGTGCTGTGCAGTATTAGCATTAGATGCTAACTGCACTAAGCACAAGCTCTTTAGCCGTTCAGAGGTGAGTATTATCAGCCTGTAGCCTGCTCCTAACCCCGGCTAGCACTGCTTGAGCCGCATTAGCATAACCCGGTAACCGCGCTAAGCGCTAGTTAGCTCTTTTGCCATTCAGAGGCAAGTACATTGGACTGTAGCTTGCTGCTAACCCCAGCTAGCACTGCTGGATCAGCATTAGCATTACCTTCTAACCACACAGGGACGAACCGCTAGCTAATTTCCCTGGGTTACCGGAACACTCAGGGTTCCTTAGTGTAGCGCTAGAAATCTAAACTTACTGTAAATAAATAGAAGTGCTTTACTCACCCAAATGAACATTTTTCAGGAGAGAAATCTGTGTAGATTAACATCCAGCACTTGTTAGACTTTAAAAATGATGTGCTTTATAATCCGGTGCGCCTTATTTATGAAAATAGACCAGAATATAGACGTTTATTGATGATGTGCCTTATAGTGCGAAAAATACAGTAATTGTTTTGTATTTTTAGGTGAATAAATATTTATTTATATAAATTGGTCTAGGGTTACATAAGATATCCAGTATTTACAGTATATATTACTAATTAAATTCATTACAAGGAGTTTTTAAGTCTATTCCAGTTATCCATTCATTCATTTGTTCCCCAGCTAAAGTTCTATTAAACTTTAAAGATTAAAAAACTTGGTTGATGAATGTGATTAATTTCTGCCTTTAATTTAGATTAATTAATCACATGGCATGTAATTAATTTGATTATTTTTTAAATCAACTTACAGCACTATACAAAACCTAAAAATACGAAATATGATTTTTTTTTTAAGTTTTCATACATAAACAATATATTCACAATACCTAAGAAACGCACATGGACGCATCCAGTCATGTTCCAGCTGCTATTATACTATAAAAGTGCCCCTATTAAAGTATGAACTTTGATTTCACTAACATCTACATGCCCTCCCTATATTAGTGTAAGATGTGATTCATGATTGTGGTGTAATTTTGATTCCATCTGGTTGATGGTAATGATTATTAATGCCATGTGGGAGTGTGTTCTTGTGTACAACAGCAGGGAAAGCTTTCTGTTTGTGAGAATGTTGAAATGAGGAAAATAATCCTTATAATAAAATGCAGTTCTAATCTACATAGCTACATTAATTTGCAACTAATGCTGACACATATGTGCAAATGCACATGCACCACTTATCTAGTCTCTGCAGAGAAGCATTGCCAATAGAATAGGACTCTGGAGCAGATAAACATGAAACTATTGGCAGCATGCTCAGTGTCAGGCAATGGCTAGAAGGGTATAAAGCCACTAGCATTGAGCTGTGGAGCAGTGGAACTCCTTTTCCAGTACTTTTGGGAGTTGTAGAGTTGTAGATGAGTTGGGGTGGTGATCATCCAGCATTTGATTTATGTGCCTGCTCTCTAAGAATATGGATTCTCACCAGAGAGGTCTCTAAGTCCCCCAAGACACCATAATTTAGACTGAATCTTACATTTAGAGGGTTTAGAAGCCAAGGATACCCACCCATCATATACCAGTATCCCTATTAGCCTCAAGGTACAACATTCCCAAGACAAAGCATCATCTATTAAATTTGGGCAGTGATGAAAGACGATAAGCACATTGATGGGTTGTCTCGAGCAAGGGCTACTGGCATTTCATTGTTTCTTCATATTTTCCACTGCAGCTCCTCTGCTGGAATACCTTATAGTGGATTCCCACTGTAATGTTATTTGAGCATTACTTTATAAGGTCATTTTTCACTGTTCTCCACACTGTTTTCTCTGGCGTAGCATGAAAACAGCAGGCAAATTCAATGATAAACCAATAAGAGGAGATATCCCTCCCACTGATAAGTCCTCGGGCCATTGCCCAGGCAGATAAGCATTACATTGCAATTAAATTAAATGCAAATGTAAGCACCGCTGTGCCACACCAAGGTCAGAAGAGGATAGTAATTGAAACACACCATCACCATCTAGTGCAGCAACTGTAAACAGTGGCTGGGGTTCAGCTGCATCAGCAGATACCCCTCTCAGGCCACGCTGTGAAGCTGACACCACCGATTTGCTTTAGTAGACAATTTTAAGAAACAGATTTGAACAGACAAATAAAGAAACAGGTTAAAGGAGGCAAGGATGAAGACAATCACCCGTAAATACCACCAGGGTGGGGTGAGAAACTTTAACCCAGTTTCAAGGAGAAGCATTCACTGCAATAAGTAGACTGTCTAAACACTTTTACTTCTTGAGCCTAAGACTGGACCAAGACTGTTAAAAAGCTGGTTGTCCAGACAAAAACATCCCTTGTACTGGTAAGATAGATATTGACTAACACAGTGTGTCATTTTGGTCATGCTGGTCAACCACCATGGTCAGGCTCGTCAACCAGCTTAGCCATACTGGTTGACAAGCTTGGCCAACAACTGGTCAAAAATTGGTTAGATTGGTCATGCTGGTTGGTGAGCAGATACATTGTTAAACCAAATTCTACTCTCATAGTCTATGCTGGATGAAAGCTAAGCTGGTCAACCACCGTGGTCATATTTGTCATGCTTGGTCATGCTGGTTGTACTCGTTGACTAGCTAGGTTACATTAGTCATTTGGCTGCCATGTGTACTTCAGCCGTATGTACCAGTACTACTCTTGAATCAGCAGTGATTAGTTTATACCCAGCTAACAGTTTTGGTTAGTATGATGTTTTCTGAACATTACAGTTCTGTCAACTTTTCTGGATGATTTTAAATGTTCTGTTAACTTCACGGCAACATTATTTGTGTCAGAGTTATATGTTAATTTTCAGGTTTTAGAGTGCTACTTTTATAGTTTCTATAATGTAAGTATTTTTCTAACTGGAAATACTATGTGAGAAACATCCTAAAACATTGGGATGCAAACCATTATTATTATATCATAAGTTTTCAGAACATTCCTGGAACAAAATTTTTGTATAATATGTCTGTAATGCTACAGGCTAACCTTCCTCACACCTTTTTAAAACATTCCTAAACCTTCTTGTAATGTTCTCTGTTAACTGGGTAATTTGTATGATTAAATACATTCAAATTTTTATTGTTCTTTTAATGGTGTAAAAAGCCTATAGTAAAAAAAGAGTATACTGTATTTTTAACACTATGAGGCACACTTGAAATACTTTAATCTTCCCAAAAATCATCAGTGCGCCTTATAATCTAGGTACAACATTATACAGGAGTTTCAGTTTAATTCTCTAACAGTATTAGCATTACCCGCTAAGTGCTAGCTTTTTGTCCGTTCAGAGGTGAGTATTATTGGCCTGTAGTCTGCGTCTAACCAAGGCTAGCACTGCTGAAGCAGCAGTAGCATTAGCCGCTAACTGTGCTAGCCATTTAGCCGTTCAGGTGTGTATTATTTTCCAGTAGAAATCTGGAAATCTAAGCTTACTGTAAATAAATGGAAGTGTTTTACTCACTCAAATAAACAGTTTTCAGGAGAGAAATCTTTATAGATTAATATCCAGCACTAGTTTGACTTGTCTGACTCATCTGAAAATGTTTTTTTAGGAATTGCAGTGTTATTTACTTATATTAGCTTTAGCTGAATTAGAAAGAAAACATGGCGACACCCCTGTTCCTAAAAAGTGTTGTTTAAAATGCGCCTTATAATCCGGTGCGCCTTATGTATGAAAATAGACAATAAAATAGTCTGTTTATTGATAGTGTGCCTTATATTTCGGTGTGCCTTATAATCCGGTGTGCCTTTTAGCGCAAAAAATATGGTAGAAATTCTAAGACACACTAAAGAACTCCCACATTTAGTATTTTTGTCTTAATAATAGACTGTTTGAGAATCTGAAAGGCTTTGTATTTTACTTTATTCTGTATTTTATGGTTTGTCCATTGTTAAACTGATCACTTGATTAATTCACACAATAATTAATCAATTACTCAACTACTATTAGAATTGAGGGTGACAGCTTTAGTCACGACCCTCATATGTGTACCACATTGTAATCTCATCATGCAGATTTAGCAGTCATGTCCATACAGAGGCTCAGAAGCTTCACCCCACACATGGCGAACCTTTTCTACCAGAGGGTCTCAGGAAATAAATCTCCATACAAGGGGATTATAGTAATCTGTCATCGTTCAACCATGGACAGATTTATCAGGCCTGTCAAACTGACTGCCTCCCTATTCTGCCTCTCTATACTGAGCAAGCAAGACGAGTCAAGCAACATATGCTTTGACCCTTTACTGTCTTAATAATGACAGTATCTCCACAGTGTATGTTTTGAGATAGGATGAAAACAACCAAAATACAGGTGGATTGACAAATGGTAATTTAACTCACTGATAAAGTCTGCATAATTAACAGCTGTATCAGATTCTGTAAATACTACTGAACATCAGTAACAGAGCATTGTTTACCAGTAATCAAATTCAGTAGTGGTTTAACCTGGAGATTTTCCAGAGGTCTTTTGGCAGGAAACTGCAAGACCAAGCATATGGCCACAGACTCACACATACAGCCAGTCCCTGTATGATATATGCTTCTTTTTAACTGTTAGAAGTTGAGTAATTTGCCATATTGAAATGTTAATATGTGCCAAAAAATGCATTTATTGACTATTATAAGGTGTTTTTTGATCTATAAATACTATATGACTTTGCTTGGTGTTAAAAACAATTAGATGTTACATAAGCATATTTACAACCCTTTTATTTTGCCTCAGATTTATACACACCTTTTCTTTTTAGAGAGCACTTTTTTGCCTGTTTTTTTATACTAGTGATGAATCGCAAAACATAGATCATAGTACGTACCTGCATGTACTTTGCCTCTGTCTTGACCAAAGAAATGGAAAAGCTGAATAATGTACAGTTTGTCATCAAACTGTTCTATCAGAAAAGGGCTGCATTAGCAGAAAAGGAGTGCAAGTCAGGCTGATTTGAGTATTTTTAGAGCTACTGATCTCCTGGGACTCTCAGCACAACAGTCTGTAGAATTCTCTCAGAATGGTGCATAAACACAAAACAGCTAGTGAGTGACAGTTCTGCAAACAAAAGCACATTGTTCAGACAGTCTCAAACTGACAGAATGGCTACAATAATGTTGGTACAGTTGTGGGGAAATGCAGAAAAGCATATTAGAATGCACAACACAACGAGATTTGCAGAAGACCACAATAGGTTCCACCTGTGTCAGCCAAGAATAGAAAGCTGAGGCTGCAGTGGGCACAGACTCATTAAAACTGGACAGTTTAAGATTGACGAACAAGAAAGTTAACATAGTGGCATAAGCCTTATCCGGACAGGATTAGTTTCTCAGGGGGACGTCTGTGAAAAATATTTCACACTTCTACGCCGTGATAAAACATTTGCATCCGGACTGCAATTGAAAAAACAGGAGAACAGGAGTTTTTTGGCTTTCTCAGTCACATGAGATCGCGTTCAGTAGCTCCTCCACTTCCACTCGCTGTTGTGTTTACATGGATCTCCGTAGAAATGTGCACCCAAAGTGTAATTACGGTGCGTGGCAGTGGACAAATAGTTCTTTTTTTAAACGTGAGGTGACGAAAATCAGAGATGTGCGTCTGGACAGGACTAAAATTACCAGAGGACTACGAAGTTCAGCAAAAAACAGACTAGTTTTTGGTGGTATAGTTGAGTGAGGCAGGCAGCACAAGTGTAAACGTATTATTGGCACAAGCCAGTTGCACACTATACAGCTTAGACTCTGCATTGGTTTGAAACAGAAGCCTTAAGAACTCTAGTATCTGCAAGCTGCAAATAAATTATGCTTATTTTTACCAACTGTAGGTGACTAAAATTACTGGAAGGCCTTCATAGCAAATATACTGATGCTCATAAGAGGGGAATTGCCGATATTTAAACAGTCTTTAAATTAGTTTCAGTTAGGTATAACCTCTGCTTCTATGGAATAGGCCTTAGTTAATTATCTCTTAATACTGCAATCTCCCCGGCAAACCACTAACTCTAGTTCATCCACTCCATATGGAAATTGATTCTGCATCTCTTAATAGTCCGGTGGGGATAATTAAATCTTCTTTAGGCCCGAAAGTCGAAGAGTCAGAGTCACTATATTAACATTCCTTCTCTATATATTGACCTTCATCGAGCTCCTCAGTGGAGCAGGAATTATGCTATTATGAAAATAAGATGAGCTTGCAAAAAGTGTGCGTTGCATGTAGAGTCAAAGTGCAGCTTAAAGCGTATCTTTTTCCGGAACGACGTTCTCTGACTATATAGACTCCGTTGTACCTTGTAATGGTGTAAATTAATCATTCCTTTTATTTCTGCCTCTCTGAAGTCCTATGGGGACTGTCCTCTGAACATCTGTGAATAATTGCTTACAACGTAGGTTCATTATGAAAGTGATATAGTGTACGTTATCAACATAAATCAATAATAATATGCCCAGTTCAGTTATTTCCATCATATTCACAGACCATAATTAACCAGAAATGATTTGCCCTGCCTCTTTGCATTGATCTCACACATTGATGTCAGGGTCCAACTCTGTGCAAGCTTTTTTCTTAAAATATTCTGCAACTATTGACTACTTCCTTTAAACCTTTCTTTGGTGCTGTTTACTAGTTAAAATAATGTAAATTCCCCTAAATCATTACAGCGCTGTTTAAAGGAGGGTGACCTTGCTGTTACTGGTTCCTTAAGTAGCTGTTATCTGTCTCTGAGGTGTCTTTGTCTACTCTGTGATTTCTATCTGGCAAGTCAGCTTTTCTGCCCTGCTGTCACTCTGTGTTTCAGATTTCTGAAAAGTGGAAGGCGTCAGCTCGTCTGTGTGCTGTGCGTTATGTTTATTTTTGATATTCAGAGCAGGGGTGTGCTATATCATATCGTACACGATAGGGGTGGGCAATATTATATCGTATACAATATATCGTGACACAGAAATATCATGATATTAAAAATCCATATCGTGATAATAGAGATGTTCTGTCTTAAAAGTAGTCTATTATTTACTGTGAAGCTTTAGGTGTATTTATTGTCTAATTGTTTTAGTTTACAGTTTATATGCATGCACTAAATATTCTGCAATATTATTTGCTGCATTATATTATTTTATGCTATATTATTTATTTTGCCACATTATGCTTATACTGTTATACTATTATACTATATTCCTGAAATTAATGAATTATTTTAGTTTTCCTATACCGCCAAGTATATCGTTATCGCAAAAATACCCTGAAATATCGTGATATTATTTTAGTGCCATATCGCACACCCCTAGTTCACGATAATATCACCAAACTTTTTGAATATCGTGAACGATATTATACCCTGAAATATCGTGCAGCATAACCCACCCCTAACCATCACATCAGGGTATTACTTTTTTTTTTTTTTTTTTTACTGTTTTTAGCAAAAGAAAAATTCACACTGTTCTCATTTCCCATTATATATCTACTAGATACAGATTATATCTGTCCAGTATCATTCATTTTACTTTAATCCTGGATATATGGAGATATTTGGAGTGCTTTATTATTATTAGTAGTAGTAGTAGTAGTAGTATCATGACATTCTGGATCATTGACTTCTGTTACAAATCTGATAAAATTATTGTATTTTTTATATCTCAGTTAGGGGTGTGTCATATCATATCATCGTATGCAATAATGAAATTTTAATTTTATTTTGTTGCAGTAGTGTATTCATGATTTTTTTTTTTTATTTAGTGTTTCGTCGTATCACCAAGAGTATCGTTATCGCGAAAATACCATTAAATATCGTGATATTATTTTAGGGCCATATCACCCACCACTAATTCAGAGCATGGTGCTTTAAATAAGACAGAAGGTTAATTGCTATAGATTTTTTATAATGTGTGGCAGATTCTATAGGTGTGCCATATTGTATAATACGCAATAATATCAACATTATTACATTTGTTTTTTTTTTTTGCTGTTTGTCGCAAAAGGAAAATTCACAATGTTCTCATTTTTTATTAGATATTTACTAGAGACAGAATATATCTGTCCAGTATGTTTAAACTTTCTTTAGTCCTGTTGGATCATTGACTTCTGTTACAATCTGGTGAAAATCTCAATTAAGGGTGTGCAATAATTTTATCAAATAAATATCACCGATAATATCACCAAATATTTTTTTACTCAATGTTTTGTCATATCATAAAGTATATTATTATCGCAAAAATATTAATACTGCAATATTTTTTGTACTATTTTTTGTAATAACTTTTTTTACCTTTAAATTTAATATCTTAAGTGTATTTTGTCTTTCACAGAGTAATAGAGTCACTGGGCACTGTAAAAGCCTCTAGAAGACCAGCCAAGGCAGAGATGTCTTTTTTTCTATAGGCACAAAGCTTAGTTTCAGCCCTCCTGCAGGTTTAATTATCCTCCCCACAAAAAGCACTGTGTAAAGAGCACTCCTGCTAACATGGCTAACCTGCAGTCTCAGGGGAGCAGGATCATGCGGTGTGCAGTAAAACAGAGGAGCACTGAACAACAGAACTGCACATAAAAAATTACATAAAAAAGGGATAAAAAAAACCGGAGGGCAGAAATAAGGTGATCAGGACTAAAAAAATAAAAAAGGGAATAAATGACATTGTGTTTGATATCAGGGTGGTTGACAATGTCTTTGCTCCCCTCTGTTGTCTAGTTAGCATTGTAGTGTTTATTAAAAATGCATGATGAATTCACATTGAATGCCTTGTGAAGTGGAAATGATGCTGCTGTTGACAGTACTGGAGCAGCACTGTTGGTTTTTAGATCAAATGAATTTATTTTAGACAGTAGGCTATGATTTAAAACCATCAAACTTTTTAGTTGCTTATTACAAAGACTAAATCACAATGTTCTATATTTACATGAAAATATGTACCAAAGTATTGTTTATATCTACCTTATACCATTTATCTTACCCCAATCATTGATGCCCAGGTTGCATAATTAATATTATGTCATTGCAGACAGATTAGAAAGGACTTAAATAAAGATTTTGAGACAAAACTAAAACTGAACTAAATGAAGCAACAGATTTATTTCTTTTATTCATTTTTGTCAATATTAATTAGTTCAAATGTAATTTTGTCTTTCATACAAAAAGAAATATGAAACCACAATTTTATCATATTTATTTGAACATTTAAAAAATTTGACTGCTTCATCATGAATCTAATCTTCTGTTAAATTATTTAGTATTTTCACTTTTAAGGCTGAACACCAAAGTGTTCCTTTTGACTTTTTGCCATTTTCATAATTCCGTTTGCAGAATATTTGGGTATTAATACTTGATTTTTCTTTAAAGTTTTTTTTTTTCTACTGTCCAGGTACACTTTCTATTAGATTAGTGTTGTTAGGATTTGATTGCATTTAGAGAGAAGAGTATTAGTGAAATCAGAATGTTTCAGAGATGAATGAATCCGATTCTAGGTTATGTTCAGTCAAAGACTGAGAGAGAGAGTTTGCACTCAGTCAGAAACTACACTTTAACTACATACTTTGGTTTTACTATGACTAAATGAGCTAGTGAGCTCTGAGTTTCCCCTTCTGAAGTCTCCATTGCTCCACCAGCCACTTGCGTTCCGTAAAACTGAGCCGGATCCTCTTTTAAAGGCTATACGTGTGACGTAAGTATGTAAAGTATGGCGTGGCCAAAAGAACTCCCGCAAAAAGTGACCCGACACCCCAGTTTTTAGAATGAATATATTATATCGTTTCAGCAAACTGATACCACTAAACACAATATTTTGTCCCTTAATCTCCACTCAGAAATGCTTCTGCTTTCAGTTTAGAAACAAAATAATATGGACTTCCACTTTAATTCTGATTCTGTTGCTCGTCCAGATACCACGTTCACACTCAGGGTTCAGGTGAAGGATGCAGTGAGCCACCAGCCCCTGAGTCAGGCCTCTGTGGATGTGTTTGTAAACTACACCCTCATCAGCTCCACACAGACCAGCAGTGATGGATCCAGTGCTCTCAGTATCCCCTACACACAGGGAAGGACCCTCACTCTAGTGGCCAGCAGACATGGATACATCCCTACAGCACTGCCATGGAAAACCACCAAGAAGCCCAGTGAGTAGAGTCATTACATAAGAGGCATATGTCCAACTATTTTAGTGTTTCAGCAGGAGAGAGGAACGTTGCTATGACGAAGCGTGAGCAGGTTGAAGAAACCAGCATTGTGAGTTTTGTGTGGTAAATGGTCTCCCCCTAGCTGTAGGGAACTGTAGCTGCATGATATGTTGGACATTTTCAATGTTTGGTATTCTAAGACATTTTATTTTAGATTACTAAGACAATAGTAGGTTAATTTTGCTAAATTAAACAATGGAAAATATTGATTAGATTATGTGTATATTGTACAATAAGCTAAAAATATAGTTATTACGACAGGCCTAGGTACTGTAAAGTGTTAAATGGGGCAACAGCTGTAGTAACATTGTAACATTGTTTTTTTATGTTTCTATCTATGTTTGTTTTTAGTATTTTCATCTGTGACCTTGTCAGTTTTCTCCCAAAACCAAGGGAACATATGGCTTTTTGAAGATTCAGTTGTCCTAACAGGCAAGATCTCAGGTATGATGATCATATTGTTTCTGTACATGGGTTCTTAAAAAGTCTTAAAATGACTTAAATTTAGTTTTACATATTCAAGGTCTAAAAACGTCTTAAAATATCTGCCATTTTAGGAGGGGAGGCATTAAATTATATATGTCCGTTTAAAATTACTATGAAATAAAAACAAGATTGAATGCAAAACACTAAAATATAGTCACAGGCTGTTTTTATACTTCTTATTCATAACTACTACTTTTAATTCATTTGAATCTATATACAGTGTACATGGGCATGTAAATGGTTTATTAATCTAACAATTTTATCATGTTTTTGTTTGCTTATTATTTTTATATTGCATTGATTATTAACATATTCTAAAAATGCAAATAGAGATCTAGGGAACATGCCAATTATTCCACCAGTGCCTTTGGGAAAGTAGTGAGTAATTAAAAGGCTGTTTTGACGAGTTCCCTTAACAGCACATTTTAGGTTTATTTGATAGTTATTTTAAATAATTTTTGCTTATAGGAAATCAATAATATTCTCTAAGCTGGACTGAATTTCTTATTTCAATTGAGTAAAACATTTTCTATATTATCACCTAGTTTTAAATTTTTTTTGCCACAGTAATAGTAATATTTTTTTCCTATGAGAGGTATTAAAAAGTAATATCTTAAAAGTATTTAGATTTGAATTTAAAAATGTGCAGATACCCTGTATACAGTTAAGGCACATATTTCTTCTTAATTTTTTTTTTCTTCATTTTAATTTTGTTCATACTATGGTGAACTATAATTGTATCGTGGGTTATTGCAGGGATAGGCAGCTTCAATTCTGTAGTGCTTGTTTCCTGCTTTGTGCTTTTAATGATGCTCAAGCACACCTAGTTTAACTTGCCTGTTCATTTACAGAATTAGTTGGTCTGTTTGAACATGGAAATCTGCACACTGTACAGAACTGCCAATCCCTGGCTTATTGATTTTAATAAGCTTTTTATCTGACCTTTTCTTTTTTTAGATGTCATGCCCCAACCAAACGTGCAGTTCTCAAAGAGCCTGCTCTCTTTACCAGACAACAACATATCCTCCTTAACAGCCTATCTGACTGGGCCTCAACTTCCTGCTCAGAGGCACTACATCCCCCACACCACGGGCATTATCAGCAGCAAGTCGGGTGAGATACCACTGGTCTGTGTATGTACTCATACAAACACTCCTTAACAAAAAAATAAATAAAACACCAAGAATGTGTTGTTGAAATGAAATTAATCTTTGTATATAATGTATATAAAGCTCTGGAAAAAATTAAGAGATCACTTCAGTTTCTGAATCAGTTTCTTTGATTTTGCTATTTATAGGTAAAATAAGTCAAATTAACGTAGTTGTTTTATTCTGTAAACTATGGACAAAATGTTTACCAAATTCTAAATAAAAATAGTGTCATTTAAAGCATTTATTTGCAGAAAATGAGAAATGGCTGAAATAACAAAAAAAGATGCAGAGCTTTCAGACCTCAAATAATGCAAAGAAAACAAGCTAATTTTCATACATTTTTATGAGTTCAGAAATCAATATTTGGTGGAATAACCCTGATTTTTAATCACAGTTGTCATGCATCTTGGCATGTTCTCCTCCACCAGTCTTACACAAATTGAATCCTGGTTCCTCACAAAAGATGATTTAGTTCCAGTCCATATTAATTCAGGTTACTCTTTAATGAAGGACAGTTTGTTAAAATGGTCATTCTGATGTCTGATGTCTTTGAATGTGTTGTAGAGGCATGTCTAGCAGTAAATGATTTCTCCCAAAGACTCAAACTATCTTAAAGTTACTTCTGAGAGCCTTTTTGTAGCAAAACCTACTTTCTAATCAGACTACACCAGTAATTATTTACAGCATAGCATGAAACATAAATGCATGCTGAAATTTGGCTGCATAATATTTTTTGTCAATGAGTGTACATAACAAAACAAGCAGTTGGCAGTTAAAGAACTGCAGTTAATCCATTACCGAGGATTAGCCTTGCCCCTGAACCTAGTATATACTGGTATAGTGGGGTGATTTTTCTGTGAACTAAACCTCAGTCCACCATGTGCTGATCAGCAGTGTTACACACTATACTATAGCAACCATTCACAAGCTATCACATGCATTTTGTGGCTTTAAGATGTGTTTTATTTCATACTTGCAGGTTACCGGAGTATTGAGCTAAACCCAGTTGCAGCAGTAAGCGTCCAGCTTGTAAGCAATGAAGAAGACATCCCGGTGACGGGACCAATCCAGATCACTCTGCCTCTTCCAGAAAGAAGCCAATCCAAGCTTTCTGACACTATCCCAGCCTGGTCCTTCAACATGAATACTGGTAGGCTTAAACATTGTAGAATAACATCATAAATCACAGCTTACACATTACTTACAGTTTATTTAAGACATTCAACACAATGGTTACTTTCTTTATAAGCAATTATTAAATAATTGATGATCTTTTCCTTATTTTAATCGTAACTGATTAGATACATTTGATTCAGGTGCATGGGTGAACCGAGGTCAAGGAATAGTTAAGATGGAGGACACCCGTTTGGTCTGGGTATTTGTTGCTCCTGATCTTGGATTCTGGATAGCTGCCCCTTTCCCCTCATCCACAGGTAGAGATCTAGCATCTTCTACATCACCATTCTCTGAACAATACATGGTAATATTTATATTATATGCTCTTAAAAGGTCCGTGCCTTTATTTATTATGTTCTCATGGAAAAGGCAATTTATTTCAATGAGCAGATTTCTGTTTCTGATGATCCAGGGCATGAAAGAACTCTGGACTTCTTCTCCTACCATACATCTGTTCTGATGGCAATACTAGGTGGAATCGTGGTGATTGCTGTTGGGTTGTTTTGTGTGGTGGCATGCTGCTATAGGTAAGACAATGCTATGGATACAGTAAAATCTTCTGTTTCTTTTGTCTAAATATTATTAGATAAATATGTATTTTCTTATGTTATTCTAATGTTAAAGGTCATTTCGGTTTTTTTTATCATTTTAACCTTAATAATAATTTGTTGTGGTTTTGTGTTCATATTAATCGTGTTTGTACTTGTTATTCATGATCGCCTTATTATCTAGGGATTGCACAAACAAAATAGATAATGCAGTAAGTTATTGTATGATGATACATTTTATTATCATTATACAGAATATCATTTTTTGCACATATCATGAATATTTAAAGTAATAAAACATACAAGTGCTTCTTAAAATCTTTATAAACATTTTCTAGCCTTTAAAAACGCTTTTATGCTTTAATTGTGGTATTTTTTGCCTCTACAGTGCCCCCTCGGGTTTAACTTTGCTATAGGCTTGAATGATAGCAGCTCAGCCAATCAGATCTCCCTCCTGCCCCGCCTCTAAACCCATACATCACCCAGTGCCCCTCTCGAACTACCCCTCATATTTTTTTGTCTTTTTCAAATTTGAGTCAGCAAAAATCAGCAAGTTTTAGGGGTTTAGTGCCTCTTTAAAGAACACTAAGCAACTTCATTTTAAAGAGTTTAACTATTTATTTTGCTCATACTTTCTCTGTATAGTATAACTGATTATACTTTTATATTTTTCTGTCTTTCAGACCTTTTCTGTGTAAGACTCGGAGCAACAGAGTCCACAACACAACAAAATCTGTTCAGAAAAAAAATCAGACCACCTCCACCAATAATGAATGTCAGGATTTCCATGAAGACAATCTTTACTCAGCTGCATCACAAACTACAAGTCAAAGGAAACGGCCTTTTATCCGTCAGATCAATGGGAGTTTCAATACCTGTGTGGAGGAATGTGAGCATTCAGCACATCGAATCTATGAGAACATTGATGGGATGACCCCCGACCCAACAAAGCCCTCACATCATCCTCCCCTGCACCTAAACAGCAGTGAAAAGATGGCTCTTGCCGAGAGGTTAGTCCTCTACAACCACCCTGTGGCTATACTTCAGATGCAGAACCACTTCAGGTCATCAGGGAAAGCATCTGGCAGCAGGTCTGCACCTCTACCTAGGAAGCTTGTCCGATATAAGAACTTCAGAAAGTCAGTTAACAAAGACATATTCACACAGACGTTGCCAAAATCACCTCTGCTTTCACACAATTCCAAACAGCTCCAAGACGAATCAGCAAGTACAGTGTCTCCTTATGGAGATCCTGGATCATCTAGCAACCCAGGAGACTGGAGCTGCTTTACTGGCCTGCTGGAGTCTGTGTCTGTTCCAGAAACCCTCAACAAAGCTGTGGAGATGCACACCTTCTGTGGCAATCGTCAGAGAATCTCAGAGCAGACTCTGCTAGAGCTGTCCAGAAGCAAACCCTTCCCTCACCCAAGGGCCTGGTTCGTCTCCTTGGAGGGCAAACCTGCTGTTCAGGTGCGCCACTCCATCGTAGACCTTCGAAGAAGTCACCTCCTCACTGACAGCAACGACACCAGCCAGGACTCTGGGGTAGACCTGAATGAGCAGCAGCAGTCAGGTCAGCAGCGTCTGAGGAGCATGGCTCATTAGGTGTCTTCTCTGCTTAGAAGAAGTGGATCTGAGCAGCAGGGAGACTGGAACCACTACAGCCCACAGCCAAGAGGATTCTGCCCTCAAGATGTTGTCCACAGCTGCAGTGGAAACATCTCCAACATCCCAGAGGATAGACAGCATGCAGACGCAGACATGTGCAGCACAAACGAGGGCAGCGAGCATACTGTACGTCCAGAGCTGCGGTCAAAATCACCATCAAACATCCATAATGCATCGCAAAATATAATGCACAGACATTGTACATTAGAATTTGCAGTGTGTACCACTGTGCTGTAGTTAGATGTTCTCAGATCAGCACAAAAAACAAAGATACAAATGCTACATAGTGAATAGTGAAGAAGTTAATGAGTGAACTATTCTGAACATAGCTTCAGTATAGTAAGAAATACACAAGCTCTGGAAGGCAGTGAAGGCTGACAGAGTGGAGAACCTGTTCAAACTGAACATAGAAAATTTGCTCTTTTCAACCAATCACAGATCAGCTAACATACTGTCTACAAATACTCAGTACACATATACAGACACTGCGCAGTGCATACTGTGAAAAGTGTTGAAAGCAGTTTGGAAGGACATGAATTGCATTCTTCTGTGTTCTGTGGGATCACAGTTTAAGGGAGGAGAAGCCACTTATTAAGCTCAAGTAAAGATTTGAACAGTTGTAAATTATTTTGACACATATTATGCTGTTGTTTGCATGAGGCTGTTGCACAGTGGATAGCATAGCCTTACAATGAAGCTCTGAAGTGAGAGTGCCATAATGGGCAATACAAGACATAGAGTCTATAATATTTTATAGTTAATATTCAAGTTCAATTCATTGATCAGCTTATTCCCTCATTTATTATCCATTCTCTTAGTTTTATTTTAAGGTAATAAGGAAAAATCAAGTGTGGTGTGTTGTGGTTCTCTAAACAATTCTACAACACAGCATGTTACTGTGCATTCCTCCACTAAAAACAATGGTTTTGAATTTATGGGCGCTGCATGGAACATGTAGTGTAAATCAGTCCATATTAAATTAAGCACCAGTCCCGTCCAAATAACCCTACCAAATATCAGGTTTATTTTTAAATTGCATAAATGTAATAATTTGTCAGATATTGTTGCAATCTTGACTACTTATATTCCTGTATTTGTGCTAAAAGGTTAACTCACTCCAGCATTGAGCTGTGTTTTCTGAATGCAATCAAATTCTTACAGCAATGCTATAAAATCTAGTAGAATTCAGCTTTTCATGGATTTTTTTTTCCTGGCAGTTACTCCAACAAAAGCAATATGAGCTCAATAAATGAGAGAGTGTCCCAATACTTTTGTCCATATAGTGTATGTTTATATTATTTCTTGCTTGTGTTAATGATTGATGATGTATTTTCACAATTTATGTTCGGTCATTGTGCAATATTGACAATATGTGCATATTTGTTATCTTTAAAAAATGTTTTCTGATTAACTATTGTCAATAAAGCTTAAATAAAAACTCTTACATAATACTGTGCATACATTCCAAACCAATTCTCAAAGTGCTTTATGCCTGTTTGTGTCAATTCCCTGCTGTGTAAAACTCACTAATTGAATGCAGTCATCAGTTTAGTATATGCCAGTGTTTAATCTGAACCAGGCCTATAACTGAACCTGCCTCTTAAACTGGTACTGCTGAGCTGTGGCCTAGATTTCAGACCACACAGAACACTTACAGTACATTTTCTAAAATGAGTTTATTTATTATATATTGTTTCAACACTGTACAGAATATAATTTATAAAAAAAAGTAGTCTAAAGTAGAAAGCATATTCTGTATGGGGTTGTGTGGGTTTGTATAGGTTTGTATGGGGCTGTGTGGGTTTGTATGGATAGTTACAGGTGGTTGTATGGAGTTGTGTGGGTTTGTATAGGTTTGTATGGGGTGTGGGTTTGTATAGGTGGTTGTATGGAGTTGTGTGGGTTTGTATAGGTTTGTATGGGGTGTGGGTTTGTATAGGTGGTTGTATGGAGTTGTGTGGGTTTGTATAGGTTTGTATGGGGTGTGGGTTTGTATAGGTGGTTGTATGGAGTTGTGTGGGTTTGTATAGGTTTGTATGGGGTGTGGGTTTGTATAGGTGGTTGTATGGAGTTGTGTGGGTTTGTGTAGAGTTGTATGGGGTGTGGGTTTGTATAGGTGGTTGTATGGAGTTGTGTGGGTTTGTATAGGTTTGTATGGGGTGTGGGTTTGTATAGGTGGTTGTATGGAGTTGTGTTGGTTTGTATAGGTTTGTATGGAGTTGTGTGGGTTTGTATAGGTGGTTGTATGGAGTTGTGTGGGTTTGTATAGGTTTGTATGGAGTTGTGTGGGTTTGTATAGGTTTGTATGGGGTGTGGGTTTGTACAGGTGTTCGTATGGGGTTGTGTGGGTTTGTACAGGTGGTTGTATGGAGTTGTGTGGGTTTGTACAGGTGGTTGTATGGAGTTTAGAGCTGTGTGTTTTTGTATAGATTTGTGTGGGTTGTAGTGTTGGTGGTGGCAGGTAGGGGGCGCTGTTTTC
This sequence comes from Astyanax mexicanus, assembly GCF_023375975.1. NCBI lineage: Eukaryota > Metazoa > Chordata > Actinopteri > Characiformes > Acestrorhamphidae > Astyanax > Astyanax mexicanus. Next base: position 40,308,764 of record NC_064418.1, on the reverse strand, counting down.
TGCAGGTTTCATGTCGAAAGCGAAAGCAGCTGTGGTTCGGAGCAGCTGGAGGACAGAGGAGAAAGCGGGCGAGATCATCAGCGAATATAAAAGGTAATGTTTCTAAATTCAGCCTCATTAAATACTTTAATTAACTGCTGTAACCCACTGAGAGATTATCTACAGCTTTAATTTCAGTCAGTAAGTGAGCTACACTCACAGAGCGCTTTATCAGGAAGTCTGTAAATTACATCATGCTTTCTTAACTCGGGTTGTGCTGAATGCACATTTTAGTTACTAAACTTTAGTGTGTTTCTGCTGTAACCCTTCCCCTGAACTCCGAAAGAGCTGGTTATGAGTTAATAAGTTAAATCAGGTGTTCTGAAAGCATTAAAACACATTAATCTGAGACCCGGGGATCATCCAGCTACAGTAAACCTGCTAACTAAAAACTTTTTTAATAAATATTCATTTAGCAAAAAAAAAAAAAAATCCAAAATACATGTTGCATCTGTTACATTCACTTCAATTCAAATATTTTGTATTAAAAATCATTCTGGAAATGTAGTAAGCTATAAACAGTTCCAGTCAAAAGTTTGGACACACCTCTTCTTCTCATTTAGTGTGTTTTCTTCTTTTAATGATTTTTTTTTATTGTTAATTTAATATTGAAGACATTGAAGCTATACAGAATGAAGATACTGAAGATATTTAATAATAAAAAAAAATAAAATATCAATATTCTTCAAATGCATGAGCGATTCTCAATTACTATTTCATTTTATTAGTTCTTACTAGTGTTGGGCAGTATGGCCAAAATGTACATCACAGTATGTTTCAAGATTCTGATGGTTTTATGGTATATTACAGTATTTTTATTGTTGTTATTATTTTATTTTATTTATTTTTTTTGCACAACTGAGCTTTTATAAAGGTATGTGACTTTTACATACAATATAAACACCTAAGGCCTTAAATTAAGGCTTTGATTACTATTGAGTTTACTTTGTCCCACAAAATTACACAATATATAAAGAAATGAGGCTCCATTAGCAGAAAAAAGAGCTGAAGAAAGCTGGCAGTTCCCACTATCAGTTCAGGCACATCGCTTTCCATGAGGACGCAAGCACGCCAGTTTCCAACATCACTCATAAGATAAACACCTCACAACATACATACATTTGTGAGCATTTCCAAGACACTTCATAAACAGTTAGCACACTGCTGTTCCATGACTTTTGGAATGCTTATGTAAATTTAATAACATCCTACTAAGCTTATTTTCGAAAATCTTTTCATTTACTAAATTTATATTGTTAATACTTTATTTCTAAAGTGTAATAAACTCAATGATCACTTCACTTACTTCATGGTCTCAAGCCATAGTTGAATTAATAGTAAAATAAAATGTATTAAACTAAATAATTATTAAATATCATGACCATAAACTAACTTGGAGTCAAACCAAAAAACACAGTTTGAGTTACTGCAGCCTCTCTGACAGCTCAGACAAGTCTGGCAATTTCTGTTCCCTTTTCTCATCACACGTTTCTCCATATTCAGGAATATTGCTGCATGGTTTATTTCACAATAGTGAATATTATTCTAAACTCACAGGAGACCAGGACTTGAACTAGCCTTTCTGACACCAACAAAAACATTCAGTCACTGGGATCATATTTTGTCCCTATCTTTACTGTAGATGGGCTGTTGGCCCATGTCTGCATGGTTTTATACATTTGCACTGCTGCCAAATGATTGGCTGATTAGATAATTACATGAATGATCAGGTGTACAGGTCTTCCTAATGAAGTGCTTGGTGGTGTACAACGGTTTTGTCTTAGCACACATGATACCTCACATATTCAGTAGGGGATGAGGTTGCTTACGTCAGCTTTTCTCTATCATACTATCTGGGATTAAATGTATAATAATGGTGATATTCCTGTATTTTTTCTTTTCAGAATAAATGGATTTCAAAGCCATTGTCAAGCGTAACAAACCAGATCTGATCAAATGGCTGCACGGGAATGATATAGTTCTACAATATGTAGATTCACAGGAAATTATATCATCCACTGAATATAAAAACCTGAAGATAATTGACAATTATGATAAAAAGAATACAATGCTCCTGGATATGATCTGGGATAAAGGACAGGACTCTTGCCGGAATTTTTTAAATGTACTGAAGAAGGGTGGTGTGAACGAGTCAAGCCCAGATCTCCAGAGATGGATATCCACTGTGGACACCTCTGATACCTCAGGTAGCCCACAAGCACACTCAACTGCCACTACTTGCACTTCAGTGAAAACAGCAGTATGTCAGAATATTGTTCGTTAATTGAAATGGATTTGTTTCTAAGAATGAGAAAATTTAGACCTACTAATAGATCCTGAAATTCCTAACTTTCTCGGGAGTCAAACAAACAAAAAAAAATTTATTTATAGTTTATCTTGAAAAATGTATTTATTGAATAAAAAAAAAAACATTGACTTTATTTTCTTAAATGTTAAAGTAATTAAGCTACTCCTTATTGTGATATTGTGAAGAATTCTGACATGTCAAAATCTGGAAAAAAAAATCTATAAGCTGACAATCCAAACATTGGTTAAAGTAATTATGAGATTTTGAAAAAAATCTACGTAGGTTGTATACCTACTGCTGCCTTTAATAAAAAGGCAAACGGACGTGTTAACTGGTTGTAACTGATTAATAGATTAAACAAGTCAAATTGTTCTAGAAACACAGTTTAAATATGAGTGTTTTATATGGACATAATGTTTGTTTGTATATCATTTATTAAATTTAGCCACCCACCTCTGATTCATTAAAGCTCATGCTGTCTGTGTGTTTTTTTTGGGTTTTTTTTACAGCAACAAGTGTCCAGACTCCAGTGGCCGGTGTCTCAACCTCAGGTGTGTATGATCCTAAAGTGCTGTTTGGATCCTGTTCTTTGTTAATGTCAGGCTTCATATTTTTAGTTCAGTTAGACAGTCACCAAAGTATGATGAACCCATTACCCAGATATGTCATGTAGCCTCATGCAGCAGCCTGGTGAGGTGCAAAGTTCCATTTAGTTGAACATGCCTATTAGTGATCATAGTTATTGACTGTAAATCATGATTTGACTTTTTGTGTCAACAGGTAGGGTTGTGAATATTCAAGCCGATGGTGCCAGTCATGTTGTTGCCCCCCTAATATTTAACTCAAATACGGGTGGCATCAATATAACTGTGAATAAACCAAACAAATAAGGATTGATGAAAAACGTCACATAATCAATGGTAAATTCTGTTTTTTGATTAGGTGGCTATATGACATGATATCTGTGTGTCAATAATTGTAACTAGTTAGCAAAATGGTCAATTCAATTATTTTGTGAACTTTTTAACCATGAGGTTTGAGAAGATCTTCTAAATCCATTCATGTATTTTGTTTTTGTCTGTTTTACAGCAAACAGCTCCACCTCTCCTGCTGGGAATCAGACAATTGCAGGTGTCTACTGATCTAGTATTACTTGGAGCTATCAAATAAAAAAATAAATCCAACATCATTAAACTGAACATATCAGTATACTGTATGTGCTAGTGTTATTTAGTTCCCATTTTTGTCTACATTTGTTTAATGGTGATTTTATTATTTTTTTTCCTTCTCTCCCATTCTCTCGTTCTTCCTCTACTTACTCTCGCAGATAAAAAGGAGTTCCTGAAGACAAAACGAAGTAAATTAATAAATAAAGTAAAAAATGTGGATGCAATTGCAGATGACCTCAACCTGACAAATGAAATGAGATCTATTGTGGAAGCTCAACTAACTGACCATGCCAAAATGAGGAAAGTGCTGGAATTTACAAACAGCACCAAAGCAACTGAGCTTCTGATCGATGCCTTGTGGAAGCATGCAGGTGACATCATGGAGGACCTGACCAGTGAAGCCTAATGTGGCGTATAAACAGCAGGTCCTGTGAGTTATGAAATGACCAAATAAGGCATTATGTTAGATTTTTTTAGTTTGATTACATGATTTTTTACATTCCTTTTATTAACATGGATGAGGGGAGCATTATTAAGATATTCTGTAGATTGATAGCATGCATTGATTATGTTGTGGGACTAATTTTTACACCAAAATTTGTTGTTTTACCCACTTGTTCAGGGACATTCACAGATGCTGAATTTAGATTTTATACTTCCCTTAATACTGCCTGACTTCAGAGCACTTGAGCCTTATTTATTGCTGTAGTTGAAGGTTTTATATGAATGGTCAGTTCTTTTTAATGAAAATGTCATTTTTATAACAAACATTTACTTGTAATTACCTGTTATCAGACATTAACTTTGGGGAGTGTTAGGGATGTATTTAGAATGATAAATACATGAAACAAAACCTCAAATACTATACAAATCAACACAATACTATATTATAGAATGAATCATGGCTAAATTGAGACTGTTACAGTAGTTTTGTGGATTGCCTCATTGTTTCTATACCACCTACATTAGATTTTGATTTATTTCCAGTGAACTCCTAGACACATTTGAGATTTTTGACTCCTAGGAGTTACATGTAATAGTAATAAAAAAATCAAAGTAGAACAAGAATATATGCTTATCTCAGGCCTAATTACATAATGTAAAATGGCATGTGGGATGCTTACAACATACATAAAATGGACAGCCTGACCAGTGAAGCTTAGTGTGGCATTTAAAACCTCTGTTACTTCAGGGATAGCAGGTCCTGTAAATTATGAAATGATCAAATTAGAATCATGTGAGATTATTTTTCTCTGACTCTAATGTTATTTTGGTGTGTTTTATACATTATTTTTATATTACCTACATTCCACAGACATTGTTTTTTATATATTTTTTAAATTAACTACTTATGGATCAGGAGAACATTACCAAGGCAGCTTCTATTTAAATAGATAGCATAGAAGCATCTGTTAAAATGTGCAGAACTTAATTTTTATACAAAGCTTGTTCAGGGGTATTGTTTTTTTGTTTTTGTTTTTTTTACCTCTGTATGCCTATGTCTTACATTGACTTTGGAATGTATTTTTATCATACTTTTTACAATAAGCCTGTGGCAATTACCTGTGTTATTAACAAACGTTAATTGTGATTGGCGGGAATGTGGGAGAGCCATGGAAAAACAAGCTTTATTGAATGGTAAATAAATTTATCAAAACTGAGCACAAATGCATGTGTGAATTATTCAGAAATGTTTACTCTGTGGCGGTAGCTATATTTTGGGGGCTCAAACACCCGTACACACCCGTACTTCGAAAAAATAAAACAAAGTTGGGTTTTTGTTGTTTGTTTTTTTTAAACAGAAGGTTGTCACTAATAATCTAAAAATATTCAAATCTAATCAGCAGATAATGAAACAAAGGTACATAAAGTAAAATATAGCAATCTGTGTGTTTATATTAAAGGTGAAGTTCTAGACTAGTAATGTCTGTATGCGTATCAGTCAATTCAAGTTACAGAATAGTAGAAGATATGAGACAGGTGAACATTCCTGATATATCCTATGTGTGTATGGCTAGCCAGTCAGCCATTGATATTGGGTTGTTTTGCAAAGTAAAGAGCAGGTTCAGGTTCAGGTGAGTGAATAAAGTGAAAATAATTTATGAGATGTAATTGCCCAGAGTAGTGTGAGCAGGTGGCCTGAAAAATATTTCACTTTCTGCCTTCAGCTATTTAAATTTGCCCAGATTAAGAAGAATGCAGATGTGGGAGGAATGTTTGATAAAAAAAAAAGGTAAAAATGTGCTCCGAGCAGTTTTGTCTGCTTATCTGCTGATTTTTTTTTTTAATGAAAGTAACACGCCTCTCCCCTGTGCATAATACTTTGTAGCTACAGTCTAATCTGAAGGCAGCTGCCTAGATATTCACTGCCATCAATGGCAGCTCTCTCATTCGGCAGCATTTTATTCGATAAGGGGTCTTATAAAATTCACCATATCCACTAGCTCAGACATGATACTACAATAAGCAGAGTAACAATAAAAAGACATAAAGTTAAGAGAGAAAATTTTATTAAATTTCTTTATAAAAGGAGCTAACGCTGCCTTTCATTTTTCGTTTTGCACCCGTTTTCATTTTCCGCCCGTTTCGGTTTCGCACCCGTTTTTGTTTTCCACCCGTTTTCTGTGGAGGGGAAAAGTGAACCTGACTATCCAGGACCAGAGTAGAGAGAGGGGGTCATGAAAAATCCTCATCTCTCACGTTCCTTGTGTACTGGCATGGATAGGGGCCCACGGACATTGAGAGTGTACAGGGCCCAGAACTTGCTGCTACGCCCCGGAGCGCGTTCATATTGCGGATGAGTATTTTGGGCTACTTTTAAAATATTATCGCGGCCGCAAAAGAATAATTAAATAAACACAAAACAGAAAAAAGTGGCTTGTTGCCTTGCATGTTACATGAACATTGAGGGCAAAGGCGTACAAGTCCACAGTAAAATCAATCTACTTTGATTACAACACTAAGAAAAGGGAGGATTGCATCGAGAGAGAGAGAGAAAGAAAGAAAAACAAATCACAATGTTACAAGAAATCACAAAAGAATAAAAAATGTTAAAGTGCAGAAAATAGATTTCAGATATATATATATATATATATATATATATATATATATATATATATATATATATATATATATATATATATATATATATATATATATATATATATATATATATATTTTTTTTTTTTTTTTTTTTTTTTTTTTTTTTTTTGCAAATTATGGTTACTATTACTGGTAAATGTTCTTGACTTTTATAAAACTGTTATAAAAGAACTTATAAAACACTTATGTTACAATATTAATAATGACTTTAAGATAGATAGCAATACTGATAAATCCCTAATATACAAAATACCCTAAATTTCCTTCGGGATAAATAAAGTATCTATCTATCTATCTATCTATTAAAATACTAAGTCATACACTTATAGTTGTTTTGACATTTCCTTTAAACCTGTGACAGGCATATATTTGGCTAATTTAAGCTTCTGTATGGCGGGTTTTAGACTGACTTCGGGCTTCATTCAAGATCTCAAACATCCAAGCGGTGATAATTGTGTGTTTCATGACACAAACACAAGATGGCAGCATTGCATTTAGAGTAAAAATCAGTCATCTTAAATATATTAACAGTGTAAAGGATCAGCCTGCACCATTAGTTACCAGCAGAGGGAGACAACGGCGAGACACTGTTCCTCAGGTGGACTCCAGAGAGTTTCCTGGAGTTACTAGTGATAACAAGCCTCACCTGCTCGTTCCTGTATTTAGAGAAGGGTAATGCTGCAGGCCGGAGCCCCAGTGGGCATTCGCTGAGGGAGTTGACCCTGACCCCGCCCCCAACCTGTCAAAACTTTTCAAAACTGGAGCGCAAAAGCCGCAGGTAATTCGCACAGCGCGCGAGAAGAACTGTGAATTCGAGGGGAAAGAAAAAAAAAACATTATATATAGAGATATTATGTTCAGCGCGCACATAATTCCCCTTTTTTGCTCGTGAGCTTCACATTTGCACTCACGAGAGTTAATTTACATACGCAAAATGTTAAACCACGCTGGTTATTATTTTTTTTCACGTGGTATTTTAGCGCCCCCATCTTTTGACATAGTCCACTGCTTAAAAAAAAAATACCCATGTGAAAAGTTCATTTCAGCCAGTGTGGGAGCCATGTCTCTTTGCCAGTCTACATTATATTCCAGGCCCACCACCATTTTTTTAACTAGCACCTCTGCCACACATTATGAACTATATAAAAATCTCCTTCTTTAAGCAGCTGGAGAAGTTAGCGCTTTAGTTATTTTTAGGCCTACTCATTAAAGAGTGGACAGTCCTCTCTATAGAAAAACAGGTGCACTGATGAGTAAATCAATTATCATTGCTGTGCCAGACTGCATACAGATGCCGTTTTTAGTATTTCTGTGATGTAGGCCATCATGTTCATTTGTTTGTTATATTAAGAAGCAGTAGTCTCAGCCTCAGCTGGCCTTAAGATGTAGAAATGTAATGTGTGACATGCGGTGTGGATTGTGTGTATGGTATCATCCCTCTTTTGCCTTGTGGTAATTGTATTGAAATATATATATTACATGTGCAAACAGCAAGTGTGTTAACTGTTTTTTTTGGGGTTTTGTTTTGTATTTTATGGCAGACTGATACATCTTCAGCTCTATAGAACAAACCCATTTTAGAGAGCAAGGTAAATAAATGTCTAAACACAAACACTTTACTTGTGGGTATTTATTTTAAGCGCACTGGGGAAAAAAAGTAAAAAAAAAAAAAAAAAAAGTCAAGTTTTTGGCCTAAATAGAAAATTTTAAAAGGAAGACCCATAAACAAATAAATACAAAAATGAATCTACTCACCAAAGCAGATTACATAATGCCACATCTTTTTATTTAAGCAGTACAAAACACCAGTTGACAGGCATTTAAATTCTGCATGTTACAAAGCAACACCTCTCATTCTGCGTTATTAAATGGCTCATACATGCACTGAAACCAAGCAGAGAGATGAGCACAGAGATAAGCACTGAATCTGTGCAGAAGAGTCCTGCTACAAGACTGCAAGAAGTTAACATAGAAGAAAACATATCTACAAGCTTAGAAAAATATCAAGTGACAAGGTCAGATATTAGATATTGATAAAGGTCAGGTCCTTAATGCGCATCGTTCACCTCAAAACACACTTCCTGTTACACACATACAGCTACCCACATCCTCAGTGGTGGCCGTTTTGGCTCAAAACTTGCGGGGTTGCTGGATGAAGAAGTTGCGCTGAATGTGAGGCTTCTCTGCACTGGGCCTGACCTTGCTGTGTCGCACTGATACTGGTGTCTCAGGGAAATCGTGGCCCAACTGTATGAACAAAGACACGATGGTAAAATTACACAAGGTAAATGTTTACTATTTTGGCACATATATAATAAAATTAGAATAAAACCTTTTAAATTATGTATGTACTAAAAAGATTGAGAAGCTCAGTTCTAAATCCTGGCTCTGGGGTACTACAAGCCATGCATGTTTTAGTGTTTTCTTGCTGTAAGACTCAAACACTGTTTAAGCAAGGCCTTCTCTGTTAATTAGTAGAAACTCTGAAACTGCTGTTATTCCTGGATCAGAATTGAGAAACACTTCTAGTTGGACAAATAAATGAATAATTTAGTCCTAATAATTTAAGAATGTCTGCAAGAAATGCTCCTCAGATCTTTTACAAAAAGTTTCCAGACATTTTGTTCTCTTAAAACCATATAAGGTAAAGGTCTTGCTTGTGTTCAAATATGCGGATTTGTTTAGTTGCCTATTTTTTTCTCTATTTGATGCAAACGCTACAGAGAAGGCAAATGAAAAGCATATTACTTGAATGACCTCACTGTGCAAATCAATTACATGCTGCTTAATTTTAAGCACCCCTAATTCAAAACACCTTCCTTTGTGCCGGCCAACAACATTTTACTAGTTTTGTCCATTCCACAAATAAAGATGCCATACGAAGTTACTCAGAGCTTTCTGGTCAATAAATACACAGTATATGGTACCAGATGTGCTAATGATGCTACTCTTCACTTTTACTTAAAAAGGAGGGGAGGAAAAAAAAAAAAAAGAAAAGAGCTGAATTATAAGGATGCAATTTGTCTTTGGTTACATCAGAACATTGAGAAATGTAGCACAATATCCAACACCTGCTGTAACTTTCTATTCATGTTCAGCAGTTAGAGACACACACACACACACACCTTCTCCAGTGGGCCCGCCATCAGAATACCAATTTGCTGCATCCGTGAGTAGACTGTCAGAGACCTGTAACATACACCAGAACAGTGCATAATCAATAAAACACCTGGTATGCACACACAGTTGTTAATACATTCATGCATAGCTAATAATGCATGCACTGACAACATGCAAATTATTCATCAGAAGTGTACAGTTTCGCTTCTTCCAATCTTTGTATAAAACAATACTGCATAAAAGGTTGGATGCAAACAGTAGAACTTCTCTCATCTACAGGAGTGTTTCTCAAGCTTGGTTCTGAAGGTTAGGATGTGCTGTATCTTAGACACAATATCATATTGTGTAATATTGTAATTAAAAATGTGATAATAGAAGTACTCCCTCTTTGAATTATCATCTATTATTTTTTGTGTATTCTTGTTTTCAGTTTATATAAATACACTTTAGTAGATTTATTTGCTGCATTACATTATTTTTTTTAATGATTTTAAAACCGGAAAACCACTTGCCTCCACTGCAAAACCAGGGCTGAGAACCACAAATTATAATGTAAATACTGAAAGCATGGTTGCAAAAATTCTAATGTTCCAGATAGCTGTAGGAATGTTCACAAGACAATGCAGAAAAAAATAAGATCAATTTAAAAAAAGGTACAGACCTGGGTTTTTCTGCTCTTTTGCCTTCTTTATCCGGAGTTCCACTCTCCTCACTACATTTCTTAACCACTCGTTTCCCTCCTGCCTTCACTGCAGAGGAACAGGAGAAGAGAATGTATAAATAATAATTACATGAAAAACCCTTTCCCATAAACACTCTTCAGCCCACGGCTGGAATCTGAAATAACCAGTGTTTATCCAAGTTGGGGGTGTCTGGAAGTTCTACTTTCCAGATATACCCCTTAGGTTGTGGTAGCCCTGCTCATAGCAGATTAGCCAGATAAAGCCCATAATTTAAAGGAGAACTTGTGTAAAATGGTCTTTTGGTGTAATAAAACATAAGTGCTTACCTTTGATCAATTGCACACCTCCGCCCTCCCACAGTGTTCTGATAACCAGAAATTTTAACAGTTTGTCAAAACACCATTTAGACTGGGTGACATGGGGCATCATTTTCCCAGAATTAAAAAAAAAAAAACGTTTTTTTCCACCATTATCCAGGCTCAAAGTAGTTCCACGCCTCCTTGCTAGAATCCATCCCGTAAGGCTGACAGAGCTGAAACTCATGTTATAGGATGTAAACAGAGGTTTGAAGGTCGTTTGGACAAAACATTTCTGGATCTCCGAACGCTGTGGGAGGGCGGTAGTGTGCTATTCATCACAAGTAAGTACTTTTTAGCATGTTTTACTACACCAAAAGTCCATTTTACATCAGAGTTCTCCTTTAAGATTGTCTAATAGAAAGGTTCTTCTACTACAGTGTTGCAAATCTATTTCTTACTAAATGTGTATTCACTATTAAAACCATCTACATACCCCAGGAAAGTAAAGCATGCTTAATTGCTTTAGACGTTTCAAACCATGCATCAATTCTTTAATAAATTCAATCTGCATGGGTAAAATCATCTGTGGTATGCCCTTCCCCATCAGGCTAGTGTACACAGTAGATGGAGCAACTGGAACTAGTTGGGTGACAGCCTAAAAACCCTAGGGCAAAGAGTACTAGGATTGGCACCACAGTAACACCCAAAAACTCCTGTCAGTTTCAGTTTGGATGAACAGCTCAAGAAAAACAGAGGAGTCCGTCACAAATAAACAGCCCTTTTAAATCCCAGATCCTCAACACTTCCACATGAACATTGTGCTGAAGCAACACCACTCCAGAGGAAGAAGGCCTCAGCAACTGCTCTGCATTTGCACCCAATGGCACTGGGCTTTACCCATTTGCTCCGGTTTGTTCAGAGTAAGTAACAATTATGCAATCATTATGCAACAAGCATCTTGTGACCCTCAATACACAAAACTCTAATTATCCAATTATCCACTTGTCTGGTCTCATTCAGTTAGCCACTATTGTTTAAATTCAAATGCTTTAACAAAACAACCATAAACAGCAGGCCCATATCAGTGTTTCTCAAATCCTGGTCCTTTGATGGCATTTTAAGACAAGAATATTAGTGAGTTGAAGGTGTTGGATGATCACCACCCCACATCATCCCAAAAACCCTATCTGCTCTCAAACATTCTGAGATGCTAATACCCTCTAGCCCACAGACATGGTGCCAGCAGCTTCATGTTGACATGCTACAGAGTGTCCTATTCTACTGGCCTCTCAAATAAATCTCTACACAATTAAAAAAAAAAAAAAAAAAAAAAGGTTACAAAAAATAAATTGCAGCTACCCCATTTCCAAATTTCTGCTGACTAAACTTAAAACTTGTTGCTCATACTTTCATCAAGGCTTTTTGCAGTGTATCCATGTCAGCAATAACATACAGATCACAATACAATGCACTTGTTTAAAATATTTTTTTAAGTAAATGTACATAGTATAAATAAAAATGTAGACAGTCATTTATAAACTCTGAATAAATTAAACGGATCTAACAAGAGAGCACAACACTGCTGTAGTGGTCTTGGTTTACAAAAGTATTAACCACTGACACCAATCTAACGCAGTACATTATAGCAACATTTATTGCAAATGACTGCAATAAAAGAAACAGTAGATCAGATTAAAAATGGATTGCATTGACTTATTTTCTTTTGTTGTGACCCGTACCTGATAGCAAAGAACATTGAATAAACGTTGTTTTGTTGTTGCATTATGTCTTAGAAAAAAAAAAAAAACTTTACATAATCTTTATTTAACATCACATATAGGCACTGGAAAGTATTGATCTTTTGATATTGACATTGAGTCAACGTTTATTGTCGGGCTGACCCAGATTTCCAAAGAATGCGTTGAAACAACGTTGATCTCTGACGTCTGAATTGATTTATTTGTGCAAATCGATTTTACATTAAATTCGTAAAACGTTACGGTTTTTATTAAACTTTACTTAAATTATATACAAGTTTTTATTGTGGTCTTGCAGAGTAGAAAAAGACATTATAATAATTATTACCAATATTATTTATTTGGGGAAGCACCTTTCTGAGTGTATTTCTGAGTGTATTATGAGTGTAGAAGAGTGTAACCTAACCCTTCAAAACATTTTTAATGAACGTTGATTGAAAGTCAAAATTTCAACATCATTACTGTTAGCGGATGTTAAATAAAGATTAATTTAAAGTAGTTTATCAACAAACTAAAAAAACAAAAAAGATTTAATGCAAAAAAACAACGTTTATTCAAATGCTTGCATCAGGGTATGCTGGGTAGGAATATGAAATAACATTTTCTACAAAGTAAAAAGTCAGTATATAAATAGAAAACATGCAAGATACACGTATTTAATGTGCGTAAATTTAATACAAGTGTTACATAATAACGTTGGATCAATGTTGAATCAACGTAAAATCTATGTGCACAAAAGTCAACGCTGACGTCAGAAATCAACGTTACAAGTGGAAACTTTGATTGAAAACATTGATTCAACGTCTGAGCACTATATCTGATCTATCTGATGAAGTTCACACGTTCCTCAAAAACACAAAACGTCCAAAAGACGCACTCAAACATCCCCAAATCAGAGCTCACGAGGTTCTCCACTTCAGACAGCGTGGTCTACTGCTGAAACAAACAAGCAGAGCCTTCCTTCCTCAGCAGAGCTCAAAAACAAAGCTCCGAGTCCTCCTGCTCCACCACACCACTAACCACCAGCAACTACAGAAAACCAACTAAAACAACCTGCAAACTGCTCCTGCACAAAAAACACAACCTGATAAAGTATAATCTGACCTGCAGGAGGATGTCCAGCCTTCAGGGTTAGAGTATCTCTCATCCCAGCTTTAGATAACTGCACCATTTCTGCTCAGCGTTACTTTACTCCTCCAGCTGTAGTTCAAACAAACCAACACCCGCTGCTGCTGCTCCTCCCCCAGCTCCCCTTTATACTCTCTCTCTCTCTCTCTCTCTCTCTCTCTCTCTCTCTCTCTCTTACACACACACACACACACACAGGGGCGCAGGAGCGGAAGTTGTCTATAGTAAACTTTGTTATTATTCAGGCTTGGCCTGAACCATGGACTGCAAATAGACTCAAATAACCCAAAGCACATTCAAAAACCTATGGAGTAAATTTTGTGCCAAAATTTTAACGCAAAAAACATGCAAGATACACGTATTTAATGTGCGTACATTTGATACAAGTGTTGCATAATATGGTTGGATCAATGTTGAAAAGTGTATGTTGCAAAGTGCAGTTATTTGAAAAATTATTAAAGTTTGGACTTTGCCCGCCTTTGCTTGTGTTTTTGTAGATTTTCTGTGGATTTTAATGCTAAAGAATTTTGCAGAAGCAATTTACAGAAGATTACAGAAGCAAAAGCCTTTAAATCCACAAAAACCCAAAAATGAAAGCAAAGACTCACAAAATCCAAATTGACATAATTTTTGAATAACTGCAAAGAATAATACACTAACCAATTATATTTATATATATATATATTTAGATTTCAGATATTATTTTTTGTGTAAAACCTTTGGCACAAAATTAACTCCATAAAAACTTGGCTAAAACACTTCATTTACTCACCTCTAACATCTCTCTTTCTCTTATAGATGAGGTTAAAAATGAGCAGCAGAAACACTAAACTAAATACTGCAGTTCTGCAGTTCTACACATGCTGTGCCTGTGATTGATTTGCAGTTCAGCAGTGATGCTGTGGGATATAGGTGGTGGTTGCAAAGGTTTGTTGAACCACAACTCAAAACACAACTTAGCAGTCTGCTGATGAGTAGTAGGCTAAAATACTTGAGGACAGGTTAATAAGTTTCCTGTTTGCAGTAATTGTCTTAAAAGATTGTGCAACTTGAATGGTACCATCACTTTTGTCCGGGCCATTTTCATTAGTTAGTCACGTGTTGGCAAGGGACAAAAAAAGTAGGTGATTTTGTTGCTGAGGTTTTGAGTTTACTCCATTCTCGTACTGTAGACGTCAAAAGCAGCTGCTGCAACAGCCTACATCAAAAGTGCCACAATAAGCTCAGCCCACAGTGCAGATTATGTGCAGCTATACTTTCCTGTGGTTTTCGTGATGCTGCTGTTTTGCTTTCACTTGTTTGTGAGAACATGCAGCACTTCAGCCTGTTTTTGTGTCACTGCGGTGATCTACACAATAAAAAAAACTGATATAGCACACTGTACATTGTTCTCACTGTTTGTGTACATGGGTCAAATGTGGGTGCTTGTTTAAATTTCATACAAACACAATATGTAACAATACATTTCTCAAAATTGATTCTGAATTGACATATTATTACAAATATAGAAGAATGTTAATCTTCACTTAAAATAACCTTTTGTATGTTTTGTACAGTTTTCTTTGATGTGAATGATGGCTTTTTGCCATGTTTGCAGTGCTGCCTGTATAAGTTGGCACATTTGTTCAAAGTATATTTTTGTCTTTGTTGTAAGTTCTAAAGATGTTTCAACTATCCCTGTTTAAATTTCAAGGATCTGATGGCGCTTGCTGTATGATCAGCAATCAATAATATTAATTACATCTAATTTGTAGAATTGTCTACATAATTAGCTGAGGTAAATTTAAGACTGTCCACTTTGTCATGGTAAAATATCATGGTAGTTACAATAATGTTAGGAGATTAAAATGTATATTTGAAACAGAACAAGGTCATCATGAACAATTCTAAATGTCTGCAACTTTTTTTTATCTCAACATGCATGTAAGTGAAAATAAAAAAAATATAAAAAAAATATATAAATATAAAGGTGATTAAGTTGGGTAAATATAGTTTCTGTGTATTGAAGTCTTATAAATATGATTAGTCCTTTTCTTTGGATTTTTTTTTAAAGGGCCAAAAGGCACTCTGTTCTAAAAGTTTGTGTGTGTTTGTTTTTCTTGTTCTTACTCCAGAACATAACCTGTTAGTCTGTAGATAAGATACAGATCTTCTAGACACAAAGAGAAGTTGTTTCTTACTGGAGGGACAAGTCCGGGCAAAGCTACTATGAGCCAGATCTGAACCACCTGTCTCTGTTCAGCCATCTGCAGCTGCACACTGTGTTTTTTAAGGCATTTTCAAATCAGTCATGCTCATTTATTAAATATATTAGTGTAAAGATCTGTAAATGATGTGTTTTTAGTGTTTTAATAATTCTGATTTCTAAGGAGGTGAATCTGTGAACAGGGAGTTCAGCCTTCTAGATAAAAAGTAGTAGTTTTCTACCCTCAAACAGCTCTAACATGTTGAAGGTGCACTTTGATGTTGAAGGTGTGGTCCAAACACACAAACACTGAACCGCAAGAGACTGAAGTGAAGCTGAAGTGGATTCAACCTTTAAGCAGATTTTGACAGAGCTTTGACTGACTAACATTGAGACTCATCCTTAGATTTTTCTCATGATTAGATTAGATAGAAGCAACAAGTATTTTTGCTAAAATTTATTTATTTTATTTTACCTTTATTTAACCAGATTGATCCTATTAAGATCACATACCTCTTTTACAAGGGAGAACTGGCCATAACATAGAAACATCACTCTGACCCAACAAAGAATTCACACAAAAAACATATGCAAACAATTACATTTACACAAAATACATTCAAACAATTACATAAGAAATGCTGCATAATATATTACACAAAGAAAACAATCACATTGAAAAAACAAATACGGGCATTTTCATGCTTCACAAGCCAAAGGCCTCAATATTCCTAACTGCTGTTGAATCTAAAAAAAAAACTGAATTTGTCACTAAAGATGCTACAGTTTCAGTCCTTATCATTGTTCAGTTTTTTCGTTCGTGACATGACTGCAAATAAAGGGGGTGATAGTTGGCTGATATGTTACAGTATGTCACACATCTCTGCACCTTATCCCCACTATACACTTTATTATACCGTATCGGTACTGCACTGTCCTGTCTTTAAATTGTCTCGTCTTTTGTATTTATTGTATTTATTGTTATTTAGTGTTATAATTGTATAATTTTATGTTGCACTGTCGTCACTCCTGCACTTTATGTTGTCTATTGCTTGTTGTTCTATGTTGCACCATGGTTCCGGAGGAACGTAATTTCATCACACTGTGTACCTGTACTCAGATGTAATGACAATAAAAGCCTCTTGACTTGACTTGACTTGACTTGATGGAAGGCCTAGATGATGGGCAAATTATTGAAATTAACATCCAACCTTTATTCTGCTTCTCTGAGTACATTGATGCGACCCCCCTATAAGAGTGTCTTTTGGACAAATTGTCCTCTCGGGAGGGCAAAAGCAGACAGCAATCTCTCACCAAGAGTAAAAGTAGAGAGCCTTTTTAAGAATAGCAGGGAAGCTCTTAAATGCCTTCTTGTGGCAAGACCCCGTGTTTAATCAGATCACATTTTAAGTTTTGCAGCAATCTGGGGTGTGCTATTTTCTGTCAGTCAGTGTATAAAACATACTGACTTGCACAGCATGTGACTAGGGAAGACCAGTTATTTTTTAATACAACGCATAATGAGTAAGAGGACCACAATTCATAATGAACCTCAAAGGCCTATGATAAACACTGTCATAAGACACTAAGACATTGAGAAAAGCCATTTCAGTACAGCACACGAACATAAACAGTGGAAGACTCCACACACACACACACACACACACACACACACAAAAAAAACATCAGGTTTAACAGTATTATTTAAGAGCTATATATTTATGTACTACCACAGCTCAACCTACTTTTTGGCACATTGCAATGACCTGATTATTGAGTGCATGTACAGTAAATGGACTCAGTGTTTCTGTACTGGGCTAGAAGATCACATGATCCGTCCACTGCTCCTCCTTGTTGAGTCTGGGGGCTGATATTTTCTTTGGCTGCTTTTCACATTGACAGAGACGGGCATGTGGAATGTCCCAGCAGGCCGTCTCCATACAGACACTCTCAACACGTCCACTCAACTTTTTACTGGACTCTCAGTGTTTACGCCTCTGTATTTTATAGTTTTGTAATGTTGTGTAATTGGCATTTGAAGAGCAAAGCAATCGTTTTCTGGTATGCTGTTGGTTTGGCAGATATGACACAACTTTATGAATAAACTGCAGGCTTTTGGAATGTGATCTTTTAGACATTTGTTTTTTTCTACTTTTTAAAGTTTATAAATTTAAAAGTGTGTGTAAAATGTTACATAACTGTGAAATGGAATGTATTATTATTACAAGAAATGAGGCTCCCTGCAGTTTAACACAAGTTGTGAAAATAGTTTGCTTTGGGGGGTAAAATCTAAAGTTACTCTATTATTGTAGGTTATAGTATTCAAAATCTTAACAAGCCTCTTTTTCCCGTTAGGCCCACTTATGGTTTTATGTGGGTTTATATTATATTAAAACCTTATCCATTAGCATTTGAGAAATTAATTTGACATCACAACAGTAGCAAACTTGCATTTGGGTGGATAACACTCCCTGGTGTGTTCCACATACATAAAAAATGCATAACCACATGACCAAAAAAAAAAACACTTTTACAGCAGCAACACATTTGAAAAAATGTTGGGACAGAGTAATATAAAATAAGTGGCACTAATAAAAAAACAGCCGCAAGAGTAGCAATTTACAACTTACTCACATGACTAGATATTAAAATAGCGTTTTAGAGATGCAGGTCAGAAGCAAAGTAAGGATTGAGATGAAACTGACTGCAGAAACCTGTGTGCATAAAACTGTGAAGTCTTAAGATATCCCACCATTAACACCAAATAATATCTAATTAAATCATAAATCATAATAGAAACTGAAGAAGTCCAAGGGTCAACATTGGATGCTGGTGATCTTCGGGCCCTCAGGTGGCACGGCATTAAAAACAGGCGTGATTCTGTAGTGGAAATCACTGCATGGGCTTAGGACCACAGAAGATATTATTTACATTTTGCTAAGCGTAATTTGCAATGTGTGGTGAATCATTTAAACAAACAAACAAAAAAAAACTACAAAAAACTAATGCAATAAAATAAGCAGAGCACACCAAACTTGTTCAATGGTCTTTAGTTGCTCTTATGAAAGCTGGGGTATTATTCTGCAGCAGAAATTGAGGGTGTGTGATTGTGTATAGTTGAGAAAGCTCTCCCTCTGCTTCTGATTCTCTCCCACATTCCTGCCTTATTTCCTGTCCACTTTATTTCTTTCATTTCCTCTTTCCTTTAAATTCTTGTTTACATTCATATGTACTCCTCCATGTCCAGTTCCACTTTCTGCTCTATTTGTCTGCTCACCCTTTCCTGCCCAGCCTTTCATTTATCTGCTGTTCTTTCCTCTCCTTTTCTCTTATCAACTACAGTAGGTCTTAACTGCAAACTCAGACAGAACGAGATGAATGCACATCATGTCATATTCAGTGAAAGTTTGGGTCTGCTTTTGTGGTAACTTTAACATAATGTTTTAAGGTAACTTTAAACAACCCATATGCTTTATATTCAATTCTACATATGTCTTAAAGACAAGTCTTGTCTTAAATTCCACCATATTGTTTGCTTCGCTTTATGCACTATTTTCTTTTTTCTTTTTTCTTTTTTTAGAATTTATGCAATGGGACCAAACTTTAAAAATAAATTACAAAATGCCAAAAACATACATATTGCAGACTTTTTATTATTAATTAAAGAGTTACTGCTGTTAAGGGGTGTAAACAATATGCAAACAAAAGTTTATTTTACATTTGTTTGTTTTTTTAAGAAAGTCAAACCAATGCAAGCACAATAAAACTTGTATGAAACCAAAATAAAACAGCTATCTTCAAACTAACAAGCTGATTTTATATTGAACATGGTGCAAACATAACCTTATTATATTTCAGCTACATAAAGCCACGTAAAATTGTTTTTTTTTTCTTTACAGATGTCTAACAGAACCACAGGCCTGTCTCCTTAAATATATCTTTTTAGTATCTTTTTTATGTATTTAATATTCATTTACAATGTAGAAAACGAATTAAATAAAGAAATAAAGTAAAACACTAAATAAGAAGGTGTGTCCAATCTTTTGACTGGTACTGTAAATGTAAATAATAGCACGTGTTGTCCAGCAGGTGGAGCTGCAGGTGTGGGTTTCCGGGTCACATCACATGGTGCGCAACCATGGCAACGAGAAACGCCAAACAAGTGCAGAGTGCTGAAAATGAATCAGGCTGGAAAGAAGTGCACTAACTTCACTAGCTTTTAAAGGCCTGTATATTAAATATATCACTAACCCGCCGGTACTGAGTGTGTTACAGTGACTCTATTTTCTTTAGTGAGTGAGTACTGCATTAAAAAGAGGCGCTGATGGCTGGGAAGAAGAAAGAAGTCAGTTTACAGGTAAATTATCAGTTTCTTTACTTTAAATAATCTTTAATTAATCTCACAATTTCCTTTTTTAACTGTCTTTCAAGTAATGATATGCTAGTGCATCTAAAAAAAATAGAATATCATTGAAAAGTTACTTTATTTCAGTAATTCAGTTAAAAATGTGAAACTCATATATTATATAGATGTATTACACATAGAGTAATCAATTTTAAGCTTTTATTTATTTTATTGTTGATGATTATGGCTTACAGCCAATGAAACCCCAAGTCAATCACTTCAAGTCAATCACATCACATGTGGTACATGAGGTGAAATAAAATTGTATTTTCACAGTCCAGTTACACCCAAAGAGCAATTGTTAAAATAAGATAAATCAGGTTCATCTCTGCCTCTCTAAAATGCTATTTTAATATCCAATCTTGTGAGTTAGTTTTTTTAATTGCTCCTATTGCGGCTGTTTTGTAATTAGAACCACTTACTTTTCCAGCATGTTGTTACTACTGTCCACACAAAACTCGAATTGTGTTGCTGCTGTAAAAATGTGTAAAGATGAAATAAAATAAAATAGATATCAAGATAAATACACAAAAACAGTAACAAGACAAAGTGTCTTAGTGTGGATAAAGTGTCAGTGTTGTTTTAAATACCGCATGTAATTGTCCTTGAAAGTATCAATGCAGTGTGTTGGCTAGGTGGAGTTTAAGAGTCCAGTGTTTATCTGTTTTTTATATTTTTCATTTCAGAAACTGAGTTCATGGTAAGAAAGTATCTGCCTGTGAGGGATTGACCTCATTTTCACAGTCTTGACAGTTTTACTCCTTTTTTCAGGTGTCCATCGGTAATGATGAGCAGTGGGGAGAAATGCTGGTGTGTAAAGGCCTGACAGGTGAGAGGAGGCTGCAGAGTGAGAGAAGAGGAGGTGTTGCAGAGTGAAGCTGTTTTAAATGTGACAGATGTGAAAAGCCACAGGCATAATTTCTGTTGTTTCTTGTGTATCAAATAATTGTGGCATTAGGTGTATGATTTCATTAGCCTTGTGTGACTTGTGTGATGATGCTGATATGATTTATTTTGCAGCCCTAGTCTTAATTTCTCTGTATATTTAGACCCAGACTACTAGCAAAAGCATTTTAATATGGAGAAACTACTGCTAACATACTGAGTGAAGCATGAATCTTAAGAACATTGTGCAGAAGCCAGTAAAACTAACGTGTTAAACTGTAACTGAGCATTTTTTTATAATGTTATTTCATTTTTTTTTCCCATTATCTCCCCAATTTACAATTTACACAGCCAATTATCCAACTCACTCATTAGGACTCCCCCTATCACTAGTGATGCCCTAACACACCAGGAGGGTGAAGACTAGCACATGTCTCCTCCAATACATGTGAAGTCAGACTCCGCCTCTTTTTGAACTGCTGATGCAGCATTGCCGAGTAGCATCACAGTGCATTTGGAGGAAAGCACAGCAAATCGGTTCCGATACATCAGCTCACAGACGCAGCCTTGTGCTAATCAACATCACCCTTTAGAGTGATGACGGTAAAGAGCGCCATCTACCCACCCAGAGAGAGCAAGGCCAATTATGCTCTTTCAGGGCTCCGGTAGCTGATGGCAAAGTACATGAACAGGATTCGAACTGGCGAATAAAACCTAACAACAACATCATTCATAATCAATTATACAACTTTTTTAAATATTTTTTTTTTTGTAAAACTGCACTGGAGCAACGTAAAATTTTAATTTGTTAAATTTCAAAATGTGGTGATATAACATTCACTAAAAAATCACTCTCATTATTTTTTTAAGCTATTACTCTCCTACAAGTACTACACAATCTTGTGGCCTGATGCCGTGTGCAGCCTGAAAACTATTCTGCAGGTTCTGTTGTGAAGTGTATGTCTGTGTGCTGTGTGTCTCATTAACAGTGGTGGATGTGTATCAGCAGTGGTGTGGCCCCTGCCGTGCTGTCATCAGTCTGTTCAGAAAAATCAAAAACGAGCTGGGAGATGACCTGTTACACTTTGCCGTAGTAAGTGTAATTATTTTAATAATTAAATTATTTTTTATAGACTTCCTATCTGCTTATGTTCCAATGAGTGTAGGCAAATATTTTACGTATTAAAAAGAAATAAAAACTAAGCTTTTAAACTTTTAAAATTGTGCATGAATATGTGATCATATTTATTTGTTAAGTAGTTATTTGCATCAATTATACAATGTTTTTATTCATTTTCTTCTTCTTCTTTTTTTTCTAAATTAATTTGTGTTTTTTATTTGTGCCTAATTATTAATATTATACTACATAATTTTAAATGGTCAAGACTGTTTTATTCAGTCTAGACCAGGGGTGTCCAAACTACGGCCGCGGGCTATTTGTGGCCCGTTTCCTTTTTTGAAGCGGCCCGCGAGGTATTTTAGAAATAGAATGAAAGTTGGCCCGCTGTTAAGCAGGTTTTTATAATGTGAGATTCAAAGTTTGAACGCTAGGTGTCAGAAACGGGCCAAAGAGTCTAAAAGCGGAGAGAGTGCGCATTTCTAGCGCAGAAAAACGGGCCAAAGAGTCTAAAAGTCGTAATTAAGGAGTTTAACATTAAGAGACATCATGAAATTAAACATCAATTTGAAAGATCTTAGTTCACACAATGCTGTCAAAGATAGATAAAGATAGTAAATTAAGTAAAATGTTGTGTAAATGAAATAATCAGGAAAAAAGTATTATTTAATGCAGTATGTTTGTTT
Organism: Astyanax mexicanus; assembly: GCF_023375975.1. NCBI lineage: Eukaryota > Metazoa > Chordata > Actinopteri > Characiformes > Acestrorhamphidae > Astyanax > Astyanax mexicanus. Next base: position 40,285,881 of record NC_064418.1, on the reverse strand, counting down.
TATTATAGAGTCTGTGGCCCGTGACTTCAAATATATTTCTTCTTCTGGCCCCCAACAAAAAAAAAGTTTGGACACCCCTGGTCTAGACTAATCCTTCATAAAACCAGTCCTATATTATGCAACAAATGGTTAATATACAGTATTTAAACTGTCAGAATACCTTGTCATAATAATTCTCTGTTAACTGACCACACATAACAGATACAGAAGACAGAGATTAAGTTGGACATTTTTTTATTTAATGGTGATTTTTCACAGTAACTGATCATTGAGAAATTATTTTTACACTTTGGCCATTCACATAATACTTGTTTTATAATGTTTGCTTATTTTAACTCCTAAGGCGGAGGCTGACAGTATCAATGTGCTGGAGAAGTACAGAGGAAAGTGTGAGCCCACCTTCCTGTTCTACGCTGTAAGTTTATCATGAGGAAATTCACACAGTTACAGTCACACCCGCTCATTGAAAGACCTGCAAGCTAACTGAAATATTAATATAATAAAAAAGATGAACTTGCATTTCTGCATTCTGACCAGCAGGTGAGATCTACTGTGTAATTAGTTATAGTTACTCGATACTTCTCCAAAAAAGTAACTGAGTTACTCCACTATAAAAGTAACCAGTAAAAGTAACTAGTTCACAATATGTGTCATGAACGGCAGACATCACTGTAAATGAACGTTGGCTGGTTAATAACCTACTGGCAACGACGCGGGGAGAGAGAGAGAGAGAGAGAGAGAGGGGGGGGGGGCAACGATGCGCTGAGCGCGCGAGGGCGAGAGAGAGATACAGAGAGAGAGAGAGAAGTGTGCGAGAAAGCGCTGCAATAAAAAAAAATGGCTAGTGGAAGTGATGGCACGGAAACACACAACGATTCTCCGTATAAACATTTTCATCACCTGTACTGGTAAGAAAACCACAACTGCAGTGTCATGAGCAAATGTCTACAATGAGCAGTTTCAAAATCATTGCAAATCGTCACAATTGTGCCTCACTTCACCACGCCAAACCACGTAAACCTACAGGCACAGGCCAGGAGCTCAAGTTCACCGGAAAGAGGAGGCGTTAACCAGGGCAAAGCGAAGTTAAAACAAAAAAAAGTTCATTGAGCGGTTAAAGTAACGTGCAGTAACGGGGTGTCGGAAATGGTAACGGCGTTATAGTTACAGTCAGAGTAATTAGATTACTCCTTACTGAAAAAAAGTAACGGCGTTAGTAACGCCGTTAATTTCAACGCCGTTTCTCCCAACACTGCTGTGTACTGAAAGATGTCATATTCTGTGTGTGTGTGTGTGTGTGCAGGGTGGGGAGCTGGTGGCTGTGCTGAGGGGGGCTAACGCTCCTCTCCTGCAGAGAATAGTGGTGGAGGAGTTGGTGAAAGAGAAGCGTGTGCTGGAGCAGGGAGTCCAGCGCATTGTGGTGAGCTAAACTCCTCTACAAAAATGCAGACTATTCCCACTGCACTCCCCCACGGATCCTAAATTCCCGGATATTATATTCGTATTGTGTAACGTAGGGCAAGTTTCACAGACATGAACTAAACTTAGTCTCAGACTGAACTGTAATGTCAAGCTTACAGGTTAAATTTTCAGGAACACAGAGAACTTTTTTCACAGTGTCTCTCATTTCTTAAGAAGAGACATATAATATATGTATTTATACCCATCAACATTTTCCCTTGTTATTTTGTTTTCACTCTAAATGCACTGTGGTTACTCTGCATAACCACAAATTTCCAGTCTGTACTTCACATATATTCACAGTGGATGCTTAGCAAAACCTCCACAGTTAAGCCTTATAAAATGTTTTTCATATTCATTATCTCTAGCATGTAGTCTATGAATACAAACTACTAGCATACATACAAATCCATTCTGGGTCATCTGTAAGCAGTTTTTAAATATTACACATTTTCAGAAAATGTAGAGGCTCCTTTAAACATAAATGCAGTGGAAAATTGAGAAAAGAGGAAAAAGGTGGAGGTTTCTTACAAAAATCACCATGCTTCAAAGGGTTAAAACCAGCACACTATGTTATTATCTCTATCTACTAAAGTAGTGTCTTTAAATGTTGACTCAATTATGTGTTTAAATTACACAATTTGTGTCACAGAAGCTAACTCAAATTGTATGTTTTATGTTATTAATTTTTGAATAAAAAATAATTCAATTTAATTGAACTTTTCTATACAGTGCTTTCCACAGCAAATCGTGTTGTCACAAAGCAGATTTACAGAGATACAATGAGAAAAAGAAGATGAAAGATAAAATAGTTAGAGTGACTTGGTAAAGCAACGATAATTATAAAATCCTGTAGTGAAAAACAGTGGTGTTATGTAATTAGGGTTGTACAGGACGGCAGGAATATGGCAGCAGCCTACAACTATAAAAAAAACACTATAAGTGCACCACTGACTGACATAAACCCAGACAATCAGTTGTCAGGGTTTTTTACATAAAGTGCTGCGCTGTTAAGATACGAATGCGCCAGTGACACATTGATTGGTTTACATACCCATGATTAATTAATTATGCCTTTTGCATCTTATACATGCGTTTTGCCATGCAAGGCATGTTTTTTGCGCCCTAAATCCAGCTGCTCAATCCTTAATTGACCAGTCTTGTATACTAATTAGGAGGCTGTTCCTAAGTTGGGAGACTTTATTAAAGAAAGCTCTTCCTCCTGCATAGTTTTTTTCTCAAACGTGGGACTGATAATAGGCCAGCATCTTGGGAGCAGAGAGTACATAGTGACTATAATGTTAGTTATTGATAGTTATGTTTAATTTAAGTGGTTTTGATATCAGGTTGCCAAGCACACAACCAGCATTTAATAATGTGATCAATGTTTTAACTTGTGTCTTTGTACTATTTTCTCTCTCATTATAACACATATCTAACACAGTTTGATTCACACTGTGTTCTTATTTAACACATTTTCCAAAAGTCTCCTTTCCTGCCCTGAGCATTTGAAGTGTATTCTCACAGGTAAAAGATGAGGGCTTGGTTGATGAAGAAGAGCAGGAAGACTATGCCGGGCCCATTCAGAATGATGAAGATATTCTGGGTACTCACACATACTAATTTAATGTACATTTACTCACAGCCAGGTGGATCTGTGTACAGAGCTGACAGCTATTTTGTGTTTCTCCACTGCAGTGACTGATAACAGGTCTTACACCGTGGCGATCATTAAGCCAGACATTGTGGCACATGGGAAGACAGATGAAATCATTATGAAGGTAAAGCCTATATACTTTATATATTTCTTATTATACTGTATGTAAAAATGTTGCAAGAAAAGTGTAAATCAACAAAACACAAATAAATAAAGCAAATGCATCAGATGGATGAGAGCAAAGCTAAAATACCAGTATTTTTTCTTTCAGATTCAGGATGCAGGATTTGAGATTCTGGCCCATGAGGAGCGAACCCTCACTGAGTCAGAGGCTCAGGAGTTTTACCAGCACAAAGCATCAGAGGTACTGCAATCTAACCTGCATTATACGTATGCATGCACTGTACATTTTACATGATTTGTATATTGGACATAAATATATACATGAACAAATATATTTTAAAAAGTTAAATATTAAAAGAAGGATTAACACATTTCTTGACATTTTATCTGTTTAAAGTAAGTAATTTTTATAAAAGTCTGTTTTACAGGTAAATATTTCTGCTTTATATATAGGCAAAATTATGCAAATACAAGTAAATCCATGTATATTTTAAAAGGTATATTTTCTGTATACCATTTAGTAATATTCTGCATTTTGCAATGTTTTTGTAATAAGTCATTCCTATTTATCCATCCATTCATATAGAAACAGAAAATAAATTAAATATTTATACATGGATTTTCATTGAAATTTAAGTCTATTTCTTTTGAAAATAGCGACAACATATTAAACATAATTTTTATTTTTCCTGACCATATACATATATATATATATATATATTTTTTTTTTAAAGGAAACAAAACAGGGTAGAACAGGTAAGAAAAGAAGGAAGAATGAGGGAAGATGAAGGGAGGAGAGGAAGCGAAAATAAGGAGAAGGAAGGAAGAAAAAAGGGGAAACACTAAATTCCGTGTTAGGTCTTTTTATTAGGTTTATACATTTATTTTTGCGCCTATAATTTCTGTGCTCTTATACTGGATATTGTTAAGGCCTTTTCTCTCAATGGATTTGTCCTGTTTCTCTACCTTCCTGATTTATAATTATGTTTCCTCTTTTCTCACTACCTCAGTAAAAAAATATATATATATAAATAAAATGTGCAGTATAATAATTTATATTAGTAAAACAACTAATCTTAGTGAATAATCACTTCTGATTAGTGTTCATTTTTTCATCTGCTTAACAAGACAGATCATTACTGCTTAGTGGCCAACCTATTTGCCTGTTTATCTACTTGCCACATAAAGCTTGTTGAGTTTCTGTGTATCAGTACTTTGATGTCATATGAATAAATATTTCTGAAGGTGCCATACACTTCATGCAGTCTCGGTAGGACAGTCTTGACGGATGCACCAAAAGAATGGCACTCATTGAAATGCAACACTTCCAGATTTATTCTCCCCCTCTGCTTCGTGCTCTTTGTGGATACAGTCTGTGTGAAAGTCTAAGAATAGAGCTGCTGACTTTCTGCGTGCCCTCCTGCTTTGCTTACTCTGCAGAATCTCATGGAACAGAGCCTCAGGTTGTGTTTAACTGAGTGTGTAACGAGTGTGTGTGTCTCTCGTCTTTGTGTTTGTGTGGGGTGTGGGTATGGGTGTGTATGTTCTTAGCCATATTTTCAGGAGCTGGTCCAGTTCATGTCCAGTGGCCCCTCCCATGTTCTGGTCATTTCTAAACCCGAGGGTTGTGATGATGTCATCCCGGCCTGGCGGGAGTTCCTGGGCCCGACGGATATCGAGGAGGCCAAGAGAGAGCATCCAGACAGGTAAAGAGCCTCACACCGCTTAAAGTCAGGTTAAACACACACACACCAGTTGGCTTGAGGTGGTCAGATAAAATTATGATTAATTTAGTTCTAATAGAATGTTTTCACTGTAATATTTAGGATTTCGATGCTCTTTTTTGCTCCATAATTCCATGTATGCAGGCAATTTTATAATCAATTCCAATGAAATTATTTAAATTTTCCTATTTATTTATTTAATTATTATTTTAGTTGTCATTAGTTGCACACTCAGACTTTTGAAGTTTATGCTGTATGTCATTTAAAGCATCTAATAAGACATACTTCAGTTTCTAATACATATATTAATAAATTCTAATGCATTTCTTACATTTATTATTTTAGTTCCTTTTTTAATTAGTTTTTCTCTATTTTACTGTATTAACTCTATTATTGGCCTATCCTAATGTTCACACTCACTCAGTTTTGTGTACTGGTTTGTGTATTCCAGTTCTGACTGATGTTTGCTTTCCTGTAAATACAAGTATTTAAGTGTGTCCCAGTGCACAAACATGCAGTTTACTCTGCTTTATTAGCTGGGATGCTGTCATGCTTTACGTCAATGGGCAGATTTTTATTTTTCCTATGCTGTGGGCAGGGCTAAGTGCTAGAATATAGAGAAGAAGAAAGAAGAAAACATACCATGTTCTATGTAATGGATGCAGGGCCTGAAAGGGTTGATAATATTAATTTTACTTGTCTTCATACTTAGCTGAGGTAAGAATTAGGTAATTTTTAAGGTAATTAAAAAAATAGAAATCAAAGTATATATTTGAAACCTTAATTCCCAATAACATTAAGAAGGACCTTTCCTTCAACTGTAAAATTGCAGTTTAGAGGACTTGCGTGACAGCAATGAGAAACACACACACACACACACACACACACACACACGCTCGCACATATAGATTTGCTTATGGTTTGTCAGTGAGCTCTAAATATCTTGTTGCTTAATCACAGATAGCTCAGGAAGAGCAGCTGTGTGTTCTTAGAGAGGAGGTCCCATATTGTTTTCACAGATTTGAGCGTTAACAGATATAACAGTATGCATCCTGTGCTTATCGCCAGCTTCCCCTTCTCCCTGCCCTCGCTGTGAAACCAGCAGTCATGCCATCTGTTCTTCTTTCTCTCTCTCTCTCTTTCTCTCTTTCTCTCTGTCTTTTTCTCTGACTCTCTCCATCTATTTGTGCAGTTCTTTTTTCCTACCTCCTCCTCGCTACACTTACCTCCTTCCCAAAACCTTTTTTTTGCCATACCTTCACATCTGCTTTAACATCTGCCATCTTCTTTGTTTTGTCTCTCACTCCCTCACACATCCTCTGATTCTCATTTCATTCTGATCTTTCCCTCAGTTTCTCTTCCATCTTTCTTTTTCCTTCATCATCACCCATCTTCCCTGCCCTCTAACCATCCTCTTATTCCTTCTCTTCTCTCTCTCCTCTAGTCTGCGAGCTCAGTACGGATCAGAGACCCTGTTCAACGCCGTGCACGGCAGCTATGATGGCGAGCAGGCCAGTAGGGAGCTGGCCTTCTTCTTTCCCAACTTCAGGACGGCGGTGTCAGGCAGGCACTCGGGCCACGCCGGGCCGGAACCGGAGCCTGTGGAGAGGACACTGGCACTCATCCGGCCTGACGCAGCCAGAGAAAACAGAGGCATGTGCCAGAACCATGTCTGTGTGCGCGGAAACGCAGACCCGCAGGCACACGCATGCTGAGAGAGAGAAAGATAGAGCTACAGAAATACGTATGCAGTTATGCAATTGCCCAGGCTGGATACTATAGCTATAGCTGCAGCCAGGCACTTTTACTATTAGAGTACCTGTTTCTGACTGTCTTAGAGACAGTATGGCTCTGTGCCAGTGGTCAAAACCTGCAAGAATGAACAAAACAACATTTTTATTGTCATAGAAATAGAAAAAAGCCTTTATTTCAAGTGCCCTTCCAAGCCACAGGCCATAAGAAATTGACAAATTTCTCTCATCTGCTAATTCTGTCTGTAGATCTTTGGCCCAGGCAGAGCTCGGTTAAATAGTATTTTTTATTGTATCCACCTCAATATGTTTAAAGTTAGCATACAGGCTAACAAACTTTATTACTATATAGTATTTCCTGCAGGCACGTAACAGTATTAGATGTTTTCCTGTCGCAAATTTTTTGTCATCTCACATCATGACCAAGATTCAACCTAAAATTAACGTCTATTGATGTTGGTGGCTAGCTGGGTTAGTACAGTGCAAAAACCTAGTGATGTAATCAGATTAGTATAAATATCTTTGCCACATATATTCACTAAGCAAAGATTTTAAGATTTAATAGCAAGTATACTAGTGCATCTCAGAAAATTAGACTATCCTTGAAAAGTTACTTTATTACAGTAATTTAGTTAAAAATGTTAAACTTATATATTATGTAGATGTATTGCATACAGAGTGATCTAAGCGTGTACTTTAAGCTTTTATTGTTGATGATTATGGCTTACAGCCAATGAAAATCCAAAAATCAGTGTCTCAGAAAATTAGAATATTATATAAGACTGGTACAATTGGTACTATTGGCAGTGTGGGCAGTGTGCCAAGTCCTGCTGGAAAATGAAATCTGCATCTCCATAAAAGTTGTCAGCATTTTCTGCAAAGCACTGCGCTGACTTGATATAACACAGTGGACCAACACCAGCAGATGACATGACCCTCCAAACCATCAAGAGTGGAGAGGCACGAAGTCTAAACTGCTTGAGGTCTAGGGTGAATTTTCCACAATCAATGATGGTTTGGGGAGCCAAGTCATCTGCTGGTGTTGGTCCACTGTGTTTTATTAAGTTCAAAGTCAGTGCAGTTTTGTTTTCCCAGAAAATCTTACAGCACTTCATGCTTCCCTCTGCTGATAACTTTTATGGAGAAGCAGATTTCATTTTCCAGCAGGACTTGGCACACTGCCCACACTGCCAAAAGTACCAATTGGACAGTACCAATATGAACTTGTGTTGGTGGGACTAAATAGAAAACACATTAATTCAATGATTAGGAGGTGTGTCCCAACACTTTTGTCCATACAGTGTACATGCACTATATATACTAATAATATCCACATATGCTTGTACAAACAACATGTTTTAGATTTTACTAATGCTTATGTACGCTAAATACAAATCATGACTTTGTGTTAACAGAGATGATCTTAGCGAAGATCCACAAGGCAGGATTTAAGGTGGCCATGCAGAAGGAGGTGATGCTCACAGAGGAGCAAGTGTGCCTGTTCTACAGTGAGCACCAGAATGAGGAATACTTTCCTGCCCTCCTTAAAAGCATGACCAGGTAATTAATTTTCAAGCCATATACTGTATAGACATAGACACCAGTATAAATTGTGAGGTGCATTCTTGTGAGTGAAGCTGAACACCAGCCAGTGTGTTTATGGCAAGATGACATTAATTATCTTAAAAAAACATCTTTGCATTAAGCAGAGTGTAATAAACTGTGTTGTGCTTAGTGGTCCAGTGCTGGCTCTGGCTTTAGCAAAGCAGGGAGCTGTGGAGCACTGGAGAAACCTTCTGGGACCCAAAGACCCCAAACAGGCGAAGGAAGACCAACCAGAAAGGTATGCTGAAACTTTTTATTATTTCACTTTTAAATTGTAGACTCAAGAGTATTATCTTTAGTTGCTAAAACTTTTTGTAAGAGGGTATTGCATAACTCATATAAGTTACTAAGACATTTCCTTTAATGTTATTGCTTAATTTAGAATTATGAAAGTAAGAAGTTTTAAGATAAACATAACATATTTAGCCTGCAGTGTAAGGGAAATACGAAATTGACAAATTTCTCTCATCTGCTAATTCTGTCTGCAGAACTTTGGCCCAGGCTGAGCTCAGTTAAATTTGTGTGCTCTATTGTATTCACCTCAATATGTTTAATGTTAGCACACAGGCTAACAAACTTTATTCCTATATAGTATTTTCTGCAGGGACGTTACAGTATTAGACGTTTTCCTGTTGTAAAATTCTTGTCATCTCACATCATGACCAAGATTCAACCTGAAATTAACGTCTATTGATGTTGGTGGGTAGCTGGGTTAGTACAGTGCAAAAATCTAGAGATGTAATAAGGGAATAAACAAGTGCGTTTTCAAGTGCAAATCTAAAAAAAGGTAATCCCTGCCTGTATAGATCAATTTTCATTCCTGTTATACGTGTGTGTTTGGTTGGTCAGCCTGCGAGCTCAGTTTGCAGGGGAGAGTGAGTGTGTGAACCAGCTTCATGGAAGTCAGAGCTTGGAGGAGGCTGAAAAGGAGATCAGCTTCTTCTTCCCTAAAGAGCAGACGCTGGCTGTTATTAAACCCGACACTTCAGAAGAGCACAGAGGTACAGTAGCGGCCCGTGTTAAAGGTGCCTACAACTATTTCCTACACCACATGTTCTAGAATTGTTCAGGTTATATCGTCTCTCCGCACTCGATCCTGCAGCCTGTGATTTATATAGCCACACTGTTCAGTTTATACAAATGTAAAAGTTATTTTAAAACGCACGATTCACATTTCATAATAAGTGGAGTGGGCAGAAAAACCTCCAAACCACTTTCCTTCTTAGGCTTCATCCTAGTCATTTAGATATAGATGACATGTTTACAGTATGCAATAGAGCTGCACAATATAATGTTTTATATTTTCCACAAAAGGAAAACCTACAATCTTCTCATTTTCCATGATATTACTAATAAAGGGAGATTATATTGTCCAGTATAATTTATATCACTTCAATTTTGTATTGGAGCTGTTTTCGGACTGTAAGGCGCACCAGACTATACAACTATAACTATTTTCTAGTCTATTTTCATACATATGGTGCACCGGATAATAAGGCGCATTAAGTGACACTAGTAAATATTGTCAAAATGCCCAACTCTACTTTCAGTACTTACTGTAGAACTGAAGAGAAAGTGTTGGGACCAGTACAACCAATTATACTGATATCCTAACATAGAAACTGGGAGTATTCCACAATTATCTATTCCTCAGATAGATTTAGGGTTTAATTTTGTTGCACAGATGAGATCCTGGAGGAGATCCAAGCCGGAGGCTTCACCATCTCTCAGCTACAGGAGACAGTTTTGTCCAGAGAAATGGCCGAAGAGTTCTACAGAGAACACAGAGACAAGCCTTTCTTCAGCCAGTTAGTGGACTACATGTGCCGGTAAGCTCTCTCTCTCACACACACACACACACAAACACACACACAAGAAATGGTTCTTTGAGTGATGCCATAAAAGAACTGATGGTTCCTCAACCAAACAAATCTTTTAAAGCAAGGGTATTTCATTAAAATACAATAATGTCCATTTAGAGAACATTTCTCCAGCCAGGGCCTGGAATGTAATTTTTTTTTCAATTTGCATTATGATTCAGTGTCCTATTCTGTATATAGAAATAGCCTACAGGTTAAATTCACATTTTATGTCATCAGCCATTGAATGTCAAATGAAACTACAAATAGTAAAAATTCAATATATTAATTCATTTGTTTAAATTAATTTTCACACTAAACTTAACAAATTATAAAAAACTCTAAATAAATGTTTCTTAGTTCAAGTGAAATTTAAAAAATATAAAAGAATGCCTTTTTAAAATTGCATTTAAAAACAAATACTGTTCCACCTATTAGTAACTTCTGTTTAAAGGTTTAAAGATGTTTATTGAAAGGGTTGTCTCACTGAAATCTCTTTTATAAAGATGGTTCTTCTCTGAAAATCTTTTTAGCACAAATACAGTGGTATGAAAAAGCTTGGGCACCACTGATCATTTTCATGATTTTCCTTTATAAATCATGAAAATGTAATATAGCAGATGAACACAGTTATATTTGAGAAGTGAAATTAAGTTTATAGGATTTACAGAAAGAGGGCAATAATTATTTAAACAAAATTAGGCAGGTGCGTAAATTTGGGCACCCCAATAAAAACATATATATATATATATATATATATATATATATATATATATATTAATATTTAGTAGATCCTCCTTTTACAGAAATAACAGCCTCTAACCGCTTACTATAGCTTCCAATTAGAAGGTCCCTATACTTGAGAACAGAATAATAGTTTGTATAAAATAAATCAGGAATATTTTCTACAGATTTTATATTTTTCTTTGTTAGCCTTAAAAATGGTCCTCAGGTGTTCCTCCCAGAGTCCACCTGTTCCTTACTGTTGGATTTAATCATACCGTATATGTAAATTCAGACACTTTAGACGTATTCTTCCTCTACTGACTGTGTGAAAGTGTCTGTTAGCCTCAGGATGTGGAGGGTGCTGCATTTGCTAATTCTTTCTTAGGCATCATCTGATCCTTGTGGCTCATTTGAATTCCTCTGAAGCTGGTTTGATGATTATCAGCCCTGATGAGGAGATTTTCAGTCAGATCTTTTAACACACCCTCATGTATAGCCAGCACGCCTCTTAAGCGCTGTAATTAGCATATATATAGTGGGAGATATGGAGTTCTCCCATTGTTTCTTTTCAGAGGCTCAGTTATACGGTACAGGGTAGCAAACCTTCTATAAGCACATAGCAGAAACAATCATAGATTTCATCGAATTAGAAATTGAAATTGAATGTACTGTATATGAATGTCTTTTCTTTCCATCAGGGGTCCGTGCACAATGCTGATTCTGACTAAAGAGAATGCAGTTGAGGAGTGGAGGGCCATGATGGGACCTACTGACCCCAATGATGCAAAAGAGAATGCACCGGGGTCCCTGAGAGCCCGCTTCGCTAAAGATATCCTAGAGAACGCCGTCCATGGTTCATCTAACACAGAGCATGCGCAGGAGAAAATACATTTCCTCTTTGGAGAGATCAGCTCAGGGTCTGAGCTCATCAATGCTGGAGATGATGAGGAACCTCTTCCTTTAGGTATTTTTTATTAGTGATTTATTTTTTTATTTATTCCTCTAGCGAATACACCATATAAAAAAAATATTCGGCAGAGCATTTTAAGATAATTTAACTTTAGTTTAGCTTAGTCAATTATTTTCCCAACTCACATTTTTACTTTTGCATATCAGTTTAGTAAGCATATTGTTTTGAGCTTCAAAAATCTTAAAGTAAGTAACTGATGGTCAGTGTTGGTTTTGAGAGCCATGCCATCTGCTAGTGTTTGTGCACTGTGTTATATCAAATCTGAAGAGATTTTACAGCACTTCCTGCTTCCCTCTGCAGACAACTTTTATGGAGATGGGGATTTCATTTTCCAGCAGGGCTTGGCACACTGCCCACTCTGCCAAAAGTACCAATTGGTCTTATGCATTATTAAAATTTTCTAAGACACTGATTTTTTGGGTTTTCATTGGCTGTAGGCCATAATCATCAAAAGTAAAAGAAATAAACGCTTAAAACCAATCACTTTGTACATAATACATCTATATACTGATAACTTTAATATAAGTTTGCCATTTTGAACTGAATTACTGAAATGAAGTAATTTTTCAAAGATATCCTATTTTTTTTAGATGCACTAGTATAGGATATTACACACTCAGCAACTTACAAAAAAGTCTTGAAAAAAAAGTCTACAAATACCCAAGTCTGTAGGACAGGGGTGTCCAAACTTTTTTGTTGGGGGCCAGAAGGAGAAATATATTTGAAGTCACGGGCCACAGACACTGTAATAAAACAAATAATGAAATATACCACTTTAAATAATACGTTTTCCTGATTACTTTCATTTACACACCATTTTACTTGACTTACTATCTTTATCTATCTTTGACAGTGTTGTGTAAACTAAGATTTTTCAAACTGATGTGTCTTAATATTAAACTCCTTAATTACGGCAACTTTTAGACTCTTTTGCCCGTTTTTCTGCGCTAGAAATGCGCATTCTCTCCGCTTTTAGACTCTTTGGCCCAATTTTCTGCACTAGAAATGCGCACTCTCTCCGCTTTTAGACTCTTTGGCCCGTTTTTCTGCGCTACAAATGCGCACCCCCTCCGCTGTTAGACTCTTTGGCCCGTTTTTCTGCGCTAGAAATGCGCACTCTCTCTGCTTTTAGACTCTTTGGCTGATTTTCTTTGCTAGAAATGCGCACTCTCTCCGCTTTTAGACTCTTTGGCCCATTTTTCTGCACTAGAAATGCGCACTCTCTCCACTTTTAGACTCTTTGGCCTGATTTTCTGCGTTAGAAATGCGCACCCTCTCCGCTTTAAGACTCTTTGGCTCTTTTTTCTGCGCTAGAAATGCGCACTCTCTCCGCTTTTAGACTCTTTGGCCCGATTTTCTGCGCTAGAAATGCGCACCTTCTCCGCTTTTAGACACTTTTGCCCCGTTTTTCTGCCCTAGAAATGCGCACACTCTCCGCTTTTAGACTCTTTGCCCTGTTTTTCTGCCCTAGAAATGCGCACCCTCTCCGCTTTTAGACTCTTTGGCCCGATTTTCTGCACTTGAATTGCACATCCTCTCTCCGCTTTTAGACTCTTTGGCCCGATTTTCTGTGCTAGAAATGCGCACCCTCTGATGTGAATGTGAATGAATGTAAATGTTTATGATTCATCCGATTTTCTACACAAATGTTAAGTATATTTATGGAGATAATCGAAGAGCATTTGGAGAAAAGCAGTGTGGTAAACGTAAACTTGTCTGTTTTTATAGAAGCAGAAGAGAGCTTTGCAGAGCTGAGGAACCTCCAGACATCAAGATCCCCCTCATTTAGTGAACCAAGAGACCAGACTGAAGCAAACAGTGGAGGTATGTGAAACGTGAAAATGAGTAAAATAATGTTTCATCCCGTTCATTTTCCTGGTGAAGTAAAGAAAATTGAATACATTCTTCCTGTATGATAGTAATGCCTACATATGTAAACTAATGATTTTTGTACAGAAGCAGCAAGAAGCTCTGTGCATCTGGACCCAGAGGCAACAAAGAGCCAACCATTGTCTCCTGAAGTAACCACAGACTCATCAGAGCAAAGAGAAGCACGAGAGACATCCACTCCCAGCAGTGGTAATGGAGGTCTGTGTCTCACTGCCACCACTGACATCTAGGTCTTAGAAATAGATCTGCGCTTGGTTTCCCAAAAGCACTGAGGCATAATGATGATTCTTACATGATAGAACAGGCATCACAGGCTTACCACGTAACCACTACTGTTATACTGAGGAAAAGCAGTCGTGTACTCGTTTAAATCAAAGAATAGGCCACTGACCTGGATTTCAGATTGAGAAGAGGATCTTTATTGAAAGCATTTTTTCAGGATTAAGCTTAAAGCTGGAGAAGATGATTTTGCAGAATCCAGTAAGGAAGACTCCCTACATTTTAGCATGCCTTTTTAAAAATGATGCTCCCAAAACATATGAACTAGTTAAAGTTATAGAGTGTTGAAGTGTTATTTTACAGTATTGTGGCCACCACAGCTCATTTTTTGCTGTGGTGGCCACAATAGAGACAGACTACTCATTTAAATAACCCCGCCCCTGAGGGATGCCTCCACAGAGCTATACACATTCTATGATCCCACCCCGGCTAGGTGTAACCCAGCCCTTTTACAATAACCACACCTTTTTTGAATAGAGCTGAATAATGTTTAAAAAAAACAAATTTTGGGGGGATATAAAATTTTGACAGTATAAGCAGAGGTTACACTAGCTGCTGCATTTAAATAATGGAGGTAGAATTACAGTATATTGGGAAAAAAAACGTGATTGAAAGTTGTCTGTTTTGCCATTGAAACCTATTGGGATGGGTGGGGTTACACAGCTTTCTGCAACCAAACAGCAGGGGGCGCCCGACCTGTTGTGGCTTCACTTTAGAGAGACGATGCTCTCAATGTCCACCTATACACAGTCTATGTGGTATACGAACAAGAAGTTGGTCATAATGTTATGTTTGATTTTCAGAAACTAATTCTTAACATATATTTTTGATCTTTCATTTAGGACAAGAAACACCCACTTCAGACAGGATGGAGGACTCCTAAGAGAAAAACAGCAGCTGTGAAAATCATGTTGCTAACTGGACGTTTTGACCATGCTCTTACCTAGAGTGACTTTCATTTAGTGTCCTTCGTGTTACACAGGACTCTTTAAGTGTAGTGTGGAGTGGAGTGAAGTGTTTGCCCAGCTGTCTGCCACAGGAAAGCAGTATTTTACCTCACTACACTAACATGTTTAAACAGTATCCAAATCTACCAAGATAATGAGTAGATAGGATCTATGAAGAATCTTTATGGCAGATTAATTAGGCTTGACTGCCACTACCATGCTTCTAAAAACTGTAAACATTCTAAAACAATTCTGAGTTTTCTATTTTAGGGGACAACTTGTCAAGAGCCTAGTGCATCACATAGAGCTTTATTATTATTTAACAGTTCTCAATCATTATGTACAATAGTTACAAACGATGCATTACCTTTAAACTTTACTTTTAAACAAACAAAAAGATACGTGTATATTTCCCATGATATTCAAAAAAACATTACACTCAGTACTCTGAAAAGCTTCTTAAACTAAAAAAATAAGAGGGCACGCAACTCTGAGTGCCTGCGTAGGCAGTTATTACAATTTAATCGTTTTTTTCTTCATCATTTTTTTATTTTATTTGCTGAAGTAGTCTTCAATGCGTCTTTTCTTGCTGGGACTTGCTGAGAAATGATTTTCCTGGGGTCGAGAATTCGTGTGCTCAGAGTCCTCCCAGTCATTCACAGCCTCCAGCAGCACAGATTCATCCATATCCTCCTCTGAGAAGGACCTCTGGAACATCTCTGTGATGGTCTGCTGCTTGGGGTCCTCAGAAAGTAATGAAAAAAGAAGTCTTGTCAAAATTTAAATACAAATTAGTTATTAGGAAATGTTCCTAGGGTTTCCGTACCAATGAATTATAAAAAAAAATAAAACATTAATTTACAAAATGTCACACACTAATGCCTGTAGCACATTCTGACTAGTATTCAGCATCCTGAAAATGTCTTTAAATATCATGATAATATTTTTACCAACTCACTCACTCTCAGCTTGTATTAATCTTTGTGTTAAATAAAACTTGTGAATAGAAAAATGTTATACTGAAAGTATATAAGAATGTATTCCTTGAAGTAAATCAGGCTATTTTCATAACTATCCGTAATATAGTAATATCGATCATCCGTTTCAGGTTTACAGAATTTTTAGGACAGTTTCCTGATGGAATCTGATCACATTTTGAGACAGAACGTTAAAAGTAAAGTCTATTCTTACCTTGCTGTGGAAACTGGAGCACTCTGCCTTGTCTGAAATATTGGATTCCGACAGGCCGACCTGTTCTAAAACATTCATCTTCTCTTGGATCATGGGCCTGTGGACAGAGAAGAGTCAGTGTGAGTCAAAACTAATGAGGGAAGTGAAACAGTACCTGGAGTCTAACAAACACAGAGCTTAAGAGAGGATTTCTCTTACCAGAGGTAGTCGTCTGCTGTTCCTTTCGCTACCAGGTAGTGAATATCCACACAGCTGGTTTGACCAATGCGGTGCACTCTGTCCTCTGCTTGGATTAATATCTGTGAACAAAACAGGACAAGGCAAAAGAAACAAAAAGTAATTATGAAAAATCATGCACTGAATCTGCCTGTTTAATCTTAAATGTATTATTAAGCTGTTTGCCTGTGCTTTACTGGTCTTTAAAAGTGTGTGACAGAGCAGTTGGCATTCAATGGCTTTGGCTAAGGACGACATCCTAGGGTGCCCTAAGCATAAGAACTAGAGATGCAGTCAAACAAAATGAAACATTACAATTTTCAAGTTTTTATACATGTTGCAATTTCTGTCCATTACTAAAAAAATGATATGCACTGTATTTTTCAGACTATACTCACTTAAAATCCTTTAATTATCCCAAAAATCGACAGTGCGCCTTAGTAAAGACACTCTGCTGAAGTACAGCATTATAAAGGAGTTTCAATTAAGTTTCTCCAGCACTAAGGCTGGAGCAGTATTAGCAATAGCCAATAACCACAGCACTAACTCTTTCACCATTTAGAGGTGAGTATATCAGACAGTAGCCATGTTTACAGTGTTAAAACAAGCTACGTGGGACAAACCGCTAACTGATTGCGCCCTGGCTTACCGGCACATTTAGGGTTTCTCAGTGTATCGCTGTCAGGTGGCATTTACTGCGGCTAGCGCTGCTGAAAATATTTGAAATCTAAGCTTACAGTTAATAAACAGAAGTGCATTACTCACCCACATGAACAGTTTTCAGAGGAGAAATTTGTGTAGATTACCATCCAGCCCTTATTTGACTTTAAAAGATTTTTTTTTTTTTTTTTTTTTTTAAGAATTACAGTTTTGTTTACTTAAGACACTTCCCACAGCTTCCCCATTAGAAGTGAAATATGGCGACATCCTTGTTCCTTATTGTTAAAATGCGCCTTATAATCCATTAGGCCCTATGTATGAAAATAGACCAGAAAATAGACGTTCATTGATACATCGTTTTCTAATCCAATGTGCCGTCCGTAAAATACTAATAATGTATTTTTGAAGTGTGGGCCTTAGAAATACTCAATTCAAGGAAACAAATGACTCACTGTTTCACATAAATTATTCAGTTTTTTCACAATCAAGAAGAGGAAGAGTTAAGAGTTTAAAAGGAAGAGTATGGACGTTAGATACTAAATTATTATTTAATGTGTCTGTCCGTTCTGGCTGTCAGAGGTGGCAAATCCAAGTCAAGAACTTTCTCGTCCTGTTCCTGGATTTGCCTCCATTGTTGTCTATAGAAGCACACTTACCCCTGGGTTCCAGAAGAGCTCTGCGAACACCACAAGGTCTGCAGCATGCAGAGTCAGACCCATGTTTGCAGCTGTGATTGACAGCAAAGCCACGCAGCTCTGATGGGTGAACTGGAACCGCTCGCACAACTGCTGCCTCTCAGCTGAGGGTGTGGATCCATCAATGCGGATATAATTGACCCCCTGTAGAGTGGAGGAGAACATGAAATGCATCAACACAAAAAAATGAACAATGTTCAGTTGTGCCCATTTTTATTTATTTACTTGCATTCAATTCAGACATTAAGTATTTTATTTAAAAGGTATTATTTCTCAGTGTCAGACATGAATATGCTACACTTACCTTATCAGTGAGCTCTTTGCTTATGCTGTCCAGAACCTTCTTGTGATGCGCGAAGACCAGAAACTTCTCTCGTCCACACTCCAGCATATCAGATATGTACTCCCTTAAAGAAGACATGCACAAATACACTCCACAATTCAATTCCAACTTATATTTAATTAAGGAACTTACTACAATGTTACCCAGCATGCATCAAATAATATCCCCTGTTGAAACGTCTGATTTGTCCATAAATGATGGTGGAAAAGATGTTATCATGCTTACATAATGGCTCTGATTTTGGCCTCTGCTGTATGATTGAAGAAGACGAGTAGAGCCTCTTTTTCCTGCATCTTCTACAGAAACAAACAAACCCAGGTTATCACTCAACTCAAATAGTAAGGCACACTATAAGGCGCACTTAAAATCCTTTAATTCTCCATAAAATTGTGAGTGAGTCTTATAATCCAGTGCACCTTATATATGAATTCTAACAGTCAGGTTGTAAAGACAGTAAAACTACTCAGCTGAAGTACAGCTTTATACAGCAGTTTTAGTGAAGTTTCTCCAGCACAGACGCTGGAGCAGTATTAGCATTAGTCGCTAACCGCCATTCAGAAGTGAGTATATCGGACTGTAGCCTGCATGTTTGCCTGCGAGTTAAAACAAGCTCAGTGGGACAAACTGCTAGCTTATATCACCCTAGCACTCAGTGTTCCTCAGTGTAGCGCTGTCAGGCACCATTTACTAGCGCTTACTGACATTTACTAAAGGCTAGCGCTAGCAGTTAGCCACTAATGCTAATGCTACTGCACCCAGCTTTAACGGAAATGTGGAAATCTAAGCTTACTATAAAATAAACGGAAGCGCTTTTTTTGTTTGTTTGTTTACTTAGCTTAGCTTTCCAGGTCTCGCCACCCAGCGAGAAGACGTGCTAAATTATAAGGAAAACATGGAAATACCCCTGTTTCTTACTAGTGTTGCACAATGCGTCTTAAAATCTGGTGCGCCTTGTGTGTGAAAATAGGCCAGAAAATATGTTTATATAAAAATATGTGTATATATTTATTCATAGTGCGCCTAAAATACGATGTGCCTTATAATGCAAAAAATACCATATGCACTTATTAAAGCCTAAGAATGCATAAAAACATTCTGATTGTGCAGAAAACACAATCATACTATGGCCCTAATATTACATGTGGATTTGTTTCTAAAACTTTCCAGAACATTCAGAGCACCAAACAGCGGTTTGTCTCTCTCATTACCTAAGGTATCTAAGGTGCACTTACATTGTGTCGACCGTTGGCCAGCTCTTTGGCTGCAGCAGAGAGAGCAGCCTTGGTACGGGCGTTGATCCCGTCTGTAGTCACTGTGACCACCTTGCGCTGCTTTGCAGGAAGCTGCGAGAGCACTTCGGACTTCAGCCGCCTCAACATTAGAGACTCCTCAAGCAGGAGCTTCAACTCAGTCAGGTTAGAGGAGCCAGAGTAGTCCCAGCCCCAGGGAAGCTACAGAGGGACCAAGAGAAAGAGGAGGAGAGCAAAAGGTGCCATAAATGTATGGTTTCTGTGGTATCTACATCATTTTAACAGAACACAAAAGAACAAAAAGGCAGGTTTAATTCACCAATAGCCATTATTGAACTGAAGGAATCCAGTACTACCTGCTTAGCGTCACAGTATCTCGCCCCGAAATCATGGAAACGGGGGAAAAGTGTGGGTCTTACTGCCAGGATCTGAGTGTAGAGCTCAGCTGGACGGGACATGGCAGGAGTTCCTGACAGCAGGACCACCCTCTTAGCTGCCTGCCACATTCACACACAGAGAGAGGGGCAAACACAATTCAGTAATACAGAAAACACTGAGATAACGTAGAAAACATAGGAATACACAACAAAAATACTATTAGAGTAGAGTTATAGAAGACAATAAATTGATAAAAAAAAAAAAACATTATCTGCATCTAACAGATCTAAATATGTAAGAACATCTTTGTTGTACTCCAAAAGAGCACAAAACCTAATAGAAATGGGTCCCCTCCTCATTTTATTCGTAACCCTTCACAAATAGCTGTATATATTGTTCCAGTTTTTAAATTATACAAATAAATCTCTAAGCATATATAAAAATATAATTTTTCAAATAAGTGTTTCAGTGGTATAACTGCAGTAACAGCGCAACTCACACTGAGCTAACATTCATAAACAGTTTTGCTGACTGAGTGCAGATTAACTGGCCCTGGTGCAGCTTAGAGGTAATGAAGGAATATATCAAACCTTCAGCAGAGGAAGAGCTGCCTTACAGCGAGCAGTTTTGATGTTCTTCAGAAAATGGGACTCGTCCTGTGAGCACACATAAGAATGAAAGAGTTCAAGCGACATACAGTACCACTCAAAAGTCAGGATACACCTTCTTACCTTCAATGTTTTTCTTTATTTCTTAATTTAATGTATTTTCTACAGTAGATTAATATTAAATACATCGAAACAATTAAGGGAAACGTATGGAATAACATAGGAAACAGTAAATGTGTTTCTCCTCTAAAGCTGGAGCTTCACAGCGTGAAGGAAAAGCAGCAACTATTGTTCAGCACCTCCAGAAACTCCTTCAAGACACTGAGAAAACTATTCCAGGTGACTCTCTCTCATGAAGACACTGAGATTAAAATACCAAAAGTGTGCAGATCTGTCCTCAAAGATAAATGTGGCCACAGATTCTGGGTTGTTTAACAATTCTGCAGTTCCTGTGTAGCTTTATTGTCTTCAATGTTAAATTTACACTGTAAAAAACTTAAAAGAAAGAAAATTGACTGAGAATGGCTGTGCCCAAACCTTTGCCTGGTACAACATCTTATCATATAAAATTGATAGCTTGATTAAAAATGTTTCCCTTTAAATCAGCTAAGACAGGTCTTAAGTTTACTACTTTAGTTCTGAACTGAATGTACAAGGTAAGTATAGAGAATAAAAAAGGGTAATAAAAAAATGATTAGTCCTGATTCTGTTGGAGTAACTGTCCTCACTGTGCAGGTAAGACTTTTTACAAGATTTTGGAGCATTCTGTGAGGATTTGATTGTGTTCAGCACCAATAGTCTTAGTGTGGTCAGGATGTTGGGTGGTCCCCAACATCCCAACTTATCTCTTAGACTCCAGCAAAGGCCAATTATGCTTTTTTGAACTCTTGGCTAAAGAAACTTGAAGCATGCTCCAATAATGGTTTAAATTATAATGGTTGTAAAATGTGAAAGTAGTTCATACTGCAGTTAAAACCTCAAACTATTACAAATAATTAAAATGGCTATCTAAACAATCCATTACTGGGATAAAGTGAGCTGTATTTCATCCCATCTCAGCCACAGCAAAATTTATAAGACCTCATCAAGCTCTGCACTTGTTCTTCCCTGAGCAACATTTAACCCCATGCCCTCTCTTAAACAGGCAACGTGTACGCCTACAGCTACACAGGGTGGCATACCATTATGAGTACACCGAAGGGATTGGCTAAATGCTGCTTGTCCACTTTGCCGAGCAGGTCGTAGCTAACGATGTTGACTAGGCCAGAGCGAAGACTGTCTTTCCCCTTCACCACCACGTTTATACGATCTGCTGCTACTGAGGGCAGCCAGCGCCGAAACGCCTGGAACAGAACACAAAGGAGAAGTGAAATGAAGCAGATGTTCTAATAGCGTTAGATGACCGTGCTTCAATAGAACGGGACACTCTGCTAGCATTTTTGTCAATAGTAATCTTCTAGAACATTATGTTGCAATTTTATTAAAAATAACAGCTTTAATAGAGGCTGTAGAGAACAGCATCTTTGTCATAATAGCATTGCTATAATATGAAGTCTAGGCCTGAACTCAGCTAACTGTATTATGTAACTGGTGGAGCTCCACAAGACTGCATTAACTCAGTCATATGTGTGTGGAATCTTGTGATATTAGGGCACTGTCTTGCCAGCTAAAGAGCTTACAGCTCTGTTTCCACTAGCTATGCAACATTTGCTATCTTGTGTAAGCAACCATAGGTTTAAATCGGATCTCCGGTTGATTCCGCGTTTTACTGAGACCTTAAATATACACTAGGGAAGCACAGTGTGACAAGGTTTCTCAACTGGACAGAACATCAGTCAAAGTGGGCGCCTTTCAAGTCAGTTTTTATGATATAGAGCGGACTCTGGGGCTTTGAGGTGAGGTGAGGTAGTTTAGCTGAATGAAATTTGGGTTGGGTGTTTAGCCACAGGGAAAGCGGCGCCGGGGTGGACAGCATCCGCTCGCCCCGTGGCATTGATAACATTTCTTTCGCTCGCTGGGCCGCTTGTCTCGCTTCGTTAGGTGAAGTTTAAGAGACCTTTATGATATGCTCAAAGCATGATTTGTATTAATGGTAGTGAGGTAAAAGTGAATTACACTTCCCACCTGTAGGAGGATCTCATGAGCATAAAATACTTTTACAGTAGGCTGCTGTAAAACGGGTGTTTATTAGCATGACAAATTTTTTCCTCGTCACATATTTTGTGTTCAGTGTTTGGAAACTTTGTTGAGATTTACCTCTGCCCATGTGAAGCGTACAGAAGATGGTGTGACTATTAGTAGTGGCCACTCTTTTCTGTAGTAGGCAGCAATACAGATAGCCTGCACAGTCTTCCCTAGACCCATATCATCAGCCAGGAGCAGACGGCCTTCTCTGGACACTGCAAAACTGCACAAAAAACAAACAAAAAACAATACATTTGCATGCACTGTCTGTAGCAAGCAATGAAGGATTACTTTAACTACATACATTATATTATATTCTTAAAATATGCTGAATAGGGGACAAATTGCATTTTATTAAGCTTATTAACACACTTATTTCATCGCTACATACTAAATGATAGACATCCATCATAAAACAATTGACTGCACATTAAACTATAAAATAAACGGCAGCTACGGACTCAGACAATTAGAAGGAAGCAGCACCTACTTAACACCATACTGCTGGAAGGGCATGAGGCTGCGTGTCAGTGTGGAGTCAACAGCCGAGAGATCAGCCTCAGGGACCTCTGCAGCTTTAGAATGGCTCTGCTCAAACTGGGAGGAGAAGGCCTGCAGCACAGCGCGTGGAAGCGGCTCAATCTCCACAGCAGAAATGTCATTTAGAGCCTCCACTGCTCAGACATCACCAAGAAGAGCAAAAGAAAAAAAGAAAAACACACAGTTTATAGACTGGTTTTAGTTTACAATACACAATGCAGGGATAGTGACATGCTGTTGGTAATCTGAGAAAAGTGACTGAGAAGTTTAGAGTAAAATGTGTTGGAACTAAACTCATCAAGTCTGGGTTTCTTAAAACCATCTATGACCAATACTGGATAGTTCCAATTTTTTAAAACCAGACCCAGAGTAGTGGATCATCATGACTGGCTCTTGAACTTGTAAACAATAATGTAGCAAAAAGGTATCAAGAGAATTTAAATTTGATATAAAAAGTGATAAAAAAATATTGATCTATTAAGCACCTTAGCAAACCTCACAAAATAATACATTTGCATGTTCATTCTTTGTTTAATTTCTTTTCAAATACTTACATAGTCGTCCATAATCCTCAAGAAGAAAACTCCATTTTCTTGTTTTCATATCTAGAACAATTTATTGGAAAATTAATTATATTATAATATATTAGAAATGTTAGATTCAGTTGAAATTAGGGGTGGGCAATATGGCTCTAAAATAATATCACAATATTTCTTGGTATTTTCACGATAACAATACTTCTGGCGATATGACAAAACACTGAATTAGAACAAATATTTAGAATTTTATTATTGTATGGAATATGTTATGGCTAACTGAGATATTATATAAATATTATATAAATAATTTTATCAGATTTGTAACAAAAGTCAATGATCCATATTGTCATGATACTAGTAATGCACTCCATATATCTCCATATATTCAGGATTAAAGTAAAATGAATGATACTGGACAGATATAATCTGCCTCTAGTAGATATATAATGGGAAATGAGAACAGTGTGAATTTTTCTTTTGCTAAAAACAACAAAAATAAGTACTCTAATGAGATAATTAGGGGTGGGTGATATGGCACAATATTTCAGGGTATAATATCGTGCCCGATATTCAAAAATGTTGGCGATATTATCACGTACGGTACGATATGACACACCCCTAGTTGAAAACACCGAACAATCTGGTTTCTAAATCATCTCTAAAGATTCTTGGTCTGTACAAAAATGATATTTTCAGAATTGCATATAGTCACTGTACAATGAGAACCAATGATGTCTTAAACAGCTTTTTTTTTCTAAAACCTTCATAACGTTCAGTGGATATTAATGTAAAAAGAGTTTATTTCAGGGCATTTTGGAACGATTC
The DNA here is from genome assembly GCF_023375975.1 of Astyanax mexicanus. Classification (NCBI taxonomy): domain Eukaryota; kingdom Metazoa; phylum Chordata; class Actinopteri; order Characiformes; family Acestrorhamphidae; genus Astyanax; species Astyanax mexicanus. The sequence continues at coordinate 40,261,460 of NC_064418.1, read as the reverse complement.
TGTTAGCCCATCCATCAAGAAACAGTGCAAGGGACAGTGTGTACATTCAAATTATGTAGTAAACTAAAAACTGACAAAAATGGAGATACTTGTTTTTCATCAAACGGTGAGGATATGAACAATTTGTTCAAACATTTGATTTAGACACTGTAACTCACCATAGTTCTTTGAAGGCATCTGTTTAAAGATACCTATGACATCTGCATGGTATCCGATGTCCACTTCCAGACGAGAGCGGGAGATGAGAGTGCACTTGCCCTTCACCATGGCCCCAGGCTTCTGCCAGCCTTGGCACAGCTTCATCAGGGCAGCCAGGGCAGCAGCGTCTTTCGGTCGACTGCTAGAGGCAGAAATTTCCAGTCCCTCCATTCCTTCCAGGGCTTTTAGAGTTACAAAGGGAATGGCTGCCGCTTCCTCCACTTTGAGAAGTACACACACGCATTATAACCTCCTGATGCACACTAGTATTATAAAGCTTCATTACAAAGAAAGACGAATGCATAGTTATACGTTATTTAAGTCTGTTACGGTCACTTGTGACAACTAATTGTAATTTCTGTAGGATGCAATAAAGACTTACTCAAGAGCTTATAGTGCTCAAGGCTGAAGTTCCACATCTTGGTGACAGGATCTGTAACAAGAGATAAATTTCTCTAATGAGCTGAATTACTATAATCAAGCAAACAGGACATTCACAGCATGCCAGTATAATCAAGTCATCTATGTATCAAGCAAATAAATTGAAGTAGGTAAGCAAAGCATATAGTAGTATATATTATATATATAGTGTAGTAAATATTTCAATCGCCACACAACACAATTTACCAAAATCACTAATTGCTCTAAAATTGCTGCAATATTAATCCCTCTATCAGTAGACAAAGACACCATTTACCAGCTGTTATATTATATCGTATTGTATTTCTATGTTTATTCTTAGTATGTAAGGACCCCCATAATAAACAACTATGGCAGGAGATACCTGTAGGTTCTGTGATAACATGTCAGGATTGTTGAAAACTTTTTTCAATTGTTTTTTAAGTAGTTGTTTAACATTTTCTCATAACTGGATTCCCATAACTATTTTTTTTTTTATTTAAGCTGCATGACCTGGATTTGAACCAGCGATCTCCCGATTTTAATGACAGCCCTTTAGACCGCTGGACCACTTAGATAACTTGACAAATAGATAGCAGTGCAGATTAAATTGTTCTGATTACATACAAAGTAAACTTTTCTTTTACTAAGATTTTAAGAATAAGTGTTTTCAAACTATCAGATTTCCGAAAAATAAATTTAAACAATCGAAATATATATACTTGCTTACTGTATTGCAATAAACAGTGACATATTGAATTGTATCGTCAAAATCTTGCCAATACATAGCCCTAATATTCAACGTAGGCTTTTGTCACTTACTGCAGTGAGTTTTAGGTTTTAGGTTTAGCCTACCTATTGTAATGTTCTTAATTAAAATTATTACAGATAGATATCATATGTGACCTGTAATATATGTTTGAGAGTGAATTGGTTGGTGTAAAGTATTTTTCTTACCATAGTTTCTGGACGGTATGTTTTTGAACACTGCAATGAGCTCTGCATGGTAGCCGACCTCTACTCTAAACCGCTCCTCCGTATGTGGCACACATTTCCCCCTCACAGACACTGTGGGTTTCTTAGCAGGTCCAGCAGAGGAAGTGTCTGGTGGTTTAGGTGTCTTCTTGTCAGATGGTTGGGCAGTCAGCCCCTGGTTCTGTCCATAGAAACTATTGGCCTTGAAGGTACCCTTCGATGCATCAGGTTTGACCTCAGGAGGTTTGGAACTAGCTGAAGGACCTGAAGTCTGGGGTTCATTTGTTGGAAAGTGTCTGTTAGGGATGGGAAGAGCATCTATGACCTGGATCTAAGAGAAAGAGAAAAAAATACACACACCTGTGTAAACCATTAAATGGACTAATGTTTGATTGTTGAATTAACAATTGTTGTTTACACTATTTGCAGATACATGAATATTTCCAAAATGTTTTTAGCAGTTTTTAACTTGCTGATATAATGAGAATGTGGCAGTTGTTCTAAATATTGCTTAAAATGTCACAGTGAACAGACTAATAAAACACTTCCATAAATTTACAAAAATCACATAAGAGACCAATTTAAAATAATGCTCAAATCTAAAACTTTAAAAGAATTTTTTTTTTAATTGGTAAAATCCTGATAATATACAGTACTAATCAAAAGTGTGGACACACCTCTTTTCATTCAAGTCCTAATTATCAGATTAGTCGACTACCAAAATAATCATTATTTGCAGCCCTATCCAGATGTTGAGTACACTCTTTCACTCATTCATATTTCTCGTTAAATATCTACTAGAGACAGATTATATCTGTTCAGTATCATTTATTTTTCCTCAATCCTGGATACATGGAGTGCATTATTAGTTTTATTACATGTTGGATAATTGACCTTTGTTACAATGTGGTAAAAGTGTCAATTAAGGGTGTTTCATATGATATCCTATGCAATAATATCACCTGATAAAATGTATTATACCACAGGTAGTTCCGACCCTGCAATGTGATTGGTTGAGAGGAGGTCTATGAGTGCCATTATCAGCCAGTAATGCACTGTAACCAAACCTCATCACAGCTCTCCAAAGCAGTGCCAATATTGCATGTTATAATGCACTGTATTTGTTACTTAAATATTAATTTGGTGCAGTAGTGTATTTCTGAAGTTAAATTTCAAGTTAAACTTCACATTTGAAGTTTAATTCAATGTCAAAATCCTTGAATAGTCCTGAAATATCGTGATATTATTTAAGGGCCATATTGCCCACCCCTACTGCACACAGTAAGGGCACAGACTGTTCATACCTGTCTGGCAGTGGCTGTTCTGCTTGTTGAGGGCTGAGGGTTGTTTCGGTGTGAGGGTAAAGGTGGTGTGTATTTTTTGGATGGTCCTGCTGTTGGACGGGGCTGAGGTGTTGGAGAGGAAGCATGCTGCTGCTGCTTGGAGGAGAAGAGGTCGTTTTGAAGAGGCTGTGGATTCCCTTGTGCGAGTCTCTCAGCTCTTCTTGCGAGCGCTTTCAGACGGTTCTCCTCGATTTTCCTCTTCTGTTCAGGAGTCAGAGTGTTGGACATTCCTACCATCAGTCAGAAAAACTGACTCAGATGTCACCTCGCTTTAATCCTGGACTGGAGCTGCGCAGCTTAAGCAGATAACCCCAGCTCACCACATTGAGCCTGGTTTAAACATTAAGCCTGGTGGAGCTGGTTGTTATTATAAAAGGTGGGTGTGTGGTTCAAGTTTAGTGCAGCGGGTCATGGTGCCGCTCAGTCAGTTTCTCCGCTGCTTGTTTATTTAAGTTAGCTTACATCGGCGAAGCTCCTGTTAGCCGATTAGCCGGTTAGCTTAGCGCTGTAAATAAGTCTGTACAGTAATCTGTACAGGGTTATGTGTGTTTATCTGCGCGGTAAACAGGTGTGAATGCTGTAGAGAGTGTTTACAGATCAGGATCTGTGTAGAAAAGTGTTTAAATTCTCAGTAATAAACCGGTTTCCTCCTCATTCCGCCGTTAGTTCAGAACTTCAGCTCAACTTTCAACCTTAGCGCCCAACAGCCGGTGTTCTGTCGAGCTATGCTACCCATCGATATGTGTTTCTTACACCAGTGCGCCTGCGCGGATCCACATTATATATTTTTGTGATATTTTCAAGTTCTTACGATTTATGATTATTCAATTGATCTTCATCTTGTGTGCTTTAAAGGTCAACTCACTGTTGTTCTTTGTGTTTGAGTGATACAAATCTGTATTAGCTGTTAAGAATAAGAAATAGCAATAATAAGCGATTAAAAAATACAAAATATAACTTAACTATTTATCTAATCACGTCTCATCACCGTAACTTTACTTTTTTATTTTTAAACAGTTAGTTGGCTTTAAAAGAGTTAGTTAGCTTATCTAAATATGCCATTCGACGCAGATTTCTTAAAGCGTGTTTTATTTGCATTTTTACGTTTAAATAAAAACTAAGGTACCACGATTTGACAAGGTTGCATAACTCGACAGGACACCGGAAGCGATCTGCAGGAGGCGGGGCGGAGAGCCAGCGCGGTTGTATAATAATAATAATAATAACAATAAAAGTCCAATAAAACTAGGATTGAAGACAGTACATAATAGATACAAAACACATTTAAAATCGCAACATTTCTAAATATGTGCGGTTTCTTTCTGTTAAGCAAAATCTGTTCCTCAGCTTTTTTATCTTCTTTTAATTTAAGTTTAATTTCTTGGAGAGACTTTTAATTATATACCTTTTCATATTCAGATCCAGATGAGTAAAGATGTTGAGTATATTGCAAATATTATGAATTTATTGAGTAAATACTACAGGCTATTGTTCTGTAATTTTCAAATAAATAAACGAATAAGTAAATAAATAGTAAAAAAAAAGTTTTTATTAATTATTTTTTCTAATAAGACTTTTTTTGGTTTGTGTATTTGTATTTCCAAATAAGAGCAAAGGTGAAAACATTAACAAAATTATTATTTTTTATTTTTTGCAATAATTTTTTTTTTAAACAACAAGAGGCAAATCAAAAGATGAAATATATTTGGTGTCAGGGTGAATATGTGGGTAGTGGATGGATTTAATTCCGATTGGATTTCTAGAATACAGAGATTTGCATCAGCACATAGTTAATGTCTAATATTATTCAGATATGAAGTAAAAACCCAACTGGAATTTTTATCTTCAAAAACCTGACAAAATGTTTAATCTGGATTCATTCTTTTATTTTACTAAAAAGCAGTTGGCATTTCCAATGTTTGTGCTATATGCTTTGTGCATTGATTTGTCCATTATTGTATTATTGTATTATTGTTCAAGTCCCATTTTACAAAACTATGCACATGTTTTGGATGACAAGGTTTAAAAAGTCTGATTATCTATTTTTATTCATGAACAATAGAATTTATTTTAAGCATACCACCTACAGTGCAAACAGTTTAAATCACGAATCCCCCCAAACCCCCACACTTATTCATGATTAATTCATCGATCTTTACACCCACCCAATTATTACTCCATTAATTAATTAACTAATTTGTCGATTTATCTAGCTAATCTTCCCATCTACCCACCAACATAACCTCTGATTAATTAATGTATCAATTCATTTTAACACCCAGTCATTCATTAATTTATTCATCCACACATCAATCCACCACACACTGATTCGTGCATTCATCCACCCAATTAATTGCCCACCAGCCTACCCATTCATTTATTAATTTATTCATTAATTCATTAATTTATTCATCCAATGACCTAAAACTGTGGGATATTACTATTGTATAATCTATTGTAACCTGATCCAGTAAACTGGTTTACTTAGCCAAACTAATGTCTGTTTAAGATGACATAATAACCACCAGAAAATAGCCTCAAATTAAAGTAATAAATGACAAGAAATGGTTCTAGGCTGCAATTACACAGTTTTAGACCCATAAAATTTATACAGCCAAACTTTAATGGGGATAACCGCCAAACCAGCAGTTCAGTGATCTCTGTAACGAGTTTGAAAGGGAAACAGTGTTGGCTGGAGACTAATGATAATACAGGGGGGTGTTGATCTCCCGCAGCGGCGGGGAGGAGCTGAGGAGCGTCACGCAGGTCTGAGTGACGCCGCTGCTGCTGGGGAGCTGTCCCGCCAAGCGGTGCTGAAACCGCAGAGCCAGAGAGAGAGGGGGGGGGGGGGGGGGGGTAGAGAGAGAGAGATAGGGGGGGATAGAGAGAGATAGTGTGTGAGAGAGAGAGAAAGAGAGAGGGGGGTAGAGAAAGAGAGACATGCACACAATGAAAGAGAGAGAGAGGATAGAGAGGAGAGTGAGGAGAGAGGTTGGTAGAGAGTATGTGTGTAAGAGAGAGATAGAGAGAGAGAGGGAGAGAAAGAGAAAGAGAATAAAGAGAGATAGAGAAAGAGAGACACAGAGAGAAAGATCGAGTGAGGGAGAGAGAGAGAGGTTGATAGAGAGTGTGTGTGAGAGAGAGAGGATACAGATAGAGTGAGAGAGGGAGAATAGAGAGAGAGGGAGAGAGAGGTTGGTAGAGAGTGTGTTATAGAGAGAAAGAGTGAGAGGATAGAGATAGATAGAGAGAGTGAGAGAGGGAGGGAAGAGGGAGATTGGTAGAGAGAGAGTGAACGAACAAATACGAGAGAGAGAGAGAGAGATAGAGAGCAAGGGAGGGAGAGAGAGAGACTCCAGCACCAGTCCTGCCACACAAAACCTGAGCGGGAAAGCAGACCCTGCAGCTCCATGCTTGGATTTTAAGCCGTATCTCTTCTGAAAGCTGCTGCTGGTGACGATGGGCAGGGATTGAGATGAACTGTGCTGGAAGTGCAGGCAGCCAACCTCCCAGGAAGATGTGAAGAGAGATGTGAAGTACCCTGCACATAAAGCAGAAGCTGAACCTACACGTTCGCCTTGTGATAAAGATGATAAAGATGCAGCGACAGGAGAACAAGCCTGCAGAAGTGCTGGAAACTAGGGGAGGACATCGGGCACTTTACTAGCCTGCACAGAGTGGAGTGGACTAGTGGACTGGACCTGAGCTGGCTGTGATTTTTTAAACCTGGAGAACCTGGAGGATCCTTAGGCTACTCAACATGCTGATGATACAGAAAGACTAAAAATATGACAATTTATGTGGCAAGAGTTTTTGTCTTACTTATGTTAGATCATTACTTTCTTAATATGCCATCATTTGCCATTGTCGTGGGACCTGGAAAGTTGCTCCTGGCTTCTTAGCATTGTTTTATTTTTCCTTTGAATGAATCCCATGGCTTCTGACACCTGCTTACATTTACACAATCCATATCTACTGGGGATGAATATTGGATAAAGTCATACATGTGTCTTCTGTGGATGAAAAAGATCAATGAGCTTTCAGCGATGAAGCCAAGTTAGAGTGATCAAAAGGACTACTACCAAAAAGGATACCTACTTGGAGATACACTTATACTTTTCTTCTATAGTTTCCAGATTTACCATAGTACAAACTTTCATAAAGAAACCTGACAGTCACCAGCATCACTGGGCAGCATCAGCATCCGCTTCTTACAGTAGTTTTTAACTCAAGTGGTGGATGCTGATTTTCCACCCGGCATGCTGAAGGGCCGCTGCTGTGTTCTCTTCAGTGACCTGAAGCTGCTCCTGCTCAGGCCACAGGCCTCCCAGGTCCCCCAGGCTCAACAGACGCCTCCTGTGCTCAGCCCCATGAGCGGACCACCAGACACACGCCGTGAAAGCGAAGGCAACCAGTGCTCCTGCGCCGCCAACAACAACAACACCAGCTTCCGGCTCCAGCACTGGAGTGTCCCCTCCACAGAGTGTCCTGTGGGGCCAGAGACACAGAAGCCCACAGCAGCTGAGGACTTCTCCAAAAGGGACAAACACGACGAGCGCTTCTCCTTCATCAGTTACGCTGAGGGCGTACCTGTGTGCAGGATATGCTTCCAAGGACCAGAGCAGGTAGGGACACACCTATAGAGCTGAGACAGTTGCTCTGATTTTTGATATGGCTATAGTAATGAAAAAAAAGTCCAGTACGAGATACCTTATCCACTATCACTGTGGTCTTATCCCTCTATGGCATGAATTTTATTATTTTTTGGAGAAAAAAAAATATTGCACTTTATATTTATTATATCACTATAATAATTATATCACTTTTTGGAAGCTGGGGGTTCCCTGTTATTGGATCAATCATAATTAGTTTGTTGCTTCAAGGCAACAATATTCCAAAGGGTACTTTAATTTAAGGTTATCTGTATATATGCATGACATATTTGGGAGAAAACAAGCAATTTATACAAATATATACATTTTAAAATAAAACTATTGTGAAAAATGTAATGCACATGTTCATGTTTTAGTTATTTCAATTTAATAACTAATAATCCAATTAATAATCTCATATGGTTTTGATTCCTGAAAGTATTGCATCTCCCCCTTTTACACCTATTCTTAATGTGACATTCTGAGACTGTGACATGAATGTGTAATGATCATAAAAGAGTTATTTTGCCTGAGGGCAACACAATGCCAAAGAGGGTTAAAACACATCAAAAAGGTTCCCAAATGGATCTTGGGCTAAGCATATGTTTCTACACTGTTTATAAAAATGGCCTATTAGAAGTTCATCATTGGAAGCCATAGCTTCATTTAGATGTTTCCAGTAACAGGTTGGAGGCATTTTGGCTCATTCCTCTATCCTTAGTGGGCTTCCTTGTATAAATTGTTTTTGTTGGTCCTTTCACAACCTTTGTATTGGGTTAAGGACTTATTTGGAATATTTGTAGATACACACATTAGTTTTTTTACAGTTTTCGTTCTTCAGATCATAGTACAAAAGTTTCTGCACCCTGTTTGTGAGACATTGCTTTCAGTAACTAGTGTAAATTCCTTGAGGAGCAATAACTTTAATAAATGTTTTCAGAGGCTGGTAATCAGTCCTGCACAATGTGTTGGAGGGATTGTGGCTTATTTCTCCTAACAAAACTTTAAGAATGTCTTTGTAGGCTTTGCTTATGTGGGTATGGTCATTGTCTTGTTGCATGACCCACTTGGGTTTAAGTTTCAGTTCGTGGACAGACACCTGTAGTTGTTGCTAGTATAATCCTGACTTCAAGGGTCCTTCAATAATGGCAATTTTTCTTGGAAATGAGGAAGCAAAGCAGTCAATAATGCAAACCATATTGGTTAACAGTTGGGATGAGGTTCTTATACAGTATGTTTGAGTGTAGTGTTCGGTTTTCACTACAACAAAAAGTGCTATTTTGGATTTATCTGTTCTCCAGTAGGCTTTTATTTAACTGTGGGATATTGATTAAACATTAGAAAAGCAACAGGGTGTTCTTTTTAGGGAGTAGTAGCTTCATCAATCCTATTGTTCTATGCACACTATAATTGTTCATTGTTTATCTGAAGGTGGACTCTTGACATTGCTTAGTACATGATATGCCTTTATGTCTTTAAGACGTTAACATTTTGTCATTTGTGATTTCCTGTCATATTATTCACAGTTCCACTCTTCCCTTTGTATATAATCTGCTTTACAATAGATTTACCTTGTCCAGTGGGTTTTCTGAGATCCTCAGCGATGTTTATTTGAGGCATGGCACACTTCCATAAACCTGTCTAGTGAAGACCAGTCTGGAATAATGAAGAATAATGGGCCTGTTAAACTCACAGCTCATTGCCTGATCCTCTTGACTGACTTTAATTGAAATAAAATGAATTTAATATAGATTTGCATACTTATTCTAAGAAAGATATATAGTGTTTTTTTTACATGTAAATACATGTAAAATTATCTTATTTTGACATTTTTTGGTTCTTTGGCATAGACAATAGTTATTTACTAGCTGAATAATTGGTTAAATATATTTGAGATAATTAATGGATTTATGGATGCCCTTTAGACTGTAAAGGGTAAGCACTAAAAATCATGATTGTATTCAGAAAATTGTTTTGTCCTTAAATTGTCCCTTAACTATTTTCATATATTTTTAATGGGAATCCACACATCCTAAATGACACAATTCCAGCTATCTATACTGAATGGATTCAGACAGCTTTATGTTGGGCTGTCCATTTCCTTTTCTATCATATATATATATATATATATATATATATATATATATATTAGTTTTTTAGTGATTTAGCACCAACATACATGTCTGAATGTCTTACATAATATGTATAGAATCATGGTTTAGGGCCATTAAATGTTGGCATGTTCCAAAAGTACAAAAACAGGACCACATGGAACACTTTTTGCATCTATGTACCAATACACTGGAACACTACTGACATATATTTATCAGGCACCCACCATTAACAGCTTTTAAAACATATTAATTTAGATTTTAATAGCATTTTAATATAAATGATCTGGTTATTTAAGAAAATAAATCTGTAGGTCTTTTATGTATTTAATTTTATTATAATTTTGTGCACTTTGTGCTGCATTCTCTGTATAAAAAAGTGCTTTATAAATTAAATTAATAAATAGTTTCTGGTTTGAATGAACAGTGTTATAAGGAAAATATTCACATAGTGAGTAAGGAGCATCTTTAAAGTTAAAAAAGATTCAAAGATTCTTCACACTCATACATCTCATTTACAATAGCACAGTATCTCCTTCAAGAACCTTCATCTAAAATGTTCTTCATGAAACCAGCAGTGGTCACCAATCTGCTTTTAATATCTATCAATTTGCAGGTTTTAGCTCAATCCAATTACAGCCTTTAGACAGGCGTGATTAGCTGAATGAGGTGTGTTAAATTTGGGATGTGATGAAAAAAAAAACCTGCAGGAAGGTGGAGCTCCAGGTGGAGGGCTGAAGCCACTGTTTTATGGCATTCCTCCAAAGAACTCAGTTTGACACCTTTATTTTGGGCCACACACACACACATGTCTCTCCCATGAGTCATTCAGCAGTCAGCGTGAATACATTACATTAAAGCTTTAAAATCATCTGAAGGAGAGGTTCTTCACCTCCATTTAAAACACAGACACTTTCAGAAAGGCTCAAGGCTTGACTGCGCTTAGAGGTTTGTGACTTTGAACAGAACAGCAGCTTTTGTGTGTCGGTTCCTGTTACCTGAGCGGAGGTTTCACCTGAACAGAGTGAGAGGAACCTGACCCCACTCAGAGCTGAGGGTTACTATACTCCTGATGTTACATAAGACAGCATTTTTTATACAATGACAAATGTGGCAGTGACTTTCCGAAACGAACAGAATCCTGCATTCTTATATAAATCATCAATATAATCAATATAAAGTACCTTTTATGTCTGCAGTATTAATCAGCTTTCATACAAATATTGTTAAACAATTTTCTTTCAAGATTTACTCAGAATAAACACATTTTTACACATGTAGAGAGAGGAATGTTTTTATTCAGTATATACACTAAATACAGATGTGTGTGTATGGGGGCGTTGCCATGTCTAATAATATTCTATCACTGTTTTAATGATATTTTCTTAAAATTTTTAAATAATTTATACTTTTCATAAAAATATCAAACTATGTAAATGTGACCAAGAATTACCTGTTGACCTTGTCATCAATGACATCACAATCAAGTTCTGAACATTGATACAAAATCAATGATTGAACTAATTGAGAAGTTAATTCACGTTTCGGTTGAAGAGAATTCACACCATTGTAGCTATTTTTAAAAATCCTGATGTAACATGAATGACACTTGTATTTTAACATTTTGTTCTAGAAATGGTGTTAGAACATTTCATTAAAGCATTTAAATTGATAAAATGGTTGTAAGTAAGTAAGTAAGTGAAATTTATTTATATAGCACCTTTCACAGACAGAAGTCACAAAGTGCTTTACAAAATAATTCATGTTACACAATCTAAAATAGACAAACATAACAAAACATATAGATAAGATAAAAGACCATAAAATACAAGACAGTGAACCTGATACATTATCCAAAAGCCTGCTTAAAAAGATAAGTCTTTAAACGCTTTTTAAAAGATTCCACTGAATCGGCAACTCTTAAAGAGTTTGCTAGTGTATTCCATAATTTAGGAGCTACAACCTCAAATGCTCGATCCCCACGGTTGAAACAGACGTGTAGAAGAAAAATGAAACACTTTTATAAGGAGTGAGTTTTATCTCCAGCACTAACCCAGCACTCCTACATCCTTTGAACAAAGACACATAATCACACATTCAAACACTGTTCTTTTGTGCTCTCAGGATGTTCAGAATGTGTCACTTCATGGGCTTCATGAGTTAAAGTGAAGGACAGAGTTCTGTAACAAAATCTTGTAAAGGATGTGTGACACTTACATCCCTATTGGCTATTTTTGGTTAATACAAATAATTTTAATTTATTTACATTATTTATAATATTGTCTCCATATTTAGCTCAGGTAAAGCTTAAGATGTTCACCCTGTCGTGATAAAATATCAATTAGAATGTATCTTTGAAACAGAACAAGATTATCATGAATATTTAAACATATTTACAACTCTAGGTAAACCATGTGTTCATTAAAATTCCAAATTTAGGTAAAATTTTCCACCCTATTATTTAAAAGTAAAACAAATAATTAAAAAATCAATTTAAGATCTTAAAAATATGATGAATACTCACAGTATTCTCAGTATACATACATAATATTCGGTACCACTTTAAAATAAGACTACCTTTATAAAGGGTTTATAAATGGTTTACAATTAGTTTATTAATGGATTCTAATTAGGTTGTAAATGCCTTAAAATTCATTAATAATCAGTAATAACACATACATAGAAAGGGCAACAGTGACCTGTTGTTTGCCAAACAGTGAACCCACAGTCATCTATATTGTTGCCCTTTCTACATATGTGTTGTAACTGATTATTAATGATTTTTAAGGCATTACAACCTAATTAACAACCATTAATAAACTAATTGTAAACCATTTATAAACCCTTTATAAAGGTAGTCTTATTTTAAAGTGGCACCCAATATTCTGATAATGACCATCTATTTCACCCTTCTATCAGAACCCACTGAAACGGGTCAGGTGTAGCATCTCCCCTTCAGATTCTCAACAGCTGATTTATGCACACCTCTATAAATCAAACTGCAGCCGCGTCTGTCTAACCCTTGCATCACTGTTTCATTAAGCAATCAAGTAGGGCACCCGCATGATGCACACTTCAAACCAGTCATTTTCCTCTGTCTCCTCCTATTACGGAATTGCAACCTGAAGCACCTGGGATGTGTTATTTAGGAGCCTCACCAAATTGCTGCTGTTAGAGCTGTGAATACAAATGGGAGCAAGTCTAGCTCACATAAGAGAATCCCACAGATATTAAAGTCAACTAGAAATGACTACCAAGCTAACAATTTTTGGTTCCCAGAACGTCCCCCCAGGGCAGCTGGTGAGACCAAACTGGAGGTAGTTTGAAGGAAAGAGGGGAAATGAAAGAGCATCTAAAAGCAGCAAAGCTGTATAAGTGGAGGTCTTATTAAAACAGGTAGAAGATTTTGATTGGTCGAGATATGAGTGATGTGCATGAGTGATGTCTCCTTTGCACTGGTAGCTTCCACTTGTATGAATCTTCCCTGATAGTTAGCTGTAGCCGTATCCAGATGGGATTAGTTTCTCAGGGGGTCCTGGGGTAATTTTCTCTTTTATAGGGGGGCCCTCTGTGATTTAATTCCTGTCCAGATTGACCATGTGAGTGTTTTTTCTCAGACGTCCTCTGAGAAAATTACAGGCTGAATTACCTACTGTTTTTTGCTGAACTCTGTAGTCGGTGGTTCTACAGTAATTTTAGTCCTGTCTGGACTCACATCTCTGAGTTTCGTCTTCTCGTGTTTAATTAAAAATAGCTATTTGTTCACTGCCGTGCACTGTAATTACACTTTGGGCGTGCGTTTTCACAGAGATTCACATAAACACAACAGCGAGTGGAAATGGAGGAGCTACTGAACGTGATGTCAAAAGCCTAAAAACTCACTGGTCCTTCTGTTTTTTTTTCAATTGCAGTCCAGACGCAAGAGTTTTATCACTGAGTAGAAGTCCCCCTGAGAAACTAATCTCGTCCAGATAGGGCTTACGTTTGGCATTGCAAAAACAAAACAGCTTGGCGCTCGAATCCCAAATCATATTGCTTAGCATCAGCAGCTGGAGTCTGAGAGAGGTGGGGATCTGGCTACCCCAGAGACTGTAAAAAAAGATGGACGCCGTGTCTCTGTTCCCATTCATTCAATGAAAATGAAGCCAAAATCTTCCGCCATGTTGGCGATCCCGAAACCCAAGTCTGCACAGTAGAGTCCAGAGGAGGGAGAAAGACTGTGGATAGCAGCCTACTCATTTAAATAACTCCGCCCCTGAGAGCTGACTGTCTGTTATTGGTCCCACCCATAACCAGCCCTTTTACAATAACCACACCTTTTTTGAACAGAGCTGAATAACGTTTTAAAAAAGAGTTCTGTGGGGATATAAAAATTTAACAATATAAGCAGAGGTTACACTAGCTGTTGCATTTAAATAAAGAAGGTAGAATTACAGTATATTAGAAAAAAACGTGATTGAAAGTTGCCTGTTTTGCCATTGAAACCTATGGGGGTGGGTGGGGTTACACAGCTTTCTGAAACCGAACAGCAGGGGGCGCCCGACCTGTGGTGGCTTCACTTTTGAGAGACGATGCTCTGTCCAGCTATATACAGTCTATGGGCTACCCAGTGATGTTGCATATTGGTGACAGTTGGCAATGAAAGATGAGGTCTCTGACTTTATATGTGTCAGAGAAGGCATGTGCTGTTCTTAACCCTCATAAGGTTGGAGGCATTTCTAGTGATGGAGGAGTTCATATGGACCCAGATTGTATAATTGGCCTCCAAATCATAGAGAAAATGTTGTAAAATTAGAAAATAAATAATCTTGTCCACTACAATACTTTTTCTCTAACAGGATTATGAGACAGCTTATGAGAAATCATTATCATACCAGCTGTTGTCTTTTCTTGTTCAAAGTGATAGAATGGAATTGAATGTGTTAAAAAATAATGAACTGAAACAGAGCATTCACATAGAGGATATTCCCAGTGGAACACTTGGGTGTTTGCACATTTCTCTCACACAGTCTTGTCCCTTTTGCTTTATACAGGCGTGATTCACTGATTCACCACCCAGAAGAGACAGTCAGTACAGCGCTATTTAGTGTAGAGGAGTAGACTTATTTAGAAATATTTCATACAGTGCAATGTGTTTGATATCTAATTTTCTGCACAAAAGGATGATTAAAAATGATTCAAATGATTTAATTACCCTGATATTCTATAATCATGGAATAGCTGTATTTAAATGAATCATGAAGTGTTTTCTTCATGGAAATACCCACGTGAATATAGGTTGTGAGGTGTTTTTTATTGTGAGAAAGGTTGGCTCACACTGGCTCATGTGTGCTCATGACAAGGTGATGTAAATGAAACATAAGAGTTTGAGTGAGGCCTAATTTTTGAAGTTGTGTAGACATTTAACATTCCTCGATCTACAGTGTCATATTTGCTAAGGTCTGAGAAGTTTTGCATGTGTCTTCTACATGCATATGTGTAATTGCACAGTCATGCTTCACTCCTGGTAACACTGTCTTCTGAGATGTACACCTCACATCTCTGTTCTGTATTGTTTGGTAGCAAATCAAATTACTATAATTTGTCATTATCACAGTTATCACAGAATTACTGCATGCTGGGAAACTGAGGTTTGCTTCTTTAGTTTAGAATGAGAGATGTTAGGCTAATGTTGCTAAAAAACACTGGACTTAATCTGCCATCAATTACATTTATATTAAAATATATATTTTTTTTCTTTGCACTGACAAATGTATGTTGTTAAGGTGATAGCATGATTTACTAAAAAAAAAAAAGATTCTCTGCCAAACTGAGTGGAAGATTAAGTCTACCATAATAGCTAGTCTTTAGCTAGATTTTTTTTTAAAAAGCATAATAATGCATTTACACACACTCAGGCATTGGAATTTGAATATAAAAATGTAAAATATTCTAAATAAATCAAACTTACAGTCATTACAGGCTTTCCTCGCTAATTAAACACAATGTGCAGTATTGTGGGGTAAACAAAATTTTCTTTAAATATTTACATAGCTTTAGAGCTATATCAGAAGGGTTATATGCATGTCTAAAACCCATTTGGGTGCAAAAGCACTATTTTAAATATGATACAGAAAGGCGATACAGGGCTCACCTAACACAGATTTTAAACAGGTAACCATGTTTTGAGAAATAATAAAGCAGACAGCTTTTAATGCATGTGATGAGCAGAAACCCAATTTTCCAGAACATATATTCCACACAGTGTATTTTGTATGCTGTGGTTTATATAAGGTGTGCTCTGGTTATTACTGTACATTCACAAAGCCAGAGAGAGCTTGTATCCACTTCAGCCTTCACAATAACACGAGGCTGCATTCCACTCTACTGCCACATTAAATTCCCATCACTCTGCCCTCTGCCCTCCTCACAAAGCAGCCATGGAAAAATCTATTTATTTCAGCACAGCTCAGGGCTCTTCTCTTGTAGGCCTTTTGTTGTAACGCACATCTGTGTACCATTAAGAGTCAAAAGCTGCCCTTTCCTGAGATATCTTTCTTTTGTCGCGTTTGACAGATGCAATTCATATTTTTCCTTTGAAGTGGCAGGAGCATGGCCGAGGAGTGACATTGATTTACAGACCAAACAGACCAATATTTTACAGAGATCTGAAATATGCAGGACAGGGCTGGCCAGACTGTAGCCCCGGGGCCCAAGATTTCTTGTCTGACCCTAGAGATAACATTTAATTTGACACATGGTACTGTAATTACATCAGGATTGATTTTTCTTGCTGTACTGTGGCCGTTTGAGCTCTAAGTGGGAGATTTGTTGGCCGATTCTTGGAACTATATAGGTGAAATGTGGGGAAAGACTAGTAAAAGTAAAAGTTTATTAGCTCAGTTAAACAGCAGTATTACAATAAATTAAAATAAAATTAATAAAAACATACAGATAGTAGTGATTTTACATCACTGTGCCCTTAAAAACATCCGCAAAGCTCTCCTCATGAGAGTCTAGTATTATTTATAGTTACATCGTATCAGCATCTGCTTTGTTAATCAGTGCTTAATGAGGTTAAATTAGGTGAGCTGGTGATGGACTTAAACAAACAACACCTCAGGGGTGCTGGGTGGGGGGCGTCCAGGGGAAATCTGGAACCATCACAGTTTGGTCTTTAAACTAGCTCTGAACAAATTTTTAACTAAAGGCTTTTCTTGAAAATTAGAAATTCCTGTTCCTTTTTACTGTATTTATGTTTAGCTGCATCTGTTCCAGTGTGATCTGGAGCTTTAATAGTCAAGTGTAATGAACAACTGTAAGATTCATATTAGATTCATATCTAAAAAAGAGTTAATAACAGTAAACAGGATGTACAGTGTGTTGTTTAAGACAGCTTTGACATATATACTTTTACCCATACTCTACTTAGTAATCAAACGTTAAAATGTAAAAAAAAAAAAAAAAAAAAAAAACGTTAAATTGATCAAAACAGAGATTATTAGTCTACATTTGTGCTTCAGAGGAACTCAGGCTGAATATACTATTGGAGGATGATTACTTAGAGCTTAAAAGGAGAAGGAGCCAAAAAAGTGTTTCAAATCATGGTGCTGAAGTCATGAAGGTCCTGCCCTGTACTTAAGTATTGCAAAGTGAATGTACATATATTGTGTTATGTAGTTTAGTCTAAAGCAGCAGGTGTGAACGGTTTCACCTGGAGCAAAGGACCAAAATTTGGTCTGACACACAGTTAAGGCAGGCTATTATCACTTAGAGCAGGGAACCGGTGTTGACGCATGCATACGTCTCACGCAGCAGTTATGGTACAACAGATTATGCTGGCAATTCCTAGAACTGTAACTGTTCATTAACCTTTATTTATAACCATTGGTTAATTAAGGTGGGCTACATTTTGAATGGGCTCCCATTCTAAACACTTCTGCACACACACACACACACACAATAATACTATTTATATTAATGACTTCAATCACTTATATTATATAAATATTTGTTTATAATTTGTTAAAGGACTAGGTGTCACAATCTTTAATGTTTGCACCATTTGCATTATGGCTACTTGATTTTTTTAAAATAGAACATTTTAATGTGCTGAGTTTAACTAAGAGGTTTAATAGAGAAAAAATGCTAGTGGAAATGCAACAGGGAAACATGCCATCAGCTGTGTGTATGTGTGCGCACGAGAGAGTAAGAGAAAGAGAGACAGAGAGAGCATCTGAGAGTGTTCAGCACAGCGATGTAGGTTGATAGGTAGCTTGCTGGATTAGCATTATTACAGCAAAACAGCTCGAGCGGCCACGAGCGCGCTCACACAGACAAACTCATCTTTACCCTTAGTTAATAAGGTGTCTGACTGAAGCACAAAGCTAGGTGAGGCTGGGGGGGATGATTGAGTTAAAATGAATTAATAAAAAAAATAACGAGGCCAATCAGTGGGCCCTAATCATTGCATGGGCCCCAAAGCTGCAGCCTAGAGTAGTCTGTACGTTCATCCGCCCCTGTTTATAACCAGAAATAAAGGAATCTGAGTAGTATTTGTGCTCATTCTGCTGCTTGACGCTTTTGCACATGAAGAGGAGTGGAATTCTGGCAGGGATGGAGAATTTGGCACAACACCTGGAGAGGAATCTCAGCGAATTGGCAACATTCAGCCCACGCAGGTGATGATGACAAAACATATGAAGTTCTTTTAAACATTGACCACTCTGGTCTAGACTTTCAGTTGTGAAAACAGCATTAAAATGTGCAGATTAGGAGGACTTCTAGAGCCAGTTTGAGGAATGACTGAGGATTAAAAGACAGAGTACCTCTCTGAATTATTTGCTTCTTTTGAATCTACTGTATGTTACTGAGTTGGTCAGTTGGCTAGGTGCTGTGTCTTCTTCATCTGCATTTACATAGGCATGGAGCTCATATCTGACTTCAATCTAACACCCACAAGCATCTGAAAATTCAAATGAGGCCTGCAGATTGTGATCACGCTGCACTGGAACACATTTACAGTAAACAGCGTCTATAAGATACACTTTCCTTCAAGTTCAGCTGAAGTTCTGAGCCTTTGCTTGCGACTCTGCTGGGTAATGAGTTTGACTCATGCTAAATCATAAATTAAAGCACTGCAGCAGCGGCGGTGAAGGGACCTGCACTTTGAATGAGACGCTGGAGATTCTACTGTTTGCATTATGAGTTAGCACACACCTCGTCTCGTCTCAGAAACGGCTCCGAGCAGACCTGCACCGAAAGCTCTCTTACTTGCTGTAGGCCATTAACTAACTTGTCAGGGACATTTCATGGTGAGACTGAGCGAGAGTATGCAGAGCAGATTGTCGCTGTTGTAATGAGAGTCTGATTGCTGCTGCTCATTCTCTGCCCCGAGCACATGGAGGTGGATTAGCCTGGGTGTCTGGCTGAGTTCCCTTTCTCCCCCTGGGCTGCCTCATTCCCATTGGTCACTTCAGCTCTCCTCACGCACTCCTGCCAAGTTTCTCCAACAGCGTCCATCTGCAGAAGGGCCTGTTCCTGTACTCGCACTTGCTCCCAGTTTACTGCAACTCCAGTATCCACCCAACATTCCTGTAATGATCCTTAACTTAGATGTGTGTAGGATCTGTACATCATGTGGATATTTATAAAATGTTAAAAGTTTTCTTCACATAGAAAACAGTTCAATACCAAAAGTGTGCTGTGACCACACCCCAATACACCACCTGAAGGTGTAGGTCTTAAAAAAGGACCTGTTTAGGTATATAGTGTTTATGATTATCTTACCTAAATCTAAATTAAGAAAATATGAAAATATAATAAAAAAACATTTCACGTTATTAGGATTTTCCGTGATAAGTGATGATCTAAAAAAACAATTAATAATTGCATGTGATCGTGTAGAAAATGTGCAAACAAGTGAAAAATATTATTGACTAGTTTAAAAAATCTCTTAAAACAAAATGTGGCCATGAAAAAAAGTCATTATGTTAAAAAACACAATCACACAGAGCAAAATGTGGCCATAAAAACACAGGTCAAAAGCGTGACCCTGAAAAATCATGGTCACAATGAATAAAACTTAAAATATCACAGGGGAAGACATTTCATGCAATGGAAAAGATATCACATGTAAAAATTATAACATGTGATATGAAAAAAAAACATGATCAAAGTGAATAAAATGTGATTGCATTAAAAAAGATGAAAAAGATTACATGGGACACAATGTGACCTTAAAGGTCACCTTCCGTTGTTTTTTCTTTCATTTTAAAATGTCTAGTTGTGGTCTCTAGTATGAATGAATGACATGTGAGCCGTTTTTGTAAAAAAAAAGTGCTCAGGTGTCTCTGTATAGCTCTTTTTTAATGGACTGTTTTAGGGGTGTGTCCAAAATGACCGGATTCCAGCTTTGCTCATGAATATTCATACATGCAAACAGCATGCAAATATCTCTCCTCTGATTGGCTAGGAGCACTGCGACGCCCCTCCACCGCTCTGCCGCTCACTGCCTCCCACCTCCTAACTGATGAGCGGTGATGTTGCGTCGCTTCAGCTCCGCCTCTGGGAGTTTCTCGAGCCAAGGTGGGCTGGTCTGTGAGTTTCTGCCTACGTAGGCAGAAAGATAATTCAAAATTCACCCGTTTTTCGGAGGGGGGGAGGGGGGATTTCTTTGCTTAGCTCCTGCAGACAATGGGGGCTGCAAAACAGTTTAATGTGCAGATGTACACATTCAACTCGGAGAGACCTACTGTATTCCACAAAAAACAAGAAAAATCGGATTTTCGCGGAAGGTGAGCTTTAAGAAAAGGGAATTAATGGTAAATTGAACATAATAAAAAGCTTAATCACATGAAAGTAATTGTAGTAAATGTGGAAAAAACATGATTGTATTTGTTAAATTATGCCAAAATATGCCAACTTTCAAGATGGTGGCTATATTTTTAGGGTATTCAGATATGTCATTTTCACTTTAATTTCTTTACCCTTTTGTTTCTGAAATAAAAGGGTTTTCAGAGAGGGCTCTGAGGGTTCCAGCAGTCTAAGGTGCTGCTACTATGATTAGAAGATTGCCGGTTCATATCCTGCAGCTTGCCATCAGCTACCAGAGCCCTGAGAGAGCACAATTGGCCTTGCTCTCTCTGGGTGGGTAGATGGCACTCTCTCCCCACATCACTCCAAAGGGCTGATGTCCACAGCATGAGGCATCTGTGAGCTGATGTAACGGAACCGAGTTGCTGCGCTTTCCTCCGAGCGTGCTGTGATGCTACTCAGCAATGCTGCATTAGCAGCAGTTTGAAAAGAGGTGGTGGCTAACGTCACATATATCGGAGAAAGCATGTGCTAGTCTTTACCCTCCTGGTGTTGGGGCACCATTAGTGATAGTGCGGGTGTTATTGAGTGGGTTGGGTAATTGGGCGTGTAAATTGGAAAGAAAATGGGATAAAAAATTGTAATGAAATTTTATTGGTTGAAGTTTCAATTGTCCCTATTCAGGGTTTAAAAAAATATTCAATAGTCAACATTAACATTTGAACTCAGATGGTGGAAATTTGGGGGTGCCTTACCAACCCAACAAGTTCAGGATCCAACATGGCTGAACCACACATCACCAGTTGCAACAGCAGTAGCACTATACTGTTTATTATCACTTCTATTCATTCTGTCCCAACAAATCAGACATACCAACAAAACTGTCCACTTTCTTACATTTGATATGTTTTTATTTTGTTTAGATGTGCAACATATTAAATAATGTGTTAATTAATTAATTCAAGAATTAACTGGTACTACTAACCTGGGATAATTAAACATGTTAAAAATAAGACATATTTTGGTTGGATTTGCCATTAAAAACAGGTTCCCAGAAAACATAATTCCCAGATCCGTCATTCCACTTCTGAGGTAAATAGAACGTAGCATAATTACCACACAAAGCTAGTTGGTTGAGTTTTATCTACACTTGTGGGCTCAGCAAGTCGGGAACAAATTGAGAGGCACAAATAAGACACCAGGGAGCAATAAACCGTAGTCCACAATAGTCCACCTGGACTATCCACTGGAGTGTGACAGTTAAACAGGCCTCTACATCAATATTTAAAACGCTCTATGGTGCAATAGGGTGAAATGTAATAGATGAAACTGGAGTGCTGACCAGCATCCGAAGTATCTTATGACCCTATTTCTTATTAGTCTGTGTTAAAACGATGCATCCATCCATTTTTCTTTCAAACGATTCGAACACCAACAACCAGTTTCTATCTGTGGCTCTAAAATTTCTGGTAAGAAATGGAGCCACAGCTCTACCCACTCCGTGCCTCTCTCCCTGAGAGCAGAGCAGAGGGAGAGCACACTGTGTATTTGAGTGTTCATGTTGCTCAGTGTGAAGGTGGAGCGTTTGGACTGAGATGACCACTCCAACTGTGCAGCACCTGTTCCTGAGACTGCTCTCCACTCAGAGCGCTCTGCCAGAGGAGCCTGGAGATTTCAGCCTGATCCCTGTTTCTATAACACTGTCGTTTACAAACTATACACACAGCAGAGCTGCTCCATATGCCTGCACTGCCCTGTTACATGTAACAGCATATTTCCAAAAGATACACAGTATTGATATGTTGTGCTTGTGCTAGTTTTAAAATAGACACATACAGCCGTGCAAAAGGGTGTAAAATGCTCACAGGATACGAAAAAAACTATGGATATACTTCAGGAGAATCAGTCACAGAAGAATCATTCTTCTTCCTTAAAAACGTGTGTTAAAGAAACAATTAAATGGTTTTTCACACAAACAGCTCTGGAACCCATTTATAGGTATATGTTTGGGTAAATTCCAAATAAAAATAGTGTCAATTATTTATATAGGCATTTATTTGCAGAAAATGAGAAATGGCTGAAATAACGCAAAGAAAACAAGTTCATATTTTTGGAAGTTTTAAAAGTTCAGAAATCAATATTTGGTGTAATAACCCTGGTTATTAATCACAGTGTTTAATGCATCTTGGCATGTTCTCCTCCACCAGTCTTACACACTGCTTTTGGATAACTTTATACCACTCCTGGTGTGAAAATTTAAGCAGTTCAGCTTGGTTTGGCGGCTTGTGATCATCCATCTTCCTCTTCCTCTTGGTTTTCAATTCAGTAAAATTCAAAGAAACTCATCATTTTAAAGTGGTCTCTTATTTTTTTTCCAGAGCTGTATCTGATTTTGCTAGTTTGTATTATGACATGAAACATTATTGATTAGTACCAGAAAAGAGTATTTCCAGAATAAAACACATTGCTTTGGCACTGCTTAAGTGGTTATCACTCACAAGCAATTGTTAGTCTGCTTATAAATGGTTGCTACAGTATGTGGTTACTCTAGTGTTGCTGGGTGGTTGCTATGGTATACCAAAGTGGCAGTTATGGTATTTCAGGTACACTGTCAGATAAAAGGGTACTAGAATGGAAAAGTACATTTCCCCTAAATGGGAAATGTACTCTCAGGCCCAACTGTTCCTCAAACATAAGGAAAAACAACTGGAAATGAATATAATAAAATAATATATTTCTCTTAAATAGGGTGCCCCACTGCCCTGCAAATTATTAGCTTTTGTTGTAGTTGTAGTGGGTGTGTTAAAGCATTCTCTAAAATGTGTTGGACATGGAGTGCCAGCACCAGGATTGAAAAACACTGCCAAGTCTTGACTGTTTTCTCGAAAACACAAAGATAAATTGCTTAAACTAAAATATAGGATAAATGAATGTCTAAATACAATACTTATACTTTTTTTTTGTGTGTGTGTGTGTGTCTTTCAGGGAGAACTGCTTAGTCCATGTCGTTGTAGTGGTTCAGTCCGCAGTACCCACCAGCCCTGTCTCATTAAGTGGATCAGTGAGAGAGGCTCCTGGACGTGCGAGCTCTGCTACTATAAGTACCAGGTCATTGCCATCAGCACCAAGAACCCACTGCAGGTGAGCTGCTGTTTTCACCTGCTATAACAGTTGAAGATTAGTGTGCACTATTTGTCCAAATGTCTGTGGAAAACTGCTGATACAGAAGTAAATATGTGAAGCTCACAGCCTTGAGTCTTCTGGGTAGGCTGTATGATAGATGCTGGAGTACTGCTGTGTCAATTTGATTGCATTCAGCCTTGACAGCATTATGAAGCTCGTCTGTTTATTTTAGGTTATCTGTCTAGGATCACAAAAGCACTGCAGTTCATTTTGAAGCTACTGAATTGAGCTCCACGGTTTAATACTGGGG
The DNA here is from genome assembly GCF_023375975.1 of Astyanax mexicanus. NCBI lineage: Eukaryota > Metazoa > Chordata > Actinopteri > Characiformes > Acestrorhamphidae > Astyanax > Astyanax mexicanus. The sequence continues at coordinate 40,237,555 of NC_064418.1, read as the reverse complement.
GCCTCTATACCTTTATGGCTGGAACGGGAATGGTGGGAATGGTGGCTTCTTAAAGAGTTCCACTAAAGTAGCTGAATACATACATTTTAAAAAGGTATCTAGATACTTTTGGACTTTTGTTGAAACAAATGGACCTCAATACATCTAATGACTGTATATAAATATGCACCATTTAGTTTATTTATCTTCTGTTTTATATAAATGAAGCCAAAATATTTACCATTTTGTCAAATTTGCCAATTTGCCAAATTTGCATAATTATTTGGTAGACCAAGTGTGTCTCAGACTGACTTCACAGCCTGAGAGCTCAGAAGCAAAGCATATTTTTCCTAGAAACACAGTTTGTCCGGTAATTGTAATGTTTCAACAGTAAAAGTTCATTTTAGCTATTAAACACAAATTATTTAAATTTCCATCAAATTACTGTACCAGAGCTCGACTCCTAAGAACCCGCAACCAACTGTGAAAGGGTCAGCATGAACCAGTTAAAACAATTAAAAGAAGATTTGAGTGTTGCCAGGGACTGAGTACTGTATATTCTGAGAGTCAGCATGTTCAGTTCAGCATGTTTAAACTACACTAATATTAGCTGTTTGGGTCCTTTCTAGCCTGTTCACTTGTTTCCTAAGTGCAGCATTCTTATCATATAGCAGTGCATTGAAAAAAAAGTTAAACATATGGGGATATGCGAATACATAAAGTGGAGCTACACATTATACTGGAACCGGTTGGCAGTGCTATAACTGTGGTGGCTTTATGTTTGAAAGACATACTGCTTATAACTCACTAGATCTGATTATTTCAGCAGGAACATTTTTAGATCCATGAGTTTAAGTATAGGTATAATGTCTAGGTTTAGATTAATTAGATTAAATTTAGGTATAATGGTGATTCTCCACTAAAAAAGCATGGCAATGCAACACTTTCTTTCTCTCTGTTTTTTTAAGTGGCAGGCCATCTCTCTAACAGTAATAGAGAAGGTCCAGATTGCGGCAGCCATCTTGGGCTCACTCTTTCTCATCGCCAGCATATCCTGGCTGGTTTGGTCTTCGCTCAGCCCCTCGGCCAAGTGGCAGCGGCAGGACCTGCTCTTCCAGATCTGCTACGGCATGTACGGCTTCATGGACGTGGTCTGCATAGGTGAGTTCTATGGTCTATACATTTGGGCAAATACATTAACATTCATGGCATTTAGCTGATGTTCTTTTCCAGAGCGACTTACAAGGTCATTCCTATTACAGAAGTGAGTCAGTGTTGGGTTAGGAGTCTTGCCCATGGACTGTTCAGAAAAGCCTAAAATATCTTTTTTTTATATGAAAGGCTTAACCCTGCCTCTACTGACATCACATCCAATCAATTGGATGATTGGATGTGATGTCAGTAGAGGCAGGGTTAGACCACCAACAGAACTATACAAGCTCTCACATAAAAAACAGAAATCTCAGGCTTTCCTCAACATCTTGTCAGCATGATCAAGAGATCTGGAAGAGGGTGTTTTTTTTTTTTTTTGGCTTAATTTGTCTCTTTAATAAGTTCTCTGGTGTGTGTGTGTGCTGGCTGTGAAATGAACTGACTAAATGAGATTGGGGTTTAAGTTCAGCTGTTCTCAGCACAGTTTGGGTATGAAATGTGGGGCAGAGAGAAAGTAGGCAGTCTAATTACCCTGAGAGGGGGGGGTAATATGCACAGGATATCGTAACATTACTGTTCTTTAAAGGACCATTAACAACTATATTTTCTAGTAGTAACTTCATCAGGATTTATTATCAGATATTAAGGAAACATGTTAAGCTTACGCACTGTCATATTTACATCATAGTAATTTGTGTGGCTTGTAGTTTCCGATCCTGCTCACCTGCAATCCCCCAGTCCAATTTTTCCACACCCGGGGTTACCAGGTATAGAACACAACAGCACACAAACAATGTGCTGCAGCCATGGAAAGGGGTGAGCTGGCTATTTTTCTCTGGAACAGGTCATCACTAAGCTTCAGTAAGGTTTGTTGACCAAGTGCAAGCAATAAAAACGTTTCAAATGTATACATTCACTGATCGGTTTACAGAGTAATACTCATCGTATTTTTGCCACCGTGTGTCAGTCTAGATCACTAAGGATCACTTATTTAAATTCCAAAAAAAATGCTGTTTGCCAGAGCCACAGTCAGAGTTCGAGAAAGCTCCCATGCGGTGGGTTGATAGCATCAATTGCAGCTCGAAAAGTGTCAGTGCCTGGCATTGCTATTGATAGAAGGTTTTTTTTTTTTAGAAAAGGAGATTGGCTAACTGGCATGCCAAATTATTATATTATATTAAGAAATATTATTATTTTACTTATTTTTAGATTTAAATTGAAGTTTTGGAAGCAGAAATAACAAGAAAGCTTAAGGATCTGAGTAACTGTGTAGATATTACACATTTCCCTTTATCTAAAATACCCTTATAGAACTTTACCCTTGTGAAACTACTAATTAATTCATTAAGTACAATAACATTTAGATTATTTTATATGCCTTTTTGTTTAATTGTGTTTTCTGTCATGGGAAAGCAAACCCAAACCCAAAGGAAATGATCATTAAAACATAAGCATAACAAAGACTCCGGCAGAACCTAATTGGTATAACCTCAGCGTCATGATTGAACAGACTCACTCGAATGATTCTGGGCTATCGGTGTAAATTAGATATGGGCCCTCAGGTCTCCAGGCTCTTCATATATTCTGCTCAAGCCAAACAGAAATTTAACGGAATACTAAATATGCATAAATCCACAAACTCCAGGACATACAGAGAAAGAGGGAGAAAAAAAGAGAAACTGAGAAAAAAAGAGAAAGAGAGAGAGAACAGCATAGGTTTAATTTGTCAGGAAGCCCCTGAACACGACACTGCGCTGATCATTAGCAGCAGGCTAATTCTCCGGTTAGAAGGAAGGGAGGTGAGAGGAGAGGGGGATGACAGTATGAGTGGAGGGATGAGCAGAGGAGTGCTGAACTATCTGCAGTGATGTGACTGGCTTTGGATGGTTAATGCCACTCTGCTGGGATGAACGTGGCAGCCTGCAGGCGCTCTGCAGAAAAAGGCCAAGCTGGCACGGGTGAATGTGTCAACTCGGACAGCTCTCAGAGAAAAGCACGGAAATAATCTTCACTGCTGTACCGGAGAGTGTAGAGGAAATTGGATCAGCAGGTGTAGATTATAATTAGATTAAAATATTCTTAGATTATACTTTTTCACTAAACTGAAAGGGCCTAACTCCTATGTATAAAATTTGTTTTGTTTTTTGCCTTGAGGCACAATGAGTGATGGTTGCATTGGTTTAGTCTGTAAGAGATATAAGATCTATATGTATAAGGTTTTAAAAACTCCATATTATCCTTGTAAACAAATCAGGCTAAACTAATGAATCAGTAAACTGTAATATCACAGAAATCATGAACTAAAAAATAAGCGGTTTGATATATATTAATATAGACAGTATGGACTGTGTTTTTAAACAGCAGCAGAAATACCATAGTAGAAAATCTTTACTTAGAAAATTGAGGAAAATACTTATAATTTTTAAGGTACCTCATTTTTCGCACTATAAGGCACACTTAAAATTTTCCAAAAAATTTAAAGTATGCTTTATAATTTGGTGCGCCTTATGTATAAATTATACCAGTCAGGTTGCAGAGGTGGAAAGTATTAATTAAAAATAAATAAATAAATAATAATAAAAAAAATTGGCACGGATGCTTGCGCGTGGAATAACGAGGCAATAACGTCCTCATGCAATGCAAAATGTGCCCCGCCGGACAGAGCTGTTCAGCTTTCAAAACTTCCACATCAAACCTGCGAAAGCATGTGGTGTAAGTACTTTTATCATTAAACATTGTGCTTAAATGTAAAAAAAAACCTGTAAATAGCAGTTAAAGCATAGCAATGGCAAGTTAAAAAATAATAATAAACTGCAAAACTATAAAATTACAGTTAATAGTCACCTATATTATAATTACTTTTTAATAGTAAAGAAAAAATGGATTATAGAAACCTTTGCCACTTGTTTTATGGGGTGGTCTGAACAAATACTGCCTGAAATGTCCTAATTATTATGTGGAATAACAGTTCATTAAAAACAATTTAATTTATGATTTGTTTTTACTTTTTTTACATCAAATAATTAAAAGTTACTATGTAACTTTTACTCAAAGTACATTTTAAATTGAGTACATTTTACTTTTACTCGAGTAGATTTTTAGATGGGTACTTTTACTTGTACTTGAGTAGAATTTTAGCAAAGTAAAGGTACTTTTTCCACCCCTGTCAGGTTGTAAGGGGCAGTAAAGCCACTCCGCTGAAGTACAGCGTTATACAGGAGTTTCAGTTCAGTCTCTTTAGCTCGAGACTCGAGCAGTAATAGCATTAGCCGCAGTGCTAGATTATTCGCCACTCAGAGGTGAGTATACCAGACTATAGTCTGCGTGTTAACTATGCTAAAACAAGATACGGGGGATGAACCACTAGCTGATTGCACTTTGGCTTACCGGAACACTCAGGGTTTCACAGTGTAGCGCTAACCGCTGCTAAACGTGGCTAGTAGTGCTGCTAACCGAGCTTCTGCTAACCACGCTGTTGAAAATACTGAAAATAGAATACTGAAATAGAATAAACCTGCCCACAACAACTATAAAATAATTAATTCTGCCCATTTACAATACCACAACATTATACACCATCAAAAAAGTACATGTAAACATTACAATTTTGTGTATGTATTTACTATTTGACATTTCCTCAAGTATATTATTTTTGACAGCTGCACTTTTTACCTCTTTGCCTGATTCTATAGATGACAGGTTTTAAGCACGGCTTTAACTTCTCATTCTCTAACAACTGTGCGTCTTATTCTGGGATACCTGAGATGAGATATCGCAGATCTTTCATTTTAGATCTCTCACTGTGATTCAACCCAGCGGTGAACCTGTTTTTTCCCCAAGCTACTGCATTTCCCCCCTCCTGTTTGTTTTTTCGTGCATTGCCTTGGTCTCAGAAATCTACATCTCACAATCTGGTCTAGGTGTCTGTGCTGTGCACAGTGTGTACTCAATCTCGTTAAGCTGCACACTACTGAACCAGCACTGAATCGTGCCTTTTATTTGAGGGGTATTGTTTTTGCTGCCATGCATTCACATCAGTCTGCCAGCTGGTTGGAATGAGAGTGTGAGTTTAGAGGAGTTTTATTCCTCTGGTCTTGGGATTTTTACTCATATTCAGTCATGGAAAAATCTTTTGTGTATAAAATGGAGCGTGTTGAACAATCTTTAGTAAACAGGTCCTGACCGCAACTGCTAACAAGCTTAATTATAAGCTAATAAGCTGAATTATTTACAGCACATTCGCTGCATTTGGAAGACGCTCTTATCCAGAGTGACTTGCAGTGTAATCGTGTTACGGGGGCAGGTGTGAAGGTAATCTAAGAAGTCTTTCCCAAGGACCCTTACTGGCAGAGGCAGATACAGGCTGATTGAAGGGCAGGGGTGAAAACATAAAAAACACACTTTTTCTACTGGAAAGACAGACAAGCACTGCTAGATAGACACATATTACGCCACATCATCGAAATTCCTTGATCTAGAGGGCACCCCAATGTAATTATTGGAAGAAGGGGTACCCTTGTGGGCACTTTTTCCCAAAAGAAGGGCAGCTAATGGAGCACATTTTCTATTTTTGGCATGTTTTTTAAATCACAGGGGCACAGTGGAAAAAGCAGACTCTGATAGTCCTTGAGCAGCTCCTTAACTCCAGCAACAAGATCCAAAAGCTTGTTTTTAAAACTGTCATTTTATGTAGCAGTTCTGAGTGCACATGTGCTCTGAATTCTGAAGAGGAATTTTGTGGATTTCCTCATTGGTAGCCACCAGGAGTTTCCTGTGTCTGTACCTTTATGTTAAATTAATGTAAAATGTAGCAAAAGAAGATTTTGTAGTGATCTTGCCTTATCTGTATAATGAGTTTAATGTGGAAGATAACGAGCTAAGCGAGGAGTTATGCAGAGAAGCGTCTGAACAGCAGGGAGGCGGAGGAGAAGAAAGAAGAAAATGTCAATAATAGGCTTAATAGGTAGATATGACACACAGGGTATTAAAACTTTGGTAGAACAGTGCAGTATGTGCAGATGGTGCAATCAGCCAATACACTATCTACAGAGCAAACGTGCAATTAAATATACAATAAAGTGACTTGGTGTGCAAATACAAAGCTTCCTATATGTATATGTACATATGCATATCCATCCAATCTATCGTTTGGATGAGTGAATGTCCACGTAGTGTGACTGGATTTAACTCAGTCTGTAGCAACATCCCATACCAAATGAGAGGAGTTAAAAAGCCTGATGGCTCTGGGGATAAAGGATCTCCTCAATCTGTGTGTTGAGCAGTTCTGTGAGTAACAGCAGCCTACCACTGAACACACTCCTCTTCTGCTTTATGATGATGTGTAGCGGACAACCAATTCAGTTTCTGATCAGATTATAAATTGGAGTATAAAAGGAGAGATGAATGTAAGTGTACTTATTTCAGTGAAATACTAACAAAGAGATAGAGTTTGTGAGATAGTGGGTGATGTTGGGTTATGCCTGACTTGGGTGACATTTTTATGTTTTAATCAATATAATAATTTTTTTGTAACAACAAAAAGTAATTAAATACCAAATTAATACAATTTCCTTAATAAATCTTTGTTACATTGATCTGCCTCAACTTTTTAATAGTACAGCTAAGCATGTCGTGTTTTAGTTTTTTGCATAACCTTATTTTCCGATTCATATTTAAACTTTATTTATTCTAACAAACAACTAGTTTTTCATTGTGGAGAAAGGTAGGGGAGACCAAGGACAGTTGTAATATGGGATGGTTGTAACCCCTAGATAGCTAGAGTCACTGTGCAAAAATGGAGCCACATAGACAGTTTTCACCAAAATTGTTTTTCATCAGATGTATTTTTTTGGATATTGTACTGAGATCAACTGTCTAAGAATCGACACAAGTATTATTAGAATCACTGTTTGTTGTTATGTTGAATATAGACTAACATATAGACTAACATATGTCAAACTAGCTTTTAGGTAGTTGATGCACAGTAGTTTAGAATACAGCAAATTGGCTATTCCAGTATAAATGTTTTTATTTATTTATTTATTTATAAAAATAAAAATAAATCACAAAAAGTCTTACAACTGTCACTGGTCTCCCCTACATTCCAGACTGTTGATTGGTAAATTACAGTGTATAACCCTCTTTTCTTTTGTGTCCCCTCAGCCTTGATAGTCCACGAGGGCCCTTCTGTGTTCCGCATTTTTCATCGCTGGCAGGCTGTGAATCAGAAGTGGAAAGTATTGAACTATGACAAGAAGAGGGACAGTGAGGAGCTGAAGGCCAGTGAAAGTGAGTGGACTCTCTCTCTAATGCAGGAGCAGCCCGGAGCGGCCGTATCGCCGGCCACCTCCTCTCTACTGGCTGCTGCCGCGGCGGTGTCCCCGGATACACCGAACGCAGCAGCGGCATCAGCGGCAGCACAGGACTCTGCACACAGTCACGGCAATGGAGCAGTCGTGTCTGACCATCACTGTCCTTACAACTTCCTCTATCTTCTCAGCCACCTTCGGCCCCACGAGCTGCGTAGCCAGCCCAGCAATACCAGCAGCAGCAGCAGCAGCCACCAGCCCAGAGAACTGGTCATGAGAGTAACCACAGTGTGAGCAAAGGCCTTATAACTGTACTGTCAAATAAAAATAAGAAAAGCACAAACCGGTGATAAATATTTATCATACACAACCGCAGGCCTTGTCTACAAGGAACAAAAGCACAATGCAGTCTCTGTTTGGAGTGCTTGCTTTAATGGGATGAAGTGGTTCTGCTCTGAATTGTGTGGATAAAAAGGGTAGAACATAAGGAAGTGGTGCAGCTACAATGGTACAATGGTAATGGGATACAATATAATATAATATAAAATACAATACTCTATTTGCAGCAGACAAAAGAGTTTCCTATCTACACTCATCGTCAAAGAAATACTGGGTTGAAAAATAATAGCACCCAGACAGAAACCAGATTCCAATGCTGTATGAAAAAAATATTTATTGCAGATTTAGGCTGGTATGGACAACTCTTGGTCATGTTTATTCATTTACATCTACAGAAGTAATGTGTAACAAGTGTAATGCAACATGCAGTCTCGGTATGGAGTTAGAGAGGTTCCTAATGGCGTCCTGATCACTCAGTTCCTGGAGATTTTTGTAGTAAAGATGTAGGATTGTTGAAAGAACGTCCAGAAGCATCCCACACATTTTCAATTAGGGGTAATTCTGAAGGTACAGGTGGTCAAGGCAAGCTCTTGCGATGGCAGCAGTATGTGTATTAGTATTCACTTGTTATTGAATAGTGCACCATAGTGTGCATTCTAAAAAAGGTAGGGCCAATGGTTGCAGGAATTCATTAACATAACGTTGGACTGTCAGACATGGATTTGTTGGTTGTCTCCATCTAAACAAAAGCATAACTCATCACTGAAGATGACCCACTCTGTGAAACGACACATCTCCATGACTACCCACCAAGTTTCATTCCAGCTGGTGGGTGCAACTTTGTGTGCAGTATTTCTTTGACGATAAGTGTATCTTTCTAATCTTTCCAGATGTGTCTCTCAATCAGCCTTCCACACAATTACCTTAATGTTTAACCTGTTTAGCTCTTCAGGAAAAGTCCAGTTGCTGAGCATCTCAGGAGCTTCTGAGAGAGCAGGTCCACAATCACACATCTCCTATACTGACAGTTGGTATCCTACAGTTCTACAGCACAAACCTTCTCAGTCAGAAACAACTATATGCTCTCCTGCTGTTTTTTTTATCACATAAGTCAAAATAAAATTAATGGTCTGAAGAGGACTCTTGTCTAACATTTGTAGTGTTTTTCTTTTTTTTAAGACATTGCTGTCTCAGTCATATGAGTTGCCATTAAGTGCTTACTACTGTACGTCAGATGTTTCCATTTTCCATTTTCCACTGTTTACTATGGTGTTTCTGAGATGATTTTTGTGTTGTTGCCATTTCATACCAAGTGAAAAAAAGCAAATAAATTCATATACGCGATGAAAATCATTGTGAAGTTCTTGAATTTTTAAACTGGACATCCACATAAAATGGTAAACAAACGGTAAACATGGAGAGTATAAAATCCTATTTTTAAAGCCTTTATAGGCTCTCATGGGTTCTTCCTGCTGCTTGACTTGAGCAGCTTGACTCTATCAGACTGTGTTGGATGTGGATGAGCGAGCGGCTCTTTCAAAAGGCCAGAGATTCAGGGTGCCTCTGTCTTTGACCGCTGAATAATTCAATCCATGAAGTGCTGATATCAATGGACAGGAGAGGTACAATAACAGCTTCCCTGGGAAAGGGAGGGTTGTTGAGAGTTCAGCATGAATTAATTTGCCCCACTTCTCTTCACACTTTTCTTGAAGTCAGCGCCTTCTCGCTGCAGTGCTTTTGGAAATGACTTGAAGTGAGAGCAGGGAAGCCTGTTTGAGGAGAGTATAAAAGTTTAATGTCTTTTTTTTAGGGGAGAGAGGAAGAGATATCAAACATTTTGCCAGACAGTTGAGGCTCACGTTGTTTAGTTTTTTTTTTAGTACATCAAACTGGAGAATTCTTTAATCCTGAAGAATTTGCTCCTGCCTTGATCTCGGTGATAGTACTGAGAAGAAGAAAAGAGGGAAAAAAGGGAAGACACCATCTATTTTGTTGGAGTGTTAACGCTTTTCCACATCTCTAGAGGCAAACTTGATGTTGCTGTCAAAATACTGGGTAGAACCGTAAATTTCGATATACAGTACATTTGGTATCTGCCATATTTATGATGCAGTTACAATCCCATAGGGTTTTTTTTTTTTTACGAAGTTCGCTTGATCCAGCTCTAGTGATAAAAATATAGAAAAATGAAATATTCATTGTATCAAGACAAAAGCAGCTTTGTAGATCTGCAAGTAAAACTTTGTTTTGATGTTGTTGTGGGATGTCACTTGCCACCAAGGATTTCCTAAACCCTAGCCTGTAGGATTTTCATATATATATATATATATATTCATATACACTAAATCTTCAGAAGCGCAACCTTAAAGGTTACACGAAAAATGATCTAATACCTCTGTACATCCCCACAGCCCAAGAGAGTACCCGGAACTGCCTGCGGCTCTCATCCAAAAGAAAAAAAGTTTCCCAAAAAACTTCTTTCAAGCTCTCTCCTACAGTGTTTTTTAGCAGACCTAACCGAAGGAAATGGATGAAGTGAAATAAACGAAAACACTGTAGTGCGCTCTGAATTTCTCTCAGAATTTGAGATGATAATGTTTACAAGTTGCTCACAGTCTTCTAAACACAGCTTGCAGCAGAAGAAAATCATGTCTTTTCTAAGGCTTTTCTTCTTTATTTCCTCTTCATTAAGCTGACAGAACTGTGGCGAGGAAAGAAGAGCTGGTACCGGGGTGAGAGTAATGACACATGATATGAAAGAGTATCAAGGTAATAGCAATGGCTAAAAGTGTAATGGCTTTAAGCCAAAAAAAAAACGTTCTGCATGCTTTAAAGTTTAAACATTTGGGCTTTTTTTTTTTGACAGAAACATAATATATTATTTTTTGACATGCAGTGTTTTATGAATTGTTAATGGGGTGTCCAATCATAAGCAGGAATGGTTGGTTTTTCTTCCTAAACAACCATCTTCACACCTGAATCCATCTATAGGTCTTTAAAACAACTGATGGATAATGCGCTTATGCTTGGTTGAAATGAAAACCTGCTTTTGAGCTCCCCCTACTGGATGTGTAATTTGCAGTTTGCTTTGCACATGCCTTTCTGGACAAGCTGAGAGATACACAGAGCCACCACTGAAAGTGAAAAATATTCTAGTGATTTTATACATATACAATTTATTACTCTGGTGAAGTGTCCTGCCCACTTCACCAGAGATACATTGGGCAATTTGCAGCGTTTGGGTTTGGAGTAGCAAAGGTAGTGAAACAGTTTTCTTTATTACAAGTAAATGTAGCATCATAATGATTTTGAAGCTATATTGTTTTTAATGAGGTTTCTATTCCTCTCCTTCTTAAATGTATCCCTCAATACTTTTTAAGCATTAAAAACATATTTAAAATATCGCTCATATTTTCTTTATTATAAAAGCATTAAGACAGAATTCATGATTTCTAGGTTTTGATGAAATGACTTAATTAACTGACTTAAATTAAATGACTCACCTCCCACAAGAGACTGCACTGAAGACCCAACATATCTGACATATATTACGATAAAAGAATGAGTTCACTGGAAAATATAACAGTTTCAACAGCTTGAAACAAGAAGTGCAAGAACAAAAGGACGACCAGCAGTACAGTCAGAGGAATCATGAACAAGCCATTAAAGATACAAAACACCCAAACAACAGACACAGAGATCCTCAGATCTTTGAGAAACTCTATTCATATGATCACCATGAGTCAGACTCTAATGACAGCACTCGACTCCTGATACCTATAATACAACACTGACAATACAAGATCAATCTAGCAGCGTACGCACGCTCTGTATAGGAATTTAAAATAAGCACTGTTGTGTCTTTTGATGAAAAATTTATGAGGTGTAGCAGCTACACGCTGTCTGCATTCTGCTCTCCTACTGTGAGGAAAACAAGGCAGCCGACAGTAGTTTAAATGGACAGTAATTCTCCAGTCAGAATAGGAGATGCAGCCCAGTGCTTTGCTTTACTGTTATGACTAAGGATGTGAAAAGTGTGGAGTCTAGCATCACAGTACTTTTTTTTACGAGGCAACACTATTATCACAATACTAGACTGCAAAGTTTCTGATGTGGAACCAGACATACAGAACCATTAAGACAGTGCTGCTGTGTTAAAAAAAAACAAAAAAAAAAAAAACAATGAAATATTATGATAGGGTTACTCTCTGTATGCTTTTTCCCAGAGTATGTACAGGGATGTACAGCTCTGGAAAAAAATAAGAGACAAGTTTCTTTGATTTTACCAATTTGAAAACCTCTGGAATATAATCAAGAGGAAGGTGGGTGATCACAAGCCATCAAATCAAGCTAAACTGCTTGAATTGTTGCACCAGGAGTGGTGTAAAGTTATCCAAAAGCAGCGTGTAAAACTGATGGAGGAGAACATGCCAAGATGCATGAAAACGAGGGTTATTCCACCAAATATGGATTTTTGAATTCTTTATAATATGAACTTGTTTTCTTTGCATTATTTGAGGTCTGAAAGCTCTGCATCTTTTTTGTTATTTCAGCCATTTCTCATTTTCTGCAAATAAATGCTCTAAATGACAATCATTTTATTTGGAATTTGGGAGAAATGTTGTCTGTAGTTTATAGAATAAAACAATAGTGATAATTTTACTCAAACATATACCTACAAATAGCAAAATCAGAGAAAATGATTCAGAAACTCAAGTGGTCTCTTTACTTTTTCCAGAGCTGTATATTACCAGGATTTTTTAATTATGCCAAAAATAAATTAGTATTGATTTCATATTAGCATTTGCTTCTACATGATGTGCATAGAATATCTAAATAGTATACACACTCTAAGAAATATAAGTACAGATTTGTACTTAAAAGAGTACAAAGCTTGTCGCTGGGGCTGTACCTTATATTAAGGTTCAAAAAAGTACCTTTCAGTGAAAGTACTTTTTTGTACCCATGGTTTTTGTGCCAGTATAGATTATAAAGATTATAAACATTATCATCAACTAAAAATGGCTAAAAAACTTGATGATACAAAATAGTCTGGCTTTCAAATAAAAAATGTGCAATTTAAATATATACTGTTCATTAGTACAGTGATGCAGAATACTGAATGTACCCTTTGGCTGGTTAAATGGTACAAATCTGTACTTATTGCTGTTAGAAATGACTTTGTACTTTAGAGGGAACAAATCTGACCCTGTAAAGACCAATATTGTACCTTTGAGGGTACAATTATAAAGAATGTACCTTCGAGTACAAAAAAGTACTCATATCGTACCTCTGTTTTTTAGAGTGCAGTGTTTATGCTCATATATGCATCTATGTATGCGTTTCCAACATCATTCTAATTGGCAGATTTTAAAGCTATTTTAGTGTTTCCAAATGCTTTGCAGCTGTGTCTAAATGAACAGGTGTACTCATTCAAATTCACTCAAGAGCTATTCTTAATTATAGGCTTTGCACAATCGTTTGGAGTGTACTGTTGATGTTTGACAGCTTATGAAATGAGGCAAGCCGTGATATATTTAGTTTTATTTTCATATCTACATGTCCTGATCGGGATCACAGTGGTTACAGACAGAAGTTCTACAGTTTATCTGGAACCACTGGGTACAAGGTGTGCCAGTATATCAGTATCATAGAAGCTGTTTCAGTGTTTGTATCCAAGCAAAATAATAAAAATGCAGAAATTTGACATATGGAATAGTACAATTAATCCATAGTTTTAAAAAAGTTCTTGTGTGTGAAAGTCCATTAAGCTTGATATTTTAACACAATGTGCACAACTCTGACAACTATTAGATTTCAAATATGTGAAAAAGTAAAAATATGAAAATATGAATCTACTTTAATTATAAATCTCGCAGTTTATACAATATCAGTCAAACATTTTAGACTACTTTTTTGGACTGAATTTTTTATCTACTAAGTAGAAAATAAATTTTAAAAATCCCTGAAGGAGAAGGGGTGTGTCCAATCTTTTGACTGGTACTGTATTTGAAACTTTAGCACCCTCATTCCAAGAGGAGGAAAAAGTGGTTGTACATTATTTTGCAGTAAAAGAAGGATATAATGTTTCCAAAACCACATCTGCAACACTGCAAAAAATTATGATGAATAAATCAGTATCGATCTCATATTACTACAACACGCATACTCGTCTGTATTCTGTGAAGTCTACAATTCTTATACATGTGCAATGAACTGTGACCTGTTTGTAATAAGCTAAGCAACAAGAAAAATGCTGTGTCCATGTTCTTCAAAAACTGATGGCTGGATGGAAGAAAAGAAAACATTTCAAAGGACGATCATTAGTAGGGAACAATAAATAAATAAATATATACATATTAAAAAAAAACACATTTGAACAAACATTTTCCTATTATTTTTGTTTATTTATTTGTTTATCTGTCTTTTCAATATGGTAAACATGTTTAGATAAAAAAAAACACCCGAAACAAAAACAATAAAATGCATTCATAAAGAAACAGTATTTTCGAGTACATACCTGACTGTATGTGTGATGTACAATAATGTATAATGTACAAAACAACAGGTGCCCAGACAATAGACAATTTAAGACAAAACAAAGGGAAAAAGGCAAACAGCTTGACGGATGTTCACATCATGTCCAGCTGTATAAAGAAAACAAAAAGTACAAATTAAAAAAGAAAGCACAGTGTGAAAATCTCAGTATAAATCTTAAGAATAAACATACTTTTTTGTTTGTTTCTAATTTTTCCTATTTCCTTCCCAATTTACATGGCCAATTACCCAACCCACTCATTAGGACTCCCTCTATCACTAGTGATGCCCCACCACACCAGAACGGTGAAGACTAGCACATGCTTCCTCCGATACATGTGAAATAAGCCACTGCTTCTTTCTTTTCGAGCTGCTGCTGATGCAGCATTGCCGAGCAGCCAGCACGCTCGGAGGAAAGCTCAGTGGCTCGGTTCTGGTACATCAGCTCACAGACACCCTGTGCTGCGGACATCACCGTAGGAGTGATGTGGGGAGAGAGCGCCATCTACCCACCCGGAGGGAGCAGGGCAAATTGTGCTCTCTCTGAGCGCCGGCAGCTTGAAGGCAAAGCTTGATGCATGAGCGGGGTTCGAACCTGCGACCTCCCGCTCACAGTGGCAGCGCTTTAGTCTGCTGGACCACTCGGCGCCCCAAATAAACACACTCTTAACACCAACGACCAAACTTACCAAATCATCCACATCTCCTCCGTCATCTTGGGCAGGAGCAGCTTCTACCTCCTTTTTCTCCTCAGACATCAAAAACTAAGGAAATAAAAAGTCCTTTAGTTAAAAGTAACATAAACAAGGCAGAAAACTAGAAAACTAGTAACACACTAAGGGTGTTTTTACACTGGTCCC
Source organism: Astyanax mexicanus (assembly GCF_023375975.1). Taxonomy (NCBI): domain Eukaryota; kingdom Metazoa; phylum Chordata; class Actinopteri; order Characiformes; family Acestrorhamphidae; genus Astyanax; species Astyanax mexicanus. Next base: position 40,222,380 of record NC_064418.1, on the reverse strand, counting down.
AAAAATAAATAAATAAAAAGTCCACACCCAGGAATGATTTTGGGTTAGTTTGGGGGGAGGGGCTCATTATCACTGGTTTGTTTTCACACACAATAACTTTGATTACTCTAATTTAGATCACTCTTGATTATTTGCACTATTCCATACGTCAAATTTCTGCATTTTTATTATTTTGCTTGGATACAAACACTCAAACAGCTTCTAGGACATATGACATGCAAGAGCTCCTCCAAACAAACAAAATAAGATTTTATATATGCTGGCTTTTAATGAGCTTATTACATTTAATGAGCTTATTACTGTCCTCTCGCTCCTGTCTTATCGAAGTGTGTTTTTTTTTTACGATGTACTGATGGAAAGGGAAGTAACTCAAAAGTTCATGCAGTCAGGCTACAAAAGGAATCAATCGTACGACCCCACACACAGCACTGGGAGCGGACAGCTTTCACACCTGCAGTACACCTCACCAGAATCAGTTTGAAGCAAACCCTAGACCGGTGGTTTTAGTAGAACGAGAGATCAGTGCTCTGGACTGCTCCCAGGCTAGAAAACAGCTTTCAGACCTAACCAAACGTACCTGCTCAGCCTCCTGTTTGGTCACTGTGCTGGCCTCCACCTCGTCCTTACTGATTAACGTTAGAGCATCTGCAAACAGAGACCAGTTTTATTCCAGACTGTAGACTGCTAACCATTCCATTTTAATTTTAAACCTCATATTTACACAAACCTTGAACAAGCAGATCCCAGAAATCCTGGAGATTACGGTCTGGAATGCTCCTCTTCAGAGACTGCATGTACCCGTTGAATAGTTCTGCATTGGAAACCTAGACAGTGTGGAGTCTGATGTTAATAATAGGCTTTAGAGCTGATCTGTCTTCTTTTGTTCCACAAAACAATGTAACTCACAAAGTTATTAATGTAGCTACAGTAAATTTTAAATGGAAGAATTGTCAATAGCAAAAAACACACAATCAGACTCCTGTGAAAAAAGTTTAGACACCTGTGATACAAGCTTTACAATTAATCACCAAATTATTAACAAGATCCAATCCTACACTGTAAAAATAACCAGTTTAACCTGTTCAAACAACTAAAAACTTACTCAGACCTTACAGCTTTTGCTAAAGCAAGTTGATAGATATAGTGATTAAAATTTTGTTAAGATGGAATTTTTAGAGTGCACAGATCCAATCCAATGAAACTAAAAATATTCCACTCAACATACACAAGTACTTTCAGATACACTACCTGGCCACCAAAAAAAAAAAAAAAAAAAAAAAAAAGTCTCACACACTAATATTTTGTTGGACTGGTTTTTGATTTGACTGGGGCACACATTCTCTGTGGCATTGCTTCTATAAGCTTCTGCAATCTCACAGGATTTATTTTAATCCAGTATTATTTTTCACCAGGATCTTGCAGCAGCATTGATGATGGTAGAGTCTGACCACTGCACAAATCCTTCTCCAGCACATCCCAAAGATTCTCAATGAGGTTAAGATCTGGACTCTGTGGTGAACTCTCTCAATCCATGTGTGAAAATGATGATCTTATGCTCCCTGAACTACTCTTTCACAATTCCAGCCCCATGAATCCTGGCATTGTCATCTTAGAATATGGCCGTGTCATCAGGAAAGAAAAAATCCATTGATGGAATAACCTGGTCTATATTCAGTATATTCAGGTAGTCAGCTGACCTCTTTCTTTCAGCACATACTGTTGCTGAACCTAGACCTGCAGACCAACTGCAGCATCAACCCCATATCATTTACTTACTTAAATCCAGGTGGCAACTTTTTTTTTTTGGCCAGGGAGTGCATTTGGATAAACACATTGATGAGCAAAACTAATTTATATGTACAGTGAATTTGTCTTTTCTGTTGTTTTTCATTTCCCTTTTTGTTTTGTCGTCCCTTCCGCCCCTCACTCCCCTGTGCCTCCATGCCTGAAATACACCCTAACTAATATCCAATATCAGTGTGTCCACATGTATATGTAATACCCCCTTCTGGCGGACACAAAAATGTGGCACATAATGAATAAATAATAACATCTTATTAGTCCACTGAGGAAGGTGGTAGAAAACATTTCAAGTAAATAATTTCTATTTTTACCCAAAGGCAAACAGTAAAATACCGGTAATGTCACTGACAGGCACAAACCTGCCTGTTCTCTATCTCCAATTTACAGTGTTTTTTAATGTTTGGCATAAAGTGAATCTGACTGTCTTTATATTGTGGTAAAACATCAAGATGAATAGACCAATAGAAGTATTCTAAACTGATGTGGAATAAATCTCATTTTGTTTATTTCCTTTTCCTGCAAGTTCCGCAATTTGACAATACAGTTTTTTGGTCTTGACAGTGACAGAATTTAATTTATAATTGTCCTTATTAAGAGAAATTAAATACTATTTTAAAAAGTGACACATTTAAATCATTAGCTCTTGAAAACCATAGCATTTTAAATGACTGACTCTTTTACAAGCAACTAGCATAATCTATACATCTTCGTAAGGGTGTGTAATAAAGTTTCACAGCAACAGCTTTGAATAATGTCATGGTGATGATTATTAACTGTGATTTTAACACATTTCAGTACACAGAAGTCACAGAACTCCTTGTGCAAATGCCAAATATCTGCCAGCCTGTGAGAACATCTGTGCTTTGTTTAGAACACTCTGAACAGTCGACAGGAACATCCAAGTGTTTTGTGCACTCAGAAGAACAATTCCTGTGATTCACTCGAGTGCTCATTTCAGAAACGGCTCATTTGTTGCAATTACTATTTATTACAATTACCCACAACCCAAACAATAGCTTCTCTGTGGGGTCCTGACCACTGAAGAACAGGATGAAAGGAGGACAATTAAGTATACAGAAAAATAGAAGGACTACAGTGTTCCTATTTCAGTGGCGCTGATAAAATAGAGAGTGAGTCCAAAAACATTTTTCATTTGTAGAACTGAAATAATTTAACCTTCAGTGTTTAACATATTTGTTAAGATTTTAAGGATCTGCAGAATTGTTGGTCCAGCTGTGGAGCATCTAAGCATTAAATGCTAGTTCCCTGCCAGAGAGCCTGTGAGTCAGTTCAGTTATTGGCTGTCAGTAATTGACCATTATGTAAGCTCTAATTGAATACTGGGCTTTAATTGAGCATTCACCTTTACGGACTGCTCCCTGAAGGCCTGAATGCAGGTGATGGTCTTCATGTAGTAGTCAGTGCTCCTGTTGCCCAGCAACTGCTCCATCCTGTGGGTCAGCTGCTCACATGCTGTCAAGGGCCCAAAACAAAGAGAGTCATGGGGACAGAAATACAGGAGCCAAACAGCAGAACTGAACCATTATGACAAAGGTGACAATTGCAGTTATTTCTGCTCACAATGTGAAGGCGATTAGCAGCTGTGATCAGCAGAGATACATTTCAATAGCTAGTGACTCATCAACTAGCAATAACGCTGGTGAATCAGCGCTTATGACCATCCGTGTTTTTCCATTGAGACTGGGCAGCAGGCCCACAGTACAATACCAAACTTCTGTGATCCGTTTCAGCGCGGTGTTGTTGTTGTGTGATTATGAATGCTTTATTTAGATGAGATGCATGATTAAACGGTAAAAGAAGCAAAACCAACTAAGAAATCACTATATAGTGGTGTAAAAAAGTGTTTGTCCCTTTCATGATCTTATTGTTTTTGCATGTTTGTCACTTTGAAATGTGTTAAATCATCAAACAAAATTAGAATTAGTCAAGAACAACACAAGTAAACACAAAATGCAGTTTTTAAATGAAGGTTTTCATTATCAAGGGAGAAAAAAAAATAAATCCAAACCTACATGGCCCTGTGTGAAAAAGTGTTCGCCCCCTAAACCTAATAACTGGTTGGGCCACCTTTTAGCAATCGCAACTGCAATCAAGTGATGGCAGTAACTTGCAATGAGCCTTTCACAGCACTGTGGAGGAATTTTGGACCACTCTCTTTGCAGAACTGTTGTAATTCCGCCACACTGAAGGATTTTCCAGCATGAACCGCCTTTTTAAAGTCACAAGCACACAAGCCACAGCATCTCAATAGGATTCAGGTCAGAGCATTGACTAGGCCATTTCAAAGTCTTCACTTTGGATTTTCTTGTGTGTTTTGGGTCATTGTCCTGTTGCAGAACCCAGGTTTTTTGTAACAGAGCAAAACAGCACTAGACCATCACACTACCACTACCATATTTTAATTTCTAGGTACAATGTTCTTTTCTGAAATGTGGTGTTACTTTTACACAAGATGTAATGGGACACACACCTTTCAAAAACTTAAACTTTTGTCTCGTCAGCCCACAAAGTAGTTTTTCAAAAATCTTGGGGAATATCAAGATGTTTTCTGGCAAAATTAGCACAAGCCTTAATGTTTTTTGCTCAGTAGTGGTTTTCACCTTGGCACTCTACCATGCAGGTCATTTTTGCCCAGTCTCTTTCTTATGATGGAGTCATGAATGCAGAACTTAACTGAGACAAGTGAGGCCTGCAGTTCTTTTGATGTTGAATGTCTTTCAGGACAGTAGAGATAATTACTCTCTCTTTTTAATACTCTTGACAATATATAAAATATATATCAATATAAATAAATAAAAAATAAATTATTTAAATAAATAAATATTAATAAATAATAATAAATAAATTAGTTTGACATAAAAATGTGTATGGGCGGCACGGTGGCGCAGTGGGTAGCACTTCCACCTCACAGCAAGACGGCCTGGGTTCGATTCCCGGGTGGGGCGACCCGGGTCTTTCTGTGTGGAGTTTGCACGTTCTCCTCGTGTCTGCGTGGGTTCCCTCCGGGTGCTCCGGTTTCCTCCCACAGTCCAAAGACGGCACGTTCAGGCTAATTGGATGTCGGATACAAATTGCCCCCTAGGTGTGAGTGTGTGAGTGTGTGAATGAATGTGTCTGTGTGTCTGTCTGTGTCTGTCTGCCCTGCGATGGATTGGCGGCCTGTCCAGGGTGTATCCTGCCTTCTGCCCGATGCCGGCTGGGATAGGCCCCAGCACCCCCCCGCGACCCTTAATGGATGAAGCGGTTGATAATGACTTGACTTGACTTGACTAAAAATGTGTATTTAAATCTCACCTTGGCCAAAAGGAATGGTTTTCTGCTGGATTAAGGCACGGAAGTCTTTGGCAGGGTTCACACTTCCAACCTGCAGCACAAAAAGTTAGCTTGTCTGATCTTGCAACCTCATCAGAAAATTCCTCAATTAGTCACATAACTACTGTATAATTAGGGCATGACCTTGTAGCTCTTAATATAGTAATAATTTCCAAAAAAAAAAGAAAGAAGAAGAAAAAGCTATCTGCTGGGCTGTTACAATGTTCAGAATTCAATAAATAATTATGAAATACATTTAAAAACAATAAAGTTGGCAAAAATTCTATAAACCTGTGAGAAACAGTGTTTGGTATTTAGGCAAATGTTTTTTTAAAATTTGGTTCCAGACAAATTTTGTATTTCAGTATTATTTCAGATTTTTTTATCATCAACACACACATGATCTTCAATAACCAATACTAACACATTCCGTATATCTACTACTCCTTTAACTCTCACCGAGGTAATGTTTCCCTCTGAAATCTCAGCCAGATTGAACTTGTCCTCTTCATCCATTTTGAGCTTCTTAGCATTTGGCTCCTCACTGCAGACAGAGGCAAATCAGCAAACTGACTTTTAAACCCAGAGATCAAATGAAAGCATATAAGACTTTTTAGAGGCGTTTTTAAGAGCGTTGTCACAAGCTACTTAAAAAAAAAAAAAAACCTTCAAAACCTTAAGTTTAGTCTAGGACTTGTCTCTGTGTGTCTAGAACATCAGTCAAACTGCTTTTCTGAATATAAATGAAACACACCCTTAGACTAGGAAGGAGCTTTAAAGCTGAATTACTTAGCAATTGCTTAGCAATGCAACTCATCTCTCACACATTAGGCCCAGCACCTTTCTTGCTGACTGGAGAGATTCTTACCCACTCCCAAACACATCCACACTAGTCTTCTGCTCCTTCTTCCGCACCACCTCCTTCAGGGGGAAACATTTTTTCATCGCCTGCAGGGGGGCCTGGCAGCGAGCCGAGACAGCCTGGGGCCGGTCTAGTATCCTCTTTAGCCATGGGTCCACAGGGGGCAGGGGGGTACCTGGGTTCACACACCGATGGTGTAGGCACTAGGGGTAATGACCAAAAATACGACTTATTGAGGCACTGAATATAATAAATGTGTCAGTACTGAGAAAAGTGAGATTAGAGCTTCAAGCCATTTGTGTTCCATACAAAAAATAATAAATGCAAAAGATGCTTTTTGACTAAATGTTAACGCTGTATATTTTTGAATGCAGGCTATAATTAAAATTCATTTGTGACAAAAAAAAAAAAAAAAAAAAAAAGACAAGCATACCAGTTTCCTACTCCACCCCCCTGGCTACTTTGTGCAAAAAAATGAGAGCATGAAAATAAGCTTTCTGGACCTCCTACCTGGAAAAGCCTCTGGAACTGTGGGTTGGGGATGCTATTGATTTTAAAGGTGTCATATTTTTCACCATCCTCATGCTTCTCCACCAGCATCATGGAGTCAATGAGAGCATCCACTGCTGACAGCTGAGACCCTGGGGAAAGAGAAGTAAATGTGCATTGATGAAAAGGTTTAGGACAGCATTACCAGCACTGATGTGCTTGTTGAAGACTTTCATTATATATATATTTCATTATAATCCCGGTCAGATTGCTCACAGCTGCTGGAGCCCTGAGAGAGCACAATTAGACTTGCTCTCTCTGCGTGGGTAGACGGTGCTCTCTCCCCTCATCACTCCTAGGGTGATGTCGATCAGCACAAGGCGTCTGTGAGCTGATGTATCGGAACCGAGTCGCTGTACTTTTGCTGTGCATCAGCAGCATTTCAAAAAAGAGGCGCGACACCCTTCTTGGCAGATGATCTTATCTAAAGTGACTTTTACATGTTACTGAGGTAGGTGTACAGAGAATTAGAAGCCTTGCTTGAGCTTTTGTTTTCTTGACACTTAATGATGATATAAGTGCAATTTGGTGGGCAATCAAATCAGCATCTGCTGAATAGAGGGAGCAGTATTACCCATAATATACAATTCCCTCAAGAAGAAAAAAAATAAACCTTCTAATTTGTTTAACATGCCACTGGTCCCTTGTGAGAAATCAATCAAAACTTGACAAAACAAAATTGCCTTTATCAAGTATTAAACTGTCATAATTAATATTTTGCACAGCTGTAAATGGTGTTGTGCAGGAAAACTTCAGGTAAGTTTTATTATATTTGAAGTTTAATCACCCAGAACTAGACAAACCTAAATATTACATATGAGTTGAGCTGGAGATGCTGCTCATCATGGCACTGAGGTCATCATGGGATTCTCACCTGAGGGAGCAAACTTCTTGTTGTTCTCCAGTGAGGGGAACGTGAACTGACGGAGGTCTTCCATATATGGCAACTGGACGTACATCAGACACTGGAAACCAGAAGGAACAGAAGATGTGACTCCAAATGTAACAACGTGTGACATGTTAACATATTTACAGTATGATATACAATATCATACTGTAAACATATACATATTTGATATACAAACATACCTCATATTTCTCTTTGATGATGGGAAAAGCAGCTCCAACTTGTGGGTTGCTGCGGCGGTCATAAGCATAGCGGACAATAGCCACCATATTTAGACTGTCCAGTGCACGGATCAGAGCGGAGAGGGCAACGGCTGCATGCTGAACAGACGTAAACAAGAATACAGGAACTGAGGATAAAGTACTGGTTTACAGATACCCACTAGGCCCACTAGTTATTTATCTCAACAAAAAAAAAGGAATAATCTGTGAGGAATGGCATTTAATGCACAAGAACAGAGAGATCCAGATACTTTTACTGTGTAAATCATTGTTGTTCTCACCTCATCTTCTCTAGGAGCAAACACCTTAATGACCTGGGAGCCCATGAAATGATGACGATTAATCTGCATTAAAAAACAAAAAACATATGGTTTTCAATTATATGGTATAGGTTTATGCATCTGGAAAATGCCTTACACAGTGGAGGGCTAATTTTATTTTTATGTCTACCAACTGTACAATAATATCATCTGAAAACTTCTATTTCATTTCAGTGTTTCATTGTTTTTTTTTTTTGTCATTTGCACAAACGTCAGAACACGTGTACTAAAATGGATGTGGGGAGGCTTAGCTAAATACTCTACAGCAGGGTTACACAAATATGAGTAAACATGAGAGACTATTCCATATAGGTTCCTTTTTTCCTGAGTAATGTATTTTACAACTATGCACAGCTCATCTTTTCATGAATTTATTGCATTAAATGTTGTTTATTGTACTGTACAGTAATGCATGGTTGTGTACTGTTTACAAAACAGTTGATTTACATCTTGTTGTACCAAACACAATTACCACCAGCATTGAAGAGTGGCAATAAAAGGATCAATCAATGAATGTACATTACTAAATATACTAAATAAAGCAAAAAAGGGGAAACATACAGAAACAGGATCTCTTATGAGAAAAATCTATTATAGACAAATATATATAGATTAGAAGAACCAGTGACAATTTTTGTACAACTGTAAACTCTGTTCTTTAAGATTTTTTTTCACATTTTTGCATTCATTCCAACTCAAAATAAACAGGAAAAGAGAAAATGTGCAGACCCACTACAGCTGCCCTAAAACTGGAGACCACTAATCTTGAATATTCTAGTTCACTGAGAAAGCGCTCCATCTAGTGGTAAAACACTAACCATCTCCTGCTTGGCAAAGCCCAGCACAGCAAAGCTCTTTCCATCAGACTTGTACTTCATTTGATCTTGGTCGACTTTAGAGAATGGGACAATGTCACTACCATAACGGAAACCTGATGAAAGGAGATGAGGGGGAGACAAAAAATAAGCGTTATATTTATTAAAGTAATTAGGGACAAATATAAAAATAAAACAAGTTTTTATATTCATGCTACAGTGTATAATAAATGTTAAAATACTGAAAGAGACAAGGATTAAGTCCGTTTCACCAATCACAGACAGACAAACAAACAAATGGAATGGACAAACTAAAAAATATGACAACTTAATAGGGTGGCTTAATTCGTTTTTAGTGCATAATTAAGCTTTCATAACAATGTTTCTAATACAGAGTGAAACATCGTGTTTTATTACATTAACAAACATTAGCTTTTTGAGGATACTTTTTTTCATAAGCAATAAACAGTCATTTATAGGTTACTGAAAGGTTATTTCATAAGCATCATAAGCTGCCAGTACATTTCAGTATTTCTATGTCAGTTAGGTGTGGGACAACAAAGAGTCAAATTCATAATGTATGCATAACAATGATATATGATAATGAAACCATTCAAATTATAATAAAGTAAACTCTGCAATTAATTTAATTTCCACATCTTTAATCTTATCTAAATTGGGAAAAGTGTAATTATTTCATGAAGAATTTTAATAGCCAACTATCCTAGAGCACCCAAAGCAGCAGACAGTGAGCTTGATGCCCAGAAATTCCTGAACTCACCTTGAATTGTGTCATCTTTCTGCACTTCAGTCTCATTGTCATCATTGAGGCAGTAGACAGTCTCCCTCTTCACATCATCTTTTTGATGACTCTCAGCATCCACCACAGCCCAGGTCTTCTTCACCTTCTCCTCACACACCTGGACAATAAAACAAATATTTCTTCACATAATTTCACGGTTCAATTTATAACCACAAACTAAGAGCTTTTTCTTTTCCTTGCATAGTCTTTTAAGTGAGTGTATGCATTTAAGACTGCTGAAAATCTGGCCAGAACTCACAGCTTTGTATCCGACAATCCGTATGGAAAGGGAGCTGCCGATGGTGAGCTGACAGGGCCAGGCCATAGGCCGTCGTTCAATGCGTTTAAACATGGACAGCCTCTCCACAGCATTACTGCTCAACAGACACAACACACATCAGGCTCAAGATCAATAAAGAATGTCCAGAAAAAAAAAAACTAATACTTATATTTTTAATATTTATACTCTAAACAAAAAATGAATGGAATTCCTCCAGAGAATCCAGCTTGGTTAACAAAATTTTCCAGCCAAAAGCTTCACCACAGTTCTAATGTTTTCTAATGTTTTCTTAGTGCTCTTTACCTGAAGGTGTAGACCTCATCAAGGCCATCCTCCTCATCCAGAGAGGACATGACTTGCTTGACCATCTCCAGACCCTGCTTCTGTTCCCTACTCAGGCCTTTCCCCTGGGGTGGATGTCTTGGACCTGCCCCATCTCCTCGGCCTCCATCATCTCCTTCATCAGCATCCACAGGAAATGGCAGACTACAGAGCAAACAAATAAACAAACCAAGATGCCAACTTAGATTTCTAATTTAAGCATCAGTGAGTCAGAGTGAATTAAAATATGCATTGATGCAGATAGAATTTCTGTGCTGACTCTTTAAAAAAAAAAGACTCTCACAAGAACTGCAGAGTAATGCCAGCTTTCTTCAAGTTGTTTATGATTACGTCCAGTTGATCAGCACAGCTTGGGGTGTTGAGGTCAGTGAGCAGAACGATATTCAGCCTCTCATACTTCTTTCCCCTGAAAACAGCACAGCATCCAAAAATCAGGAGTCTCATTATATAATAATAGAAGCAGTTATTTGATGGTGGAGAGATTAAACAGTATTAAACAGCCGTACATGGTTTCTTTTTGCAGAAGATCCATACAAACAACGAGTGCATCAAGCCCTGTTAGCCACAGAGTCAAGGATTTAATACATTCTGATGGTTTATCAGTGAAATACCATATAGGCCCTATTGGTACTAAACATATTAATCTAATGTTAATTATTTAAAATATATATTAGTCATATACACAGATGTATATTTACAGTTTTAATTATACTTCATTATGTGTTTTGGTGTGACAAACACTAATACGTAAATGTTACACTTTTTATTGTTTTCATCAAGTCCTATTGTATATTATGATTTTTTTCTTAAACATTTAGAGATATGAGATTTTTTGTCATATTTTTCAGCCATGTAGATCACTATGCTTTATCTTTTGATTTCAATGGACCCTTAAAATGTAACATTCACATTCAAATCCCCTAAGAAACCTCTGTTTGATTTCAGAAAGGATACAGTCTGCATGCTGGCTGCCCGGATGCAGCTCATTCTCAATTTCCTCTAACAGATTAAAGTCTGGCATCATCAGATGTCGGTGTATGGAGATGTTCTGGTACTGGCCATCCTGGGCCAGGGGATTCTTTGTGTTATCTGTTCCAAATAGGACCAGAGCCAACTCATCCTTGTTTTCAGCAAAAACCTGTAATAGTTGTAAAGCAATGCTCAGATTCCCTCTACAGACTGTGAGTATAAGATTTATAAAATTAAAATACATTAACATACCTGCCGCTGAATGAATTTCTGTATGACCTTCTTAGCCTGATCAAACGGGGGTTCCTGACCAGGAGCCGAGTTGCTCATGGAGAACCCCACATCCATGCAAAGCACCAAAGCAGACTACAGAGACAAGAGACAAAGAGAGAGGGAGAGAGAGACTATAGTGAAACACAGTTAAAATATGTATTTGACAGTTGCGTGAGAAATGTCAGCATAATTAAAAAAAAATCATATCAGAGTAATATACAGTACCACTCAAAAGTTTGAACACCTTTAATATTGAAGACATTAAAGCAATGCAGAAACACATGTAGAATTATTTTGTACAAAAAAAAGGTGTTAAACAAATCATAATATGTTTTATACTTTAGATTCTTCAAAGTACCACATTTAGCTTTGAGGACAGATATTTTTTCAGTGTCTTTATGAAGTAAAGGCACCTGGAATAGTTTTCTCAGCAACTTGAAAGAGTTTCTGGAGGTGCTGAACAATAGTTGCTGCTTTTCCTTCATGCTGTGAAGCTCCAGCTCATCCCAAATCACCATCTCAGTTGATCAGGTTTAGATCAGAGGATAGTGGAGGCCAAACAATATTTGTATTTACTGTTTACTGTACTACGTGATTCCATTTGTGTCCCTAAATATTTTTATTTTATTTATTATATTTTATTTATTATATTTAATAAATATTATTAATACGTTTTGTTTTATTTTATTTTATTTACAATGTAGATTAATACATTAAATAAATGAAAAAAAAAACACTTACTGAGAAGAGGTGTCCAAACCTTTGACTGGTACTTTATGAAACACTCTTTACAGAGGCAGGTAATCAGCTAAAAGGGCTAAAAAATGCCACCTGTATAAACTTAGAATGTCTAAATTGCAAAGCAATTTTCTGTGTGAACTCTAGATTTTCAAATCACAGCTAACAACCTGATATTTATTTATTAGTGTCATTAGATCCCTCAGGAGGAAAATAATGTATACGAAAATATCCAATTTCCAACACTAGGTGGTGCCACATAGTTTACCAGAGAGTGAGAGGACAAGTTGAAACATGTCCGGGTTTGTAGTCCACTAAAATAATGTTTAACTTAAAAAATACTATATCCTAAACCATTCACATTTTTATATAAAAAAATAAGCATCTGGTTTATAGAGAGTAAGGAGTAAGGAGTAGCTACTAATTAATTAAATCTGAACAAAATAGCAAAATTACTAGTATCCAAATTGTGTAATAACACATAGCTTAAACTTTCAGACCCTGCCTCCATTACAGCGGACGTCATGTATTTTCTTTATTTTTTTTTTTTTGTCGCATGTAACACTATTGCATCAGTAGCTTGGTCCCATCCACTTCACTGGAAAAACAGTAGTACTAGAGCCATTGAAGCAAATTAACAGCTATTATTCATTAATTTTCTGTGATTCAGAACACTTTTTTTTTTTTTTTACTGTTTATGAAATAAAAAGGTCAATATAAAAAATTAAATATTACACACATGCTTCCAATGCAATGAAAAAAATTATCAATATTTTGCTGTATAGATTTTATGGTAGAATATTAGTCTTCTTTTCTGTGCACTACAGAAAGAAAAAAGCATTCTTACATTTTTCCCCATCACTGAAGATAATTCAGTTCTGAAAGGGTTAAGTTTAAAAGCACACCAATTGTCATCTTTAAATCGTTCATTAAAATAATTTACAAAAATGTAGCTAAAACCTAGATTTGATGTTTTGTAAACTAACACAAATAACCTACATATTAAAGAGAGACAAAATATTTGACAACAGAAAAAAGCAGACAACAAACCTAAACTGAAGCAAAACGCTTAAATGTGATTTTTTTTCATCTAAACAAACCAAAAATAGTATCATGAGAGTTAATTATAGAGAAAAAAGGTTTTAAGATGTTCAGATCTCAAGTCCACCTTAAAAACTAGTTTAAAAATAATGAAAATGTCTTATGTTAGCATAATTAATTTTATGATAATCCAATGCAGAAAAAAACGAGATTTACACTGATTTTGTAATTATTTAAACTATAAATTATGAAGCTGCTCTGTGCTGGTTTAACTAGTTTAATGTAAGTAAAGTTAAGTTAAACAGGCAGAGCAGAGGCTGAGCGCAGTAATATCAGTTCTGGCGCCTTTCTGACTCCGTTTCATACAGAAACAGCGCACTGATGGATCTGTACACCTGTTACCATGTTTCCTATATGATAGCTGTACTTATTAATCCGACTAATAAAGATGTATTAATAGTTTACTTTATCAATTACCTTAGACGCTCTCGCCATCCCGCCGGTTATACACTGTTATGGGTCCGGAGTGAACACGCAGGCACCGCACGCAAAGTTCCTCCCGAGACGTTCCCACCTACAGTCTACTAAGTCTGCTCTACCAAGGCATGTCGGTCAGTGTAACGTTTAGCAGTTCCATTTTCTAAACGTTTCAAGCTAAATTTAAAATGAGAAAATTGGGTATAAAGTTTAATTTTTTTTTTCAATTCGGTATAATAAAGAAGATTTTTTTCTAGTTTTTTATTTCAGCCTTTCATAAATTTTGGATTCTATCTGATGGCATAAGCCAAATAACTTTTGTTACAAGCATAGACTGTGTTTATCTGGACAGAGTATCATCTCTCAAAAGTGAAGCCACCACAGGTCGGGCGCCCCCTGCTGTTCGGTTTCAGAAAGCTGTATAACCCCACCCATTCCCATAGGTTTCAATGGCAAAACAGACAACTTTCAATCACGTTTTTTTTCCAATATACTGTAATTATACCTCCTTTATTTAAATGCAGCAGCTAGAGTAACCTCTGCTTATATTGTCCAATTTTTATATTCAAAAAAGGTGTGGTTATTGTAAAAGGGCTGGTTAGCGGCGGGACCAATAACAGACCGTCAGCTCCGCTCCGCTCTGCAGCCTGTGACCTCGAGGAACCCCTTAGGGGCAGGGTTATTTAAATGAGTAGGCTGTCTCTCCACATTCTTTCTCCCTCCTCTGGTCTCTACTGCGCAGACTCGGGTATCAGAATTGCCAACATGGCTTCATTTTCATTGAATGAATGGGAACGGAGACACGACGTCCATCTTTTTTCACAGTCTCTGGTTACAAGATATAAAATGGAAAATTCAGAAAAAAACTTTACTAAAAATCTGATTGGGAGGGGCAGAGAAGGAAAACGAAATATTATAAAAATGGGTAAAAACTTGTCTCTTCTAAACTGCATTAGATGTAAAAAGTTAAATGAATTTTTACATACAGTTTTCAATTTTTGCATTAAGCCTCAAGCGTTCAGAATTTAAACTGATAAACATTACACTAACCCATGTCACATTTTTTCAGTCAGCTTTATAAGAAAGTCACTTAGAATTGCTATGAAGTGTGTGTCTTCTTAATGTGTTTGGAATCAGTTGTGTCGAATGAATGAGTGAAGAGCCCTATTTGAGTCATGTTCTAAACCATTTTATGGTAAAAACTACTCAACTAATTAAAGAAAAAATACTTTTAAAAAGTACATCCTTAAATGCAGTCCCAAAGACCATAAAAAACCTTATGATGAAACTGGCTCTCATCAGGACAGACCAAGAGTTACCTCTGTTGTGTACCCTCCCAGCAGAAGAGCCACCAAAAAGAGTGAGAATATTTTGTAAAGCCCAGACCACCTTCTCATGTTTACCTTGAAAGTATATCACAGCGCAGTTTGATGTCTGAAATGTTTTGATTTCTGACATTAATTTACTAGATGTAACTGTGAGATTTTATGTGGGATTGTGTGTGTTTGATAGTTTCCTGTTAATCCAGGGGTCACATATTTATACATACTTAGAGTTAACCTAAAAAAGTAGAATATTAGATTAGATACACACACACAAACATAGTGTATCACAACAATAAAACTACAGCTGTCAAAGTGACTATTATATTTAATTGGCATTTTGTTGGCAAATTCTCTTATTTTTCTCCCAATTTAGCTAGGCTAATTGTTTCACCCATTCAGCTGCTATTCAGCTGTATATCCCCATCACAAATGATGCCATAGCACAAGGAGGGTGAAGATGCCTCCTATACCACATGCCTCCTATGACACATGTGAAGTCAGACTCCGCCTCTTTTCAAACTGCTACTGATGCAGCATTGCCAAGTAGTCTGATGCAGCTGATGGCAATATCCAAATCATATGACATTCATGACATTTTTTTTGTCAAAAGTGTAACGTTACATGCTAAAAAAAGACAAATCTGTGCAAAAACATATTTTAATCATATTCTGAAAATACATTATCATAAAAAATAAAAAAAACAAGTCGTGTACTATAATTTTCAAGCTTCTCTTTAAAAAAGTATTTTTGAACTGATTCATGATATATGGCCTACGCTTTCCGGGATTATCTCAAGCCTTTTCCTTATATTTAAGCCAGCATGGACTTTGATATGGAAAAGCACTTTCGGGCACCAACTGTGAATAATCCAGACATGCAATACTTTAAAATGAATAAATAAAAAAAAGAAATAAAATAAATAGCATAAATACATGGATAAAACTGATACATGATACATAAATACATAAAAAAACACAAGAGACTTTGACAAAAGACAACATTCCATTCCACTGAAATTACACAGCGAAAGAAGGCGTTGGATAAGTGTTTCAGGAAGCTAGTGGCTAAAGGCTAAAAATAACACCAAACAATGACGCTCACAAAGACCATTCCCTCACTCACAGACCTGTGATTGTGGGTTTTTATATGGTATATATGGATACATATTCTTTAAACACATCAGAGTTTAAAAGTGGTCATAAAAAACTCATATAAAACGAAGTCTAAACAACACATTGCGACTAACTAGTTGGTCCTATCTACCAGCACAAATCTATTCATAGAGAGAGAGGTTTTCACACAGAGGAAGTCTGCACGCTATCTCCCGCAGCTTTTCCCTGCAGGCTTCCAGAGATGGTGTCTGAGTCCAGAAGTTCTACAATGCTGTACGGAGAGCAGTCCTCCAGCCCCAGCTTCCCACATGCCCACCCGCAGAAGCCCTTCTCCAAGTCCTTCACCGACAGCCACCACTCACTAAACGCCCAGGACACCTGCACCACCGCTGAATACAACCCCAGAGACAGTGACACCACCATGATCAGCATGGGGTAGAAGATGATAAGAAAGGGGCAAATAGTGATTTTGTGCCAAAACGTCCTCTCCTCATTGTACACCAGGAACACGTTGTACCAGGTGAGTGTGCCATAGTAAAATGAGGTAATGAATGAGAGGAGGAAGACTATGGGAGCACAAGAAAGACTCCACAGCACCACATGAGGACCCTGACAAAATCCCAATCCGCAGGAGCGCTTGGCTCCATCTCCTGCTTCACATTCAGCATCCAGCCGCTCCTTAGACTTGGCCATCTCACGCAGCTCTTTCTCAGTCAGTGTAACGTGAATATCCACCATCTGACCTTTCTTCCTCCCACGTGTGATTGTGCCTGTTAGTGTCACGTAGCGGCTGTCAGGAGGAAGGTTCCAGTTTCCTGGAAATATACAGAAACAACATATACAGTATAAAAATTGTATACACTAAAGGGGGTATTACTGCCCCCTGGGACCTCTATAACATTCGGCTGTGGAGCAATGTTCCAACCAGGGGCAAATCATCTTGAAAGCCATTGTTTTGAAAAAATATATTAATTAAGATATACATAAATAAACATCAGGCTGTCACAGGCAAATTTTCTTGTGTAGTTTCCTCCTGAAAAAAGGCTAAATAAGAGACCAGCTACTTTTAGTAAAAAGCTATATCTAGACACTAGAGACTCTTTAATAGCCTTATTTACATTGGACAATGAATGCACGGGTGTCCCAATACTTTTGTCCATTTAGTGTACCCACCTAATGAGCAGTAATAGTGTAATAACAATATAGTAATATGATTCACTAATATAGAAAAGTCTATAAAGTATACTTAACTCTGACACTTTTATCTATACTTCATACTCAAACACTAGTGATTACTAATGAAATGGAATGCAGCCCTTGGCTCTAAATGGTTCAAGAAAGTGTATGGTTTATTCATCATAGCATTTCCTAGATGAATTATTCAGCAGGAACAGCCTGCTGTACAGAAATAGACTCAAGTGACCGCACATGACATTACCTTCACTCGTTGGTGTTGTGAGGAACTTGGCCCCTTCCTCCGAGCTTCTCTCTGCACCTTCTGCGTCTCCTCCACGCTCCTCTCCATCTCCTCTCTCTGTGTCAGAGCGATACACAATGATGGACTCGGGTCTGGGCTCCCTCCTCCTCCGCTTCCTCCGGGTGCTAGTTCCAGTATTTCCCTCCTCCACCGGGGCTTCTGAAGCATCTGAACGTATGGATGTTAGTTGGGGGCTCTCTCCTCCCGACGGCTCAACCTGCTCCATGCTTAACCTTTATAAAATTCAGATTCACTCCTGTGTGTAAACAAGCCTCTGGAGGAGCTAAAGGAGAGCAAATGAAAAGGATGGCTACTTGTGACTTTCAAGCATGGTGATCCTGTGAAGTTAATAGAAACACATAAAGGGTTGAGTAACACAGTCTGTGGTAATATAATAATTGTATTAATTAATCAAAGCATGCACAAATCATAGCTATCTCTACTGGGAAAAAATATCAACCTGGCATAGAGTACGCCTTATTGATTGATGGTACCCCTGATGGTATATGTGAGCCTTGGTTCCTATATATATAAATATAACATACACCTTATAACACATATAAACACCTTTTCAACCACCCTAATCATCAAGGACCATCTGAAACTAGTTACAAGCAAAAGCTGGCAATATGCTTGATTTTTATTCTGCATATTCAAGTGTATGAAAGTGTGTAAATTAGGCCCAACTGAATGTTCACAAAGTTTTTGAATCCTTATTTTTGTGTTTTATTTGAAGCAGCTCTCCAAAAATAAACTTAAACAGACATTTTATAATTCATTCTGACTTCTGCAGGGAATATCAAATTCAATATAAGAGAAGTTTTTGTTTGCTGCCAGTCGTTCCCGTTAGATGGGGCTAAGTCATCTATAAAGACCCATTGTTACAAAGGCAAATAGCTAGGCTACAGGCAAATCCATGCAAGAATTGAAGCTATGTTACACCCAGTTTTACAGGGCAATCACTTATTTTAAGTTCTAAAGCCGGTATAAGCAGTAATACGAGCCAGGCCACGTCGTTTAAAGCAGTTCACAAGGTTTTATAAAAGTAGCTCAAGCCGTGATAGCTGAGGGTCTGTTTTTCCAGCTGATCCTCTCCGGTTAATCACAGCCCACCCCTGATCTAACCAAAACCCAGCGCACAGGCAGCGATCAGAGAGCTGAACCACAGTATAAACAACACAGCAATCTTACCTACACACACACGAAGAGAGGACGCCCGCGGAGAAACATTAAAACCTCTATTTACTTCATTTACATCGACTAAAGCGCGTCCCAAACACAGCCGCCATGCAGATGCGCCTCTGTTCCAGATCAGACTTAACTCCGCCCACTTCTTCTCCAGCCGCTGTACCGTCCAATCAGATCAGGGATAACCACGCCCAGCATCTGCATTTATCCAATAAGATCCGATCTAATCCCGCCCACTGATTCTCTAAGCTCATCCCTGTCCAATAAGATTCCATGTAGCCACGCCCATTTATTCTCTAAACTCTGTCTTGTCCAATAACATCAGAATTTAACCCAGCTCAGTGATTCTTCAGCTTCTGAGTCATCCAATAAAATATAGAACAGAGCTCATAAATAAAGACAATATTACAAAACATTAAATAATAATTAATTGAACATATTTTAAACAAAATAAGACAAGCCCACAAAACACATACATCCATGAATCATCTTTTTACGGCGGTGACGTCATGTAACAAAAATAATAACGAGATAATTAAGTTGTGGGCAGGACTTATTAAGTCATGGAGAAAAGAAAAAGAAAAAAAAGTCTTGGCATTATAAGTTATCCCTACAACTTCTCAAAATATCTTTTCCAAAAGCAGTGTGTAAGACTGGTGGAGGAAAACGTGACAAGATCCATGAAAACTAGGGTTATTCCACCAAATATTGATTTCTGAACTCTTAAAACTTTATGAATATGAACTTATTTTCTTTGCTTTATTTGAGGTCTGCAAGCTTTGCATTGTTTTTGTTATTTCAGCCATTTCTCCTTTTCTGCAAATGCATGCTCTAAATGACAATATTTATATTTGGAATTTGGGAGAAATGTTGTTTTACTCAAACATATCCTTATATAGAAAAATCAGAGAAACTGATTCAGAAATTGAAGTGGTCTCATTTTTTTCCAGAGCTGTATGTGTGTGGGTGTGTAGCTCCTCCCCTCTTACTTAATGAAGACTCACCACACCCACACACATCATAACCAATCACGTGTGGCTTTAACACAATAAAAAAGAATCGACTTATAATTAAGAGTCGACTCCCGTTGTTTAGTTCGAAGAGTCAGTTCTTAGAGCCGAATCATTTACGACCGACCCATCAGTACAGCTAAACACCGAAAACCTGACCAAAGTAACGTTAGCTTACCTAAGTAACCAACGTAATTTTCCAAAAAGAGTCTAAAATAATACATTTAATTACATAAGATAGATTTAAACATCTGTTTTTGGAGATACACTGAGAAACTAAAAGTGCTGCTCAACGGTCGGTCTGAAAAAATCGTTAATTCAGTTCCGTTACCAAGCTAAATAGTTAGCCAGCTAGCTTAGCTAGCTATCTGTATTAGCTTAATCTTTTAGCTAACAAATGAAATAGGGACGCTTCTGTTAGTGTTTCTGGTTTAAAATATCATATTAAAGTAGATGATATTTAGCATTAGTTTACTCCCAAATTAATGAGCTAAGCGAGAAGCTCTAGCTATGTTGAATTAACTAAAAGCTTAGCTAGCTAAGCTAAGCTAGTTAGCTTAGTCAGCTAAATTAACTTGACGTTTTTTTGGACACATCTGATTTAACTAAAATATTTGTCTTCCTCTCTTTAGAGTATAGTTATTGAGTTAGTTAGCTATAATGGAAGACCAGACTGGTTTAACAGGTTTGGACAATCTGCTGTTACAGTTAGGTGAGTCTTCTTTCTCTTCCAGTAACAGTTACCATTCAAAAGTTTGGAAACGTTCCTCCTCATTCATTGTTTTCCTTTATTTCTTTATTTATTGTATTTTATACAGTGTAGATTAATTCATAAAAACAATTAAGGACATATATGGAATTACGTAGCGTGGAACAATTCTCTCAAAGTAGTTAATTAATTGTTCCCTCAATTAAATAAACTATTTCCTCTATTTAATAATTTGCTAATTCCTTAAATTTAATAAATGAAAAACTAAAATCCTTAATTAAATAAAAAAAATCGCAGTTAAACAAAAGAGGCAATTTATTACATTAAAAGAACATAGTGTTAAATATAGGGTACAATTTATTAATAGATTGAATTGAATTAATAGGTTGAATTGAGTAAACAGATTTTTAGCTAGTTCAAGAGTACAGTACATTAAATCGAGGAATTTATTTGAAGTAACTATTTCAAATGTGATAGATTGTATCAAGTTGAGGTTAAGAATTGTTAAATGGGGGGTACAGTTTATTAAACCTAGCAAACAATGAAATGATAAATTGATTTAAAGGATTGCATTGTTAAGTTGAAGGTGAAGTTCATTAAAGTGAGGGAACCATGTAAAAATGATTTAATTAATGGAGCAGTTTATTAAATTGATGGAATTGGTAGTTACATTAAATGTACAATTCATTAAATTGAGAGAACAGTTTTTTAAATTAAAGTTCAGTGAGGGAAGTGAGGGAAAGGTCTTTGTATCATATTACAATTTAGCTACAAGCTATGTATAATCCTTTAATTTATTTTAACATCAGCTCTAGAGACTCGAGAATTATCCCAGAAGAAGGAAGAGCTAAAACAGCAAATTCAAAGTGAGTAATTTATTTTAATTTATATAATGAAAAATAAAACAAATTATACAATAAGCGTAGCAAAATAAATAATTAGTCCCTTTTCTTTACCACAATCAAACAACTTTAAAATATGTTTAAAACATGTACAGTTTATAGATCCAGCATACAAACAAAGAAACAGCACATTGAGGAAACTCAGAAGAATATTAAGAAATTAGATGAAGAAATCTCGCAGAAGCAGAAAACTGTGAAGTGTTTCAAAGAAAATGTGAAGAGGTAAACTGAACTTTTTATTAAAACCCCTTAGCCTATGTGTTTTAAGCAGATAAATAATGTTATTAAAGAAAGTATCCCCCTTTTTCCCAGCCTGCGTGGAACAAATAACCTTCTACTTCAGTATGAAAAGACACTGGAATCTGAGCTAGAAAGGAGACAGGACAGCTGCAATCAGGACATGTAAGAAAATTTAGTTGGTTAATTTCTGAAGTGTGAGTATGGTGGAACCAAGAGTTGTGCAGATCAACACAAATGTGCTTTTTTAAATTTAAAGGAAATTGTTTCAGGAAAGAATTGATAACTACAGGAACGTATTTCAGCAGTACAAAGAGGAATATTGCAAAAATCCCCTGGCTAAACAACTCCTAAAATTTCAAGCAGAGAATGAAGAAATGGAGAAAAGAATTCGAGCCAAAGAGGAGGAAATGATTGCAAAAGAAAAAGTGCTAAATACTCTAAAAGGTGACTGACTGACATTTAGGTGCCCATAATTGAACAAATTTGTCATGTCTTACACTTTGCTTTTTAACTGTTTTTCTGTTTGTTTGTTTATTTGTTTTCAGAGGATCACAGTGCATGTGAGAGGTAGTGTATATTTACCATACAATTCTTATTTTGTCATTTCTATAAAAGTAAAAGTATCCAGCAGGTATGAATGTTTCCAAAGCGGTGAAAGACCATCTCAGTCACAAGATGCAGCACTGCCACCTGAGAGTGACTTTCAGCCTCAGGCTGATACAGCCATACATGATGAGCTTCCACCACAGGTACAGTGATTAAGCTCTTTTCAAATGTATGTGGATGTTCCTGTTCCTTTTCTGATAATTCTTTATCAGTATCATTGTGTCTTTAACAGTTTACAAAGGTCATTGTGAATATTGTTGTTGCTGTTCAATAATATTTAATATTGTTGTTATTTACAATGTCCAAATTCCGAGTAGAAATATTGTTATTTAGAGCATTTATTTGTAGAAATGAGATATGGTTGAAATATTAAAAAAGATGCAGAGCCTTCAGACCTCAAATAATACAAAGAAAACAAGTTTATATTAATAAAATTCAGAAATCAATATTTGGTGAAATAACACTGGTTTTTAATCAGTTTCTATGCATCTTTGAATGTTCTCCTCCACTCCACCAGTCTTACACATTGCTTATGGATAACTTTTTGCCAGTTCAGCTTTTTTTCCCAGAGCTGTACCCATCATTCACAAGGCTTTCTCTGCCAATGGTGATACTGTAGTTGTCCAGTATCCATTCTAGTAGTAAATATTATAAAAATATTTAAATAGTTTATTTTGCTTGCATTCATGATGTCTAGGGCACAGAAGCAGAGCAAGATATTCTAACTGAAATGGAAGAGAAGACTATGGAGAAAAAAGAGGACCAGGCAGATGGCTTTGATGCGTCTAATGCCTCTCAAGTGGGCGCACTTGGCAGCACAGTTTGGACAAAGCCAGATTTAAGTTGTGGTATTCATAACATATTCACTCTGATACTGTATCACACTAACACTGCACTTATTCTAAAACATAAGCTACAAAATCTGTATTTATTACATTCATACTTATATAGTTTTAATAATGCTGCCAGAAATCCACTCTTTTTTTGCTTCAGATCTAATTCAAGAGGCACAGCAGAAACAACAAGAGCAAGCAGCTGACGTGGTACTGTTGAAATTGTTGGTTTTTTTTTTTTGGCCCAGTTGAAAGCCTAGTCAGAAATTAGTCTTGAAACAGTAACGTCCATTACAATTAAAGAGTGTTTTTTTCTTTTGTTGACATTTTTGGAGATACAAGATTTTGTTTTGACAGTGATATACAGGATAGCAAGTATGATTAATTATAACAGTTTTCTTGCCATGAACATTGTAAGCAGGATTTCCATATGAACACCTCGTTTGGGCCTGATGTCATGGAGGAGATGATGAAGGGGATGGAGGTTGAAGACCAGCAGGAACATGAAGAAGCTGTTGATAAGGAGAGCACTAATGAGGGAGCAGCCCCATCATCTCCTGTCAGAATGTCTGCAGCTCTCAACACCCCAACATTCTCTCTGAAGTATGGCATATAGGTTCTAGGAGGCAATCCTATAGAATACATGAACAGAAAAAACTCCACCCATGTTTTAAGTTGCTTTATAAACACAGCTAATTTTATTATGAATGAGTTTCAACCTGTTTGTATGCTAAAAACGTATATTTACCCTTCAATACTAGATGTAAAAGTGGTATTTTGGTTATTCCATAGTTGATGGTTCACAAAGTATTGCAATTTTAAATTATCTTAATTTACTATAATATTATTCTAATGCTGTTCCTTCCATCTTGTAAACAAGAACACTGACATTGGTACGTCTGATTTAAAGACTAAGGCTGAAGCTTGTTTTCACTCATGTTGAATGTCCATTAATGAAAGTTATTTGCAATTTGTTACATTATGAATATGTCATGCAATCTTTGTGCAGTAGCAGCCCCAGTACTTCACCTGGCCGCCGGCAGAGTTCAGAAGGAGCAGCCTTCGTTTTCTCTGTGCACTCGGATCCAAGCACACCCGGGTTCTCTGGATTTGGCTGCAACTTTGATGTGGGATCAAATCCAAGCGAGGTCAGACAAAACCCAAAAATGACAACAAAAATAACTATTTTCCACAGTATTTAACAGAACATTTTTTTTTTTTAGAATTTTAGCGTAACCAGAGCATAATTCTTAATAATTTAGAGTGTTTTTATAAAATAAAATCCTCTTATGGCAAAACCTTTAAGTAAAAAAAGATGTAAAATTTATCCCTATAAAACTGTGAATTAGGATTGTGATTTGTGTTGCCAAACAGTCATTGTAATGATTTAACTGTTTGTGTTTTCTAGGAGTCGCCTCTTAAATTTACAAGCCCTTATTTCAGCAGCAAGGTAGGTGTTGTAGAATTGTATTATGTGTGCAGCTTGAAGTAAATCTATTCTACCGCTTTAATTTTGCATCATATTAAGCATGAATTATGAGCCATTTTATTGTTGGGCCCTTTTCACTAACTTGTTCACAGACTTGAAAGCCTTTGAAAAGAACAAAACATAGAATTCTCAGGAAAACAAAAACGTGATAGTTGTTATGATATATTTGATTTGATTTTGATTTGACTTATTTATTTAAATAACAGGGACAATACACACTAATCAACATTATTATTTCATAATGTAAATGTGCCAGATTTAGCCAGATGGCTAATTTTCATCTGCTGTCCCTGGGCAGGTTGATGTTCTAAAGGAAACCATCTTAAACAACACAGTAGAAGTAATTAATAAAAAAATACAAAAGTTACATAAAATACAGCATAAAACAGAGTCAATGATTATGCTGACAGATCGCTGTGCTCAATAACCACTATCCATGATTATTTATTGATATCTTCTGAAATGTGAAAGTGAATTATTGATGTGTTCTAATTAATATTTTTATTTTCTTTAATGTAGAAGTCCCCTGAAACAAAGTTACCAGGTAAATTATGGTGATAACCAGATCACATTTGGCATCTAAACTTAATATATATATAGTATTAACTTTATTTTTATAGTATTAACTTTATTTTTTTAGGCTTTCTGTTTGATGAGATGGAGGGTCGTCAGGAAGAGGAGTTTGCATTTTCTTTTGGGGCAAAGAGTCCTCAGCCCAGCACCTCCAGCCAAGAGGAAGGAGGCACTGGAGATCCCTTCCCTTTCTCCTTCAGCTTTGGAAAGTTTTAGTTCTGTAAGCAGCTTGTGCTTTTGTTCTTTACCTTTATATTTCTGAGGTGATGTTGCTTTTATTTAATCTCAGTTTAATCTCATTGTTCAAGTTGGGGAGAGGTATTTTTTGTAATTATCTGATTGATATTTGGCCAAACTGAATGAAATTCAAATACTAAAAAGTCTTTCTGAACAGTTTTAGTTGCACATTTTCACAGAATTTTCTGTCAGCTTACTGAAAAATGTTCCTGTTTTCACTACTGAAAGTATGTTCTTGTTCTTGCTGTGAATTTAATATATTCAACTTTCTCAAGGCTGGAGGAATGAGTTGTTATAACATGAAGTTTAATTTAATTACATTCATATTACTTTAATAACATTCAGTTCACATTCATGATTTACTGTTATTTGCTACTTTATACAGAGGAGTGTTACAGTGCACCTAACACCTAAAGAATGACTTCATAAACACTGACAATTTATATGGAAGGTTAATTTAGATGTTTGGATAACACTTGTAGAGCATTTTAAAATATATCACATGGTAGGCAACAATTGTGCTAAGCATTATCAAAATAAACCTGAAGTGTTATAACACTGAGTACTGTATTTAGTTCACGCCACTGAATAGAGATGACATTTTAAAACACAATGGCAAAAAAAATGGACACAACACTGACAATGGATTAAATCACACTGGTCACACTATATAGACACAATAGCACTACTCACTATGAAGCTCACACTCTGACTACATACTTAGTGTCCAGTCTAATAATAACAGACAAGTGTTTCAGAAGACAGTAGGTTAACAGTAGGGATGTGCATTCTGACTAATTTTGATTAGTTTGGGTATCCATAAGACTGAACAGTCTAGTGACCAGTTATCCATGTTATCCATAGTACATAAGGAACTACTACAGCTAACACTTTGATCATGTAGAGTAAAAATTTCAAAACATTAGTCATTATAAATAACAAATAAATGGATTTAAGCTCAGATTAAAATTTTTCATCACAGACGCACAGGCACAGTCAACAACTACGTAAAATGTGTTCATTAAAGCATCTCATAAAAGTGACATTTGTAAAGTTTTTACATCGTTCCTACATTGTTCAGTAATCATCGTGTTAAACTATCGTGTCTTGTTCACAAGTTCTTTTCTCCTTGGTGGACGATCTGACACCATTTTAATACAGAGAAAAATACTTGGGAGTGTTTTTTAAATGGACTTAAATGAGAAACATGCAGTGAACATATAGCTATCAGTCACATTTTACAGTTCTCCTGAAATTTAAAATATAAGTAATACTTGGGTGATTCTCACGAAATCAGACTAATGAGGTGGCATTAAGGAGTGTGATGAACAGGTAAATGCTATCAATTTGGGAAACACTGGTTTATAAACATCTCATCAAAGGCTATATTGGAAGTGATTAAAAGTAGACATTGTGATATTTTAAATTATGTATTTTTTATAATTTAGTGTGAAATTCTCAGTACCGCAACGCGTCCATTGCTGAATCTCGGCTCTTCAATTACACAATTTTAATATTTAAAATAAATAAATAATAAAAAACTTAAATGTATCTCATAAAGTAAATTGTTACAGTCAATAAAAATGTATTACTTGGAATTCATTGGTAAAAGAAAAGAAAATATTTAGAACAATAACTTTGGTCAGAACCAATGTTCTCAGCCTCCGCAACAATTTTCAAGCACCATTTAAGACCACAAGGAACAGAAAAAAAACAGCCATTTTGAGAGGGGGGACACCTTTTAGTATGACACCCAAGATGGCTACCAGGTAAGCACCTAATTTTATACCTCTCCAGATAAATGTTAAAAACTTGGTTGTCAGCGAGCATACACAACTTTTTGTTTCTCATTACCGAAACAGCTAGTTTTTAATGTTTAAAAAAATGAAAATGTTATTGTGTTTTGGGAATTTTTAAGGTTTTTAAAGTCTAAATACAAAAAGCTAGCAAAAGTTTAGCCAGGCATCATGGTGGCCCCACAGAGATCAAAGAAGGTTAAGGTCCCTCATACTCCGCAACAGCCTTCTCATACACCGCAACAATTTAAGGCCTGTTGCGGTAGAGAGATTCACTGTTGCGGTAAAGAGAAATTAATGTTTTAAGTGACATGAACTTATATATATATATATATATATATATATATTGTTTCATAAAAAAGCCTTTATTTACTTATAATAAACAATATATAAAACAATACATGATGCAATTTCAGATAAAAAACAGATTTATGTAGCAGGGCAGTGACACCCATATAACTTCCGCATAAGATATAAAAATAATATATAAAAATAATAATAATAATAATATATATATATATATATATATATATATATATATATATATATATATATAATATATAATTTTCATATATATATAATATATACATTTCATGAAACAACTTTTATTGTTATAAACTGTTAATAAAGGTTGTTTCATGAAATTTATTTTTATAAACTTTTATTGTTATAAACTGTTTATATGTATATATATATATATATACACACATTTTATGAAACAACCTTTATTAACAGTTTATAACAATAAAAGTTGTTTCATGAAATGTATATATTACATATATGAAATTTATATATATACACACATATATACATTTCATTAAACAACTTTCTTTAATTTTATCTTTAATTTTAATTTAGTTGCACATTGATGTTTACATTTTTCATGAGATTAATGCTTAATACAAAGATGTTTAATGAGATGTTGAATTGCTTGTTTCATACTTAAATATTTAATTTCAATTTAGTTGTACATTGATGTTTATATCTGTCATGAAATTAATACTTAATAAAAAAGTTGTTTTATGAGATGTTGAATTACTTATTTTGTATTTAAACATTCCATTTCAATTTAGTTATACAGTGATGTTTAAAGTTTTAAGGAATTTATGTCTAATGAGGTATGTTGAAATTTGTTTTATTAAAATACACAGTTCAAAATAGGATATTTTCACAGCTTGAGTCTTACTGAGAATAATTTTCAACAGCAAATACCACATTTTGTTCAATATTACTACTCCATACAAAACTCAAGAAGTACATCATTAGAATTTGTTATTTATTCACAGCATTCACACTCTGTGTTTGTTGTGTAAAGTGTTATTGTTAATTAAGTAGGAATCCTTGTAATGACTCTCTTTACCGAAACATTGACTCTCTTTACCGAAACACCATTCTCTTTACCGCAACACATATTTATTTACTAATTATTTTACTGTTATAAAACAAATTCTAGTTTATAATGGTATTTGGATAAATTGTATTTCTTCATAGGTCATCTGTACTAAATAAGAAATTATACATGTAATTTTTCAGTTAAATATCCTGAAAAGACAGGACATGAATCATGAAATCTGTTGCGGTAATGAGACAAATCATAAAATAAAAAAAAATGGGAAACTTATAAATATAATATTTTCTGGGTTATATACACATATGAGCACAACTGTTAATAATATCTATTTAAAAAGTAACAAATGTGTAACTTTTAAACCATATCTGTTCTGTGTTATCATGTTGCGGTACTGAGAATGTGTGTGCTCTGACTGACTAAAATGGTGCAAAATATACAGAAAAAAAATATAAAATTTAAAAAAAAAAGTATTTCTAAAAAGTTCAGACCCTAGTCTTGCATAACAAAAAGAAATTTTATATTTAAATGCCTTTTGAAATTTTTCAAGTGTGAACCCTTTTAAATCTGTTTTTCGTGAGAATCACCCACTTGCACCATAAATGGTAAAGCAAACACTTGATTGAATGTCCATGCACATCCCTAGTTAACAAGTCTACTTCTTTAGTTTTAGTAGTTTTAATAATAGATTTACTTCCTTGGCAGTGTGTGGCAGTAACACTCATATATCCACAGAACATGCCAAGTTGCCAGACATGTCCTAATTTATACACTGTATGGACGGTTCTAGTCTTGTTCCCTGATGTAAACTGAGCACCAATTATGGAGCTGCAGCATCCCATTAGGAAGGCCACAGAGTTTAAAGCTACGCTATATTATATATAAAGTAATCTAGACACCTTTTATTTATATAATTAGTGAATTAATATACTTTAATGGTAACTGTATGGCTTTTTGTGTCGTGTTGCATTTAATGTTGACTTTTTTGTTATTTTCATTGAGAAGCAATGACCATAGAATTACATATTTTAAACCAGCTGCACATGATGAAGAGATCACCATAACAAAGCCAAAGTGTCAGCTAGAGGTGTATGTACAAATCTCCCCAGCACTGGAACAGATCAGATAGATACCTTTGGTATAATTTGGAGTGAAGTCTGTGATCCACAACAGATCATTCAACATCAGATAAACACGTGTCCTCACTAAGGCTCTTGTGGCAGAATGCAATCAAATTCTTATAGCAAAGTTTCTGCTTTTCTAAGCATCTTGTGTAAGCATCTAGGCTACGTTAGAAAACTGGTTTTGACAGGAATCTTGGTAGAGGCAGGTGTCTGTAGTCATTTGGACATATAGTGTATCTCCAGGCAGTCACAGTTAGGCACGAATTGTGGTCAAAAACCCTCTTGTTAGAGGATGGCTGCAGGTGGCATGAATGTATGCTGGGCAAATATATAATACACTGTCTACTGAGTATACTGAATTGTCTAAAACCCAGGGTCTATACTGAGAGAGCGACGGGTCACATGTTCAATCTCTCCGGTGATATACTGGTCGAAGGATGTTTGGTATTTGGCCAGCATCTTGAGCAGCAATCGTAGTCCCAGCCACCACTGTTCTTTGGGCATTCTGTGCCTGTAATGGGAGATATGAGATGTTGGATATGAGGCATGATGATGATGCAATGCAAAATGGACAGTTATACAGTTAGTGACTGTATATCAGTTAGAGCAAATACTTACTCAAAGTCAGTCTGCTTCTTCACCTCGGTCACAGGGCAATAAGTGAGCGCTTTCTTATTTAAGCCAACCACACAAACCGTGTCTGGGGAGTTGGCAAACACGCGACCTGATCGAAAAAAGATTAAGTTATTTAGTCCGCCTTTTAAAAACCTTTATGTTGGGCCAAATTTCTTATTCAGTATATTAGCTGAAGAGAAGTCCTTACATTATTACTGAATTATCTAATTTATAACATTGAGAGAGATATTTAAACCTTTGCTTATGCCAGCTAACAACACAACAAAACTTTGAAACTGAATTTAGTAAAACTTCATACCTTGTCTGTATGTATCAGTCATCTTCTCTGTAAGCCACTGCACTGCCCTTACTCCAAGCTTGGTGCCAAAATTTCTGTCAAAAGGTGAGGGTGCACCTCCCTAAAAAAAACAAATATTGAAAGGCAGTAAGTCTTTACTAAATTATTTGTAGAATTGTATCTTTATTAGCTGACAGTGGGATATCAGTTTCTTTAGCCTGTATCACACAGTTTATTGTTTATTCTCACCTGTTGGAGATGTCCCAGGACATTCACTCTGCAGTCAAACACACCTTTCCCCTCAGCAGAGTACAAGTTGTAGATAAAATCAGTGGTGTAGTGTTTATGGCTTTTCTCATTCCTGTGTCAAGGTAAAACAGATTGTGCATTTTTCAGAGAAGCAATAAGAAAAATGATACATTTTGGAGTACAGTTCTGATCTAGAATTAGAAATTTATTCTGTACAATTCATCATTATAGAACAGTATTAAAGAAATAGTGGTGTTAATCGATTAAAAAAGAACCAGATTAATCATGATGACTCATGAATCATGACTTAAGATTTTAATAATAGAGTCAGTTACTTGTAGTAGCCGCTCTGTGGGGGTTCTGATCATTGAAGAACAGGGCAAATGGAAGCTATCAATGTATGCAGAGTAAATATGGACTTGTACAGTTCTGAAAAAAATTAGAGGCCACTTAAAAAAGATGAGCTTCTTTGATTTAACCAAATTAAAAACCTCTGGAATATAATCAAAAAGGAAGAAGGATGATCACAAGCCATCAAATCAAGCTGAACTGCTTGCATTTTTGCACCAGAAGTGGCATAAAGTTATCCAAAAGCAGTGTGTAAAACTGGTGGAGGAGAACATGCCAACATGCATGAAAACTGTGATTAAAAACTAGGGTTATTCCACCAAATATTGATTTCTGAGCTCTTAAAACTTTATGAATACGAACTTCCGAGGTCCGAAAGCTCTGCAAATAAACACTCTAAAAAAATATATATATTTTTATTTGGAATTTGGGAGAAATGTTGTCCGTAGTTTATAGAATAAAACAACAATGTTCATTTTGCTCAAACTTATACCTATAAATAGCAAAATCAAGTGGTCTCTTATTTATCTTTCAAGAGCTGTATTTGTATTTACAGAAAAGTGCTTCTATATTGTCACTGGAACTGATAAAATGAACCACAGATGTAGAAACATGGAGGTGGTCATAATATTCTGATATCAGTGTATATAGTTATATTTGTATGAGTAAAAATGGACTCATCACTGTTGAATGTTGCTTGCTATATTATAATACTACATATTTTTCCATTATATTAGTGCCCATAGTTCATGTTAATACACAGTATCTGAATTCATTCTTTGGATAAAGCTGAATGATGAATGGATGAATGATGTGTCTGGCGTTTATCAACTATGACATTTAATGACAATTATTCAATTAAGCAGGTTCTATAGTATATGACCTCAGCACCAGACCCCTCTGGATGTCCTTCTTCATCTTCTCTGTCAGATGCTCGACATTTGTCTGTTAGAGGAAATGGCGTGAAAATAAATTTATTACAGAGGTTCTAGTGTCAGTTTTTGCCAGGTTGTTTTCTGACTACAGTTATATATCTTACCTTTAATTCATGGATATCGAAAGCATCCTCATAGATATATGCCGCATCGGCCCCAACTGCAATGCCAGTGGTGGTTGCCAGGTATCCACAATATCCACCCATGGTCTCCACCACAAAGACCCTCCTCTTT